>NC_092346.1:74483485-75083485 GCF_963676685.1 Mytilus edulis | reverse complement strand
CAGAATGCTATGGTATGGTCTCTTACCTCGGTTTTAAAAAGATCCCACTTGACCCCAATATCATTGGTGAGTAAAATTTTCTTTTCATATTGTTTGATCAGAATTTTAATAAGGTTTTGATATTCTTCATTTTCTAAAATACTATTATTAATTTTAAAGTATCCTTTACCTTTTTGGTCTGATCGACCTTTTATTTTTATAGAAATTGCCTGATGGTCTGTATGAGTTATAATAGCTGGCCTAATATCAGTAGATTCTATTTTAGTTCTTATTTCAGGACAGGTTAAGAAAAAATCTATTCTAGATGCTTCATTTAAATTATTTTTACGTCGCCAAGTGAATTGTATTTCCTTGCCATGAATCTCTCTCCAAATATCACTTAGCTTTTGAGTTTTAATTAAAGATTTAAGGCTAAAAACTGGTTTTGTTTGTTTTAATTTTTGTGTTGACACTTTATTTTTTTTATCTATTTTTGTTAAAGTATCATTCATATCTCCTCCAATTATAACCATTCCTAAACTATTTTTTGTAATTATTTCTTTAACTTTTTTGAAGAAAATATTTCTGTTTTTAGGTATATTTGGTGCATAGACATTTACTAAAGTGTAAATACTGTCTTCGATTTCAATATTTATTAAGAGTAGCCTGCCCTCTTGGTCTTTGAATATATTTATAAATTTGCATTCTAAATCATTATTAATAAAAATTGAAACTCCTCTGGACTGTGAGGTTCCAAAGCTATGATATTGTTGACCTTTAATTTCAGAATTTAAGTCTTTCTCTAAATCTTCAGTGAAATGACTTTCCTGAACAAACAAAATATTACATTTTTGATATTTCATCCACAAGTATAATCTGTGTCTTTTATCTTTTACTCTGAGACCTTGACAATTTAAAGAACATATGTGAATTGTTTTTGTCATAAGTCTTTTGTTTTTAGAATTTTATTTACTTGAATGTTTATTGAGCCTTAACAATTACATTCTTGAATTCTCATAGTTATAATTTTTTTTAAAGTATACACATATTTCAAAAATATACAATATTCATTTTTCATTAATACACAAGTTAAAAATAATAATACAAGCCAGAGATTTACAAATGAATTTGTTACAGAACATTTGATCAAAATCAAATACACCTCATCAGAGAAATATGTGTCTCTAAAAATCATGCTGTGACATGTCAATGACAATATAATAAACAGTTGATTTCTTTCATTTTGTAACACCTGTTGTTTTCTATTTTTAGACACCAGACAACGTCGGTGTATGCATGGTTGGAGATACAAGAGTGATTGGATCTTATCGTGTGAATATTGGAATAGTGATTTCGTAAAACTTAGTGTTCTATTAAAGGAAATTGAGTAGTGCGTATAAAGAATTGAAATGTACTGAACATGAAAAAATAGAAGGATGTAATAGCATAGTACTGAACAAAAGGAAAATAGACATTGACAACTGTACGAATAAAACGATGTGAGCTTTTTTGTGTAATATATTGTTGAGTTCAATATCTGGGACATAAACAAGAATTTACCTGTTTGAAACAGAATAGGTACTATTAATAGATTTACTTTTTCCAAGATTTCTATTCTCTTTTTCTTGTGAATAATGTTTGTAAAATGTTCAAATACATCTATCTGCATAAATATTATATTTTCTTTTCTATTGAAAAAAATATTGTACAAGCTACAACTGTTTCGTATTTGATTAGTACAATTATAATTAAAGTGATTTAAATTGACATACTTTTGTTTTTTATTATACATCATTTTGTTTGTTTCAGATTTGTCTGAATTACTTTCATACACATGTGAATGTATGTAATCCTTAATTACATCACACTCATTTTTATTTTTATTTTTTTTGTTATATAAAAACAGGCTAAATATTACAAATATATACAAATATTTACACTTGGATTTCATTGATTATTTTGTGTTCGGTTTATTGGTATGAATACATTTCCGTTTACAACTGACCCTAAGTTTTAGTCTTTTGAATAGGGACAGCTTCTTTGTGTTTATCTTCTGTTGGCGTGCTGGCATTTCTTTTTCCATTTTTTTTTGCTGCGGGGGTATTGGTATTAACGGTCTGTCCCTTGAAATATTGTTCAATATTGCCACCGGGTTCCGTATTTTTCTTCTTTTTTTTATGCTTCGGCTTTTTTTTCTCATCATTTTCCCCACAGTTCACTATTTCTTGATCACACTGAATTTTATCTTGTAAATGGTTATTTACTGATTGGGCTTTATCTTTGGCATGAATAATACTAAGGACGTCACCCGAGTTGGAAGGTTGAAGTGCGTCATGTGCATGAGCAGGCGGGACTTCAGTGACTTCTGTGTCGGCATCATTAGCATCTGATTCCTCTTCACTAGAGGAGTTGGAAGTGTTTAACTCTTCAGGACAGTCAGCCTGCCTGTGGCCAGGTTTTTTGCAGTGTAGGCATATCCAATCATTAGGACATTGCATTACCTTGTGTCCTGTCTGTAGACACTTTCTGCATACGATTTTGTGACTTTCTGAAGAGTTCTGATTAGCATGCAAGACAGTAGCAACATATTTGCCTATTAACATAGATCTAGGCAATGGTTCACTAACAGGGTCACATATAACTATTCTGTCCCCTGTTTGACAATTAGTCAACTCACCATCTACCCGAAGGCGTTCACGATAGGATTTGTGCACAGTGCATCCATAGTATTCTAGTGCACGTTCAATTTGTCCATCCTCAGCTGAGCAGGGTACATTTTTCACACGTACTTTTAGATGATTAGGATTTTCATTTACCATGATTCTTGGGTTGCGTGTGTACACTGGGATTATTTTGTCTCTAACCCACATCCCCTTTGAAATCATGTATTCTCTGTCAGTATCATCATCGAAATAAATTCTCCAGAGACCTCTAACTCTTTGGAGTGCTTTAAGATGGCTACCTGGACATATATTGGCATCAATTGTTTTATAGAGTTCTATATGTGTTATGAACTGCTCTTTGTTTGGTTTTGTTGATCCAAATATATCATTTTCTAATATGAATACAGGTTTAACACTAGAAAGCACGCTCTCAATAACAAAGTTTTTTTTTACTGCAGATGAGTATGTTTCCTCTTGAGTTTTTTGGTCGGCCATCTTGTCTTCATTATTTAAAACGGATTGTTCTTTTTGGTTTTCAGTAGACATTTGTGACATTTTTTAGACTAAAAATCATTCACATACGACACATAACCATCAATATGTATATCTTACTAATATCCACTCCCGGATATCATTCGAACTTCGACTATTATCAATCTTTTTGGAAGGGACAAAAAAACACCGCCGTAGCAATTGAAAGCCCCTTCTCAGATTTTCAAATGCCCTTCATTGGATATTAACCAGTTCATTCGTTATTTCTAACGTTTCCCATCTTCTAGATGATTTTGTCTTTGTTAGTAAAGCAAGTAGTAAAGCTTGTGACTATGCACTGCATTCCTTTTTGAAGTTATGTAAAACGATTGGAGTGCCAATCAAGCATGAAAAAACCCGATTTCCTACCACGGTTTTAACCATTTATGGCATCGAAATTGATTCTAATGAAATGATAGCCAGGTTGCCTTCTGATAAAATCGAGAAAATATATGATATGCTAGTTTCCGTCAAACGACGGCGAAGTGTGACTCTAAGAGATTTGCAATCTTTAATTGGCTTATTAAATTTTGCATGCAGTGTTATCATACCGGGTCGAGCTTTTTTGCGAAGATTAATAAATCTCACTTTAGGTCACACTAATCCTCAATTCCGTATCACCTTAAATGCAGAAGCAAGAGCGGATATGAGGGCTTGGTTCGAGTTTATAGAACATTTTAATGGGAAATTATGCTTTCTATTCGACAACTGGGTGTCCTCTGATACTTTAAGACTGTATTCCGATGCCGCAGGAGTACATGGAGGCTTTGCAGCTGTATTTGGTAATGACTGGTTCACAGGTAGTTGGCCTCCTGAAATTGAACCTGAACATATAACCGTTAAGGAACTTTTTCCTATTGTGCTAGCTGTCAAAATATGGGGCAAATGTTTAGAAAATCGTAAGGTTTTGTTTTTCACTGACAATTCTGCAGTAGTTGAAATTATCAATAAAACTTCTTCGAAGGTCAGCGTCATTATGAGACTTGTAAGACGTTTAGTCCTAGCATCTTTAAAGCATAATATATACTTTCGAGCTAAGCATATCCCAGGAAATCATAATGTCGTTTGTGATCTCCTCTCTCGTTTTTCTTTCCATAAAGTGCGCCTGATTGCTCCATGGTTGTCTCCAAAACAGACAATAGTTCCAGTGCAATTTTTAAATCTGTAGTTGCTAAGTTGTTTACAGCATCTTTATCAGATGCTACACACAAATCTTACTCTAGAATGATAAATAGTTATTAACAATTTTGTGAGACGTATTATGCTGAATGCAGACCATTTCCATCTTCCCACATACTCCTATCTCATTTTATTGCTAATTTATTCTTACGAAATTATAGTCCATCAACTATCGCCACCCATATATCGGCTTTGAGTTTTGTGCACAAATCAAATAGCTGGCCTGATCCAACAGATATGTTTGTTATTCATAAAATTCTGAAAGGTGTACAGAATTTGAAAGGCAAGAATGACCCTAGACTACCTATAACTAAGGACATCTTGATCAAATTAATTGACTCTTTGCCGTGTGTAATTGTTAATGTAGACAACCAATTAGCCCTTAAGGCTATGTTTCTGCTTGCTTTTTATGCCTTTTTACGAGTAGGTGAGATATCGACCAAAGGCGGCTCCGATACAAAGCAGGTGCTTCAGGTTGGCGACATATCATTTGATCGTGAAAATAGTTCTTTGAAAGGTATGTCTTTAACCATGACATATTATAAACACAGTGATCTGCATCCAAAAACCATCTATATCCCGATTTGCGCAGATAATATTACGTGTCCAGTCATTCATGTACATCACTATCTGTCTCAATTTGGCCACTCAACTGGACCTTTGTTCCAATTTAAGTCTGGAGCTCCAGTTACTAGGTCTTATTTCACCACCTCTTTAAAGTCGGCTCTCTCATTCATCGGTTTATTTTTTTGATTTTTTATTGATAAATAATTGATTTTTATAACATGAATTGTAGACTGGATACATGTCGCCAGAGCCCTCGGGTGGGGGATCCACTCTTAATGTAAGAGTGTATTTGTGGCAGATTTTTCTCCCCACCTTTGCTATTATTTGTCATTTATTCAATTGATATGATTTTAGTTGATGTAATTTCGTATTAATTATGTATTATCATTGCATATTAATTATGAACTTTTATGTCAAATGTTTTATTTGCAAATTGTATTTTTTTGCATTTTATGATTTTGAATAAATGACCTTTTTTCGTCAATCTTGTTTTTATAGATATAGCAAAACAAGCTCAAACTCTGGCTGACATGTTTATATGTCAATAAGTTTATGGTATCTGTCTGTCTTAAAACCAATTTTATTTGCTAATTAAGAAGCGGAATAAAATAATTTAAGACAGCAGGGAAGATTAACTTTGTAGTTTTATAGCTTTAACTGATAAAAAGAATGAGAACTTTATATTGTAAATTTTACGATGTCTCTGATGTGACCTTGAGGTCAGATTTGTATAACATTGCTATTTGATTTATTGTCTAAATTGTGTATCACTTTTTCACGTGTAGAAAACCATGTGAGTGGATTCCTTACTTCTTATTGGTCAATGATCTTGCGGGGTCAACACAAGTTTACGTGCCATGTGTGCACTTCCTTTTATCATTAACTTTCGCCTTGATAACTTGTGATTCTAAAACATTGCGTGAAATTTAAATTTCCCACCCGTAAACCTCCCTTTATTTATCTTTACAAGTAGTTTTGTTAATAGATTTTTTTTTTTTAGTTGGGCAGATTTTTCTCCCCACCTTTGCTATTATTTGTCATTTATTCAATTGATATGATTTTAGTTGATGTAATTTCGTATTAATTATGTATTATAATTGCATATTAATTATGAACTTTTATGTCAAATGTTTTATTTGCAAATTGTATTTTTTTGCATTTTATGATTTTGAATAAATGACCTTTTTTCGTCAATCTTGTTTTTATAGATATAGCAAAACAAGCTCAAACTCTGGCTGACATGTTTATATGTCAATAAGTTTATGGTATCTGTCTGTCTGTCTTAAAAGAAAATCCTTAGTTTTTTTGTAAAATTCAATGTTTAGTAAACAGGAAATTTATAAAAATGACCACATTATTGATATTCATGTCAACACCGAAATGTTGACTACTGGGCTGGTGATACCCTCGGGGACGAAACGTCCACCAGCAGTGGCATCGACCCAGTGGTGTAAATAGTTATCAAAGTTATAAGGATTATAATTGAGTACGCGCGTTTCGTAAAGTTGAAAAGCATTGACGATTCAAAATTCCAAAAAGTTGTGCCAAATACGGCTAAGGTAATCTATGCCTGAAGAGAACTCTCCACAAGAGACCAAACGACACAGAAATTAACAATTATAGGCCTAACTGGATCGCTTAGTTGACATCCCTCAAAAAACGCAATTTCAAAAGATTGGCTACAATGTCTTAAGCTAGATCAGAGAATTCCACGAGAATTATAGTCAATGTAAAAAGACAATGCTTGTCAATAAGTGGTAATTATATTGACGTTTCTTTTTTGTCAAATAAGTAAAAAAAAAAACATTGTGAAACCGATTGATATAAATGTATGGTTAAATGTATTACCATTACAGACAGAATTTCATTTGAAACCATTGTACATGTAGAACTTTATTTTTTACTATTCAGGAGAAAATAAATTGAAGATGTATCGATGGAAACTTTTACAGAGTATTTTACCTACTTAAACGTTATTGTTCAGATGGAAGGAAACAGACAATGATTTATGTAACAAATGCTTTACTGAAGAAGATTATCAACATTATTTTATGTCATGTTCTTTTTTAAACATTTTTGGAGAAAAAATCAGAATGTATTGCAAAAAGTAAATATAGAAAAACCTATCACATTGAAAGATATTGTTTTTGGCTATAAAATATCTGATAAATATTACTTTGGCATAAACTATCTTAACGGTTGCGAAGGAGTAGTGGACACAAAAGTGTTTGGGGAGATAACTCCTACAAAGAAAAGTATTCGGTTACGCATGGTAAATTTCAAAAGCGCATAAACTGTTCGATATCATATACCAAATATCTAAGCGACATATTGCGAAACAAATACTTATCGCCGGAACAAAATTAGGCGGGAACAAAAATTAATCAGAAGAAAAACAATAGGTCTTTCCACAGAAAATTGCGAAGACCTAATTAAAGGGAAAACACGGCTTTATTAACCTTGTTCAATCCGACAAAAGTGTCATACTGATTCATGACCATACGTTGATTTTATCATACATACATAAGGAAATCACCTATATTATTAGATAATACAATGGAAGCAACCAAAGAACAACGCTCATGCTGTCGTCGACGCACTTTAGAGTTCATGAGATTTCCTCAGACTTATTATCTCTCCTGGTGAACTGTTTCTCTTGTCGCTTTGATTTACAAATAACGTCTCGTCCCGTTTTCAAAACAAGTTCCCCGGAACACCAAAACCTTGTTGATAAATATTCCATATCAATATTACAAATAACACATGGCTTTGAAGTATGGAAGAGGAGCGAAAAATACCAGAGATTAAAGGTACAGACATTGTTTATAATCTTAATTACGTGTGACAGTGGTCCTTTGTTTGTTTTTTTACAACAATTAATCTTAAATATTTAGTCATTTGGTAATAGCATTTAAGCATGGCTCGGGTCTTGTGCATCCGGCCAGTGTGTTGTGGTCATTTTTATTATTCTTCGCTCTCATTTTTGCCTATGATCTTTGTTTTTTGTCAATTTGTTTTTCCTTATTGACATGTTTGTTTGATTTTAATGGGATATAGATTATAACACAATATTGTCTTCTGTGCCATTATTTTTGACTTTATTAAAAGGGGCACTAGCTGTCAAATTCATGTTCATCGATTTTAATCAAATTCTTATATTTGATTAATAGCAATGTAAAACATTCATCCAAACGATTGAAAGTCTAAAATAAACAATAAACAGGGCACTGGCCTAAAAACGTAGCTTCGTTTCGTGTGTATTTTAGTCTAGATGCAATCTAAGTAACTATCGAGTCGACCTCTAAAGTCATCCGATTATCATATAAGCGATCTAAACATAACTATAGATATAAATAGATTTAGCAAATTCGTGCTGTTGGATTTTTTCAAGGTCTATTTAATTTCATATTATATATGAAAAATAAATGTTTACCATCTATTTACCTGAATAAGAATGATTTTTTTTTGTGGATCGAATCAGTCAATCAAATGATTTACCTTTGTTTCACTTTCAATGTTGACATTCTTTTGACTATTTAACCGATTGTGTCTGTTTTGTTCAAGCATCGTTGTAATAATAACGGAATTTGATTCAATTGTCATATAAGTGAGAGGTTTAGCGCTATAAAACCAGGTTCAATCGACAATTTTCTACATTTGAAAATGCCTGTACCAAGTCAGGAATATGACAGTTGTTGTCCATTTGTTTGATGTGTTTTATCCTTTGATTTTGGCATTTGTTTAGGGACTTGTTTTAAACTTTCCTCGGAGTTCATTTTTTTGTGATATTACTTTTTCCTTTTAATAACTTAACGCATACAATTCACGTGTTATCTATCTGAAGCTAAGGGGTCAAATTGAAGTTTACATGAATACGGATTCAATGAGGTCGAATTACTCACATGCAAGTAAATAAATCATATTTTTTGACTGATTTTGACAAAATTTTACCATACCAGCTGCTAAAGCGAATTATTATTTCACTATTTGCGTTTTATTATTAAATTGGCAAAACAAATAGTATCTTATATTTTGTATATATCTAGTAGCTAGTGCCCCTTTAAGTATTATGTCTTTTTGTTTTATTCACACATATTTATCAATAACTGGAATTGTATGTGATTGTCGTACAAGTGAGATTTATAGCTAGCTATAAAAACCTGGTTTAATCCACAATTTCCTACATAAGGAAAAGCCTGTATCAGTCAGAAATATGACTATTCTTTTGATGTTTTTGAGCTTTTGATACTGCAACTTGATAAGGAACTAACAGATTTGAATTTTCTTGGAGTTTGGTATTTTGGTCATTTTACTTTTTACCAGACAGAAGAATGAACGATTACAGCTCCTTGCATGATAGAGTTTTTCATTTTTCGTTTAAAATGACGGTTTCAAATTTAATTCCATAACACGTTGTATTAAGTCTTCTTCTAAATTTACACAAAATATATACCCTTAATATTTTAAGGGTATGTATTTTTGTATATCTGTTAATATTTGCAAACTCGAAATTAAAAAAAATCATCAATATTATGTCTGATGACCAGTTTGAACTGTAATTAGTTCTTCTGACCAAAAACATTTCACATATATAAGGATAAGGTGGAGTTCGAGGCTAAATCAGTAAAACTCGCTGCATTTCTTTTTTGTTCATGTCTTTACATCAAGAACCTTATGTTGAAGGCCGTATTTGACCAATAATGGTTTTTTGTTACAAATTGTGACTTGGATAGAGGAGAGGGTTGTATTTATACACATTTTCAAAAATCAATGCGGAATGAAATGCTTTAATCGATATTGTATATTCTTTAATAAAATATTGTTATTTGAGTTTTAAAATCTTACTTGTATTAAAGTGATAAAAATTAACATTAACAACCCCTTCTATGGTGCCCTTCGCAATACATAATATCGGAAAACTAGAGTAAACAAAAGCAAAAATTAAAAAAAACGTTCACTACAGAACATCTATGGTCAATGTAATGGGATAGCTTAAACCTCAGTTAAAATGCAAATTTGGAAATAAAATTGGCAAATCAATATGTTTGTTATTTTGATCATACCAAAATCGAAATACGAATTAAACGTGTAGTTCATCAAAAGTTGAACAATCTAATGCTTTTTCTGTTTAAGATGCAATATTTACAGTTTTGCTAATGCTGTATATAAAACTAGTAGATGATAAAAAAAAAACATAGTTTGGCAAAAATCAGGCCGTGGATTTTCTCTTGTGAATTGTTTCAAACAAAAACATCGGCCATTACATTTTATTGCTTAACAACTATATGTATTCATGATTCTCATCATTAGTTTTTGTGAAAATGCGAATTGTTTTCTACAAAGGTTAAAGGCTTTGGGCGCTTGAAACTTTTGGTTTCATCTTTTTTTTTGCGTGTTTTCACTGCAAATGTTCATGAAAGAAATACTTTGTTCCATATTGCAAAAATAAAATCAAGTACTATTTTCCCTTCTCGTGTTGGAATTCATTTTACAAATAGGGATACGATGTTCATTATAAAGGGAGGAATGTGACAATATGATGGGCTTAAAATATATATATAAATATATATATAATACATTTATATTTATGATTATATATTCTCAAAATGTTTATAAAATTGAATAAAATAAATACAGGGGAATATCTATTAAGAAAATCATGACCTTGTATATAACATATTTACATGCAGACCATGTGGTGACATTTAACAATAACAATTAGTTAAAACACGGGACATACGTGTATTCTTTGACCATCAATCTCCAGGTTGGTCAAAACATGTCAATTAGAGTCAACTTAATAGATATTCATCCCTGTACAAATGTATCTTTAGATTTAAGACTATAATGATCAAATTAATAGAAACCTTGACATTGGTTATATTCTGTATATATACTTATGTATTTTACTGTATAGAGGAGACCGTCCGTTATGGCCACTGGTCCAGACGGGCTTTAATAAACTACTATTCCAAATAACCATGTGTTGTGTTACATGTGGTTATTTTTGGTACCCATATACACTACCTGCAGAACTTGATGACATCAGCTCAGGGATGTGTTTACATTGGTTTTAATTTGTTGTATGTGTTTATCTTTTTGTCCTTTGATTACTATATCAAGATCTATTATATCACCTTGATCGTTTCTGAACTATTTGGATATTGCCATAATATAATATTTCATAAATAGTTTTAATTTTTTGCCTAAAATCATGCAAAACTGGTATTGAAAATCAATTGAAATGTATTAATTCCGTGGTTTTAATCAGACAATTGCATATATGGTCGGAAACAATTACATTCTGAAATTTCCTTTTTTGTTTCTGTTATCCGGGAAGTTGTTCTGTATATTGTTATTTATAAATGGCTTTTTTCCGTCCTGAACCAAAATAGGTAATATCCTGCAATTCACAACTCAGTCAATGGTTGTGAAACTTATTGTTCCATTTACAATAGTTTTATCATGGAAATGAAAACTAAAATTACGTGTTATTACAAAACATCATAATTCCATTTATTACTTTCCCTATATTATATTAAATTTCGGTATTGAAGTTCGCATCGTCTCTTTGACTCCAAGAACTGAAAAAAATCTATAAGGCGCTTTCACAGCTTAAAAATTCAACTGTTTTTGAATGACCATGTGCATTTTTTTTTACACAAACAAAAGCCTTATAAACTGAGAGTAATCATATGGTGTTATTTCAACATTCAACCCCATACGACGAATGCATGGTTTGGTCTCAATCAAAAACCAGATGATCCCTTGGCCTAACCTAAGCAATAAAAACAACGCGTTATATAAAAAGTAAAATCTCAGGAAAATTTAAAAGGAAGTCCCTAATCAAATGGCAATATAAAAAGCTCACACACATCAAACGAATGGATAAATTTCATGCGACCGAAGCGCTTTTCTGGATACACCTAAATAAATGCAACAGTAGTATACCGCTGTTCGAAATTCATTGGGAGAAAACAAATCCGTGTTACAAACTGAAACTGAGGTGAACACATCAACTATAAGAAGAAAACAACGAAACAACAGAAACGCTGAAGTGCAGCAAAAAACAAATCGACAATGCAACACACACACACACTAACGAACAATAAGATAACAATCGCCATTCCCTGACTTTGTACATAACATTATCAGAAACAAAAGGGAGTTTAACCTGGTTTACTTAACGTACTGTTGTGTGGAGAAGAATTGGTAAAAACTGTTAAAAATATAAACCGTTGTATGTTATTTGCAACCTACCAGACCTCTTAAATATATGTCATTTTTATAATTATTCAATTTTCAAGGTATCTTATAAATGTATGTAAAATATCTTACAGATATAAAAAGATATCATATTTACAAATGAGTTGTCCCTAATAGTATATATACGATATTAAAATGAACAAGATATTGACCGAGGGCTAATAATACATGCAATATGAAAAATGACATGTTATGATCTTTTTATCATATGCTTCAACAATGGAGAAAAATAACAGATTCATATATTTAGCCTTTCGTGTGGTTCCCAAATAAAAGTTCAAAGAGTGAAAAGTTTACGGACGTCGAACCCCAAATTAAGTACATTCCATATGAAATCTTTCTATCATATGCCTCAGCAGAAAAGAAAAATATATGGACGAATCAAAAAAAATATACATAATAAACACTGTTTGGAAAAGTCAACTTTTTTAAAGTAACTTTCTAAATTATGTTTGAAACTTTTAAAAAGTGCATTTTTTTTTCATTTTATTTTTTTTATTTTTTTACACAATATACTTTCCAGTATCCAAATAATTATTTTGTACACTACTTTGTTATGTTTTTCACTAAAAACGTAGCATTGAGGTGTATTTTCCGGAATTTGCCGAGTATCATCGGAATGCCATTCTATAACGTTACGGAAAGGCATGTAATAACAATCGAAGCATGTGATAAACTTTTCATATCAGCCCGGTAAGCACCAATTCGAACAAAATGGAATTTACGTTAATTTTATGCTTTTATCATACAGTAAAAATCATATGTTATATAGTCTAAGTATATGATAATGCTATATATATATATTGAAAAACCATGCATCATGCCATCAATCATATTATTTGTATTATGATTTGTATTTTAAAATATTTTGGCCTCACTTAAGAGGCATATAGATAGCTTATAAATTGGATAAAATATCTTACAAGATAAATAAGAAATCTTAATATATACGTTTACAGATATGTTTGATAACAGCGATATGCACAACTTTTAAAACTAAAAAGAATTGGAACTGGTCTCCAAATAATCCTGATCAACTTTTATCCTTTGTGTATTTAGTCCTCAATAAACCAAAATGCATCATAGAATATTATTTAGTGAATAATCTTGATTGTTTGATCAAAATAATTGTGTGAACTGTTAAATAGCTGTTTAACAAATGCAGGCTAATATAGCTGTTTAACAAATGCAGGCTAATGCCGCTATAAGGCAGCACTCGCACCCGCAAAGTGAAAAGGGATTAATTGCAAAACTTGTTTCCTAATCCACGATAAATAAATATGTTTAAACTAATTAACGTTTCTATGTATATTTTTCCAGTAAATGGGCGACAACTCAATTCTTTTTATAATCACACGACAGCAGTTATGTTAAGTCTCCGCATACACGTAGAAATGCTGCAAAGTATTGACACAAAATTATACATTCTTTTACTTATCATTCGCATACTTGACAGAAATTTCACAATTGTTTTTTTACGCAAAAACAGAAATATTTATAAGTAGTTTATATGCATCATCTTTTAATGCAATTTTGTTTATCTTTGTTGAAATATTTGTTGGTGTTATAGTGATTAAGATTAAAACATAATGTAGACTGTTGTAATTCTATTATTTGACATTTACTGTGTCTGTTTGTTTTTTTCACACATAGTTATCAATGTAATTGAATTTATGCAAATGTCATACAAGTGAGATGATAAGCTAGCTTTAAAACCGGGTTTAAAAAGTAAAATCACAAAAATACTGAAAACCAATGAAAATTCATTACAAAAAGTCCCTTGTAAAAGTTAAAAATCAAAAGCTCAAACACATCAAACAAATGGATAACAACTGTCATATTCTTGACTTGGTACAGGCATTTTCTTATGTAGAAAATGGTGCATCAAACCTGGTTTTATAGGTAGCTTAACTCTCATTTGTATGACAGTCACATCAAATTATTCAATTATATTGATAATGTGTGAACCAAAGAAACAGACATAATAGGTTAAATGTCAAAATAAGGGGTACACCAGTCAACATTGTGTTATAATCTTAATCGCTATAAAAACAAACAAATATGTAACAAAGAAACACAAAAGGAATATAGACAAAGTACATTTAGAAATTGAAAGACGAAAATACAAAAAATTATAATAGCACAATAGCATAAGGACGAGTTGTATAAGTACAGAGCCACGTCATATGTATAAAAGAAATACACAAATCATTAGAACAATAACACAATGAGGGATAAATAATTACAGAGTCACGTCTAATGGATATCAACAAAAACAGACTACACAATTGAACTAGCCGCTCTAGGAAAGTGAAAGTTTCAAAAGACAATCGTCAAGAAATCTTCGACATCCGCAACTTATAGATTTCAAATCAGTTATGAAACCACCAAAGAGGCCTCGTAATGTTCCCAAAAAAGTTTCACAGCAGCCTGCAGGTCCAGCAAAGAAATATAGAAAAGGCAAAGTGCCGTCCACACGAGGAGCACTTTCAAAATCACAGAACACGACAAGAACCGTACAAGTTTCTAGTACAGCGACCGATTCTTCTAATTTGGCAATTGCTAGTGGTCCAGTTATCAGCATTGTATCAGACGCACATCAGGAACCCCCATTCGTTCCTTTCAGGATTCAAGATGAAATGGATACAGAAAGTCCAAATGGTAACGAGGGAGACGCACTGGACAGACCAAGGGGAGCTTGGAAACCTCCCAATCCACAACCTGGCCCCAGCGGGATGAGTCCAGCAAACAACAACCTTGGTATGTTATCTGTCTCGAATCATTTTGTTTCTCACGGGTCGGGTTCTGGGTCTTTAGATACTAGTTTACAACATGTACAAGTGGACCAATCCCCTTCACACATTTCAAGTGTTTTTGATCCCATTTCATCTCACATTCCGGTCAAAATTAAGGAAAAAATATGGAACGGTGAGTTCATTGACCTGAACATTCTTCTTAGATCCACTCGGGACCTTGTAAACGAGCAAAATTTAGAGGGTGATCTGGTATTAAAAGGGGGGGTTTTATCATTAGTTAACCAAAAGAAAAGTCCAATAACAAGTATTCTTGTCTGGACTTCCGCTTTCATGATTTATGGAAGTGTATTGCTCGAAAAATGGCCCAACAAAGGTCTGGAGTTTTTCAAATACATGCAAACAGTCAGAATGGCAGCCTCGAGAGGTTACACTGGAGGCTGGGTTCATTACGATGAGCAGTTTAGATTACGTAAAGTTTTTTCCCCCTTTTCTTCATGGGGAGTTGTCGATATGGAACTGTGGTTGCTATGTGTATCTACTCCAAACGTTAGTCCTTCTTTTAATACAGGACTTTCAAATGGCAACAACCTTCAATTACATAGTGGGCATTCATCAACAAGTGGGGTATCGAGTCAAAATGTAGGACAACGCCGCGTGTTTACATGCAGATATTTCAATAACAAGGGTACTTGTAGATTTGGCAAGAATTGCAAATTTACGCACAAATGCTCGAAATGTAATGGTAGTCATCCCTATTTAGATTGCAGAAATTAATTCCGCTTTCTTTACCTTGTTTTGTAAATATTATTTTTCCAAGAAATTATATGTAGATTTCTTTCAGTACAATATTGAACTTGTTTTTTAGAAATGGGCGAGTTATCTCTCCTTGTACTGTATTTACTATAGTTTATCATGTTAATTAATTTGTGTTTGTTTTTGTTTTAATTTGCAGGTTACACACATTTGTATTCTCTAGGTAATTCGCCAATAAACGTCGATGAAGTAAAGAAAGCTCTCAAAAACTACCCGTATCAAGAGGTTGCGCGAGACCTGATCCAAGGTCTCGAAACTGGGTTTAAATTAAAATATTCCGGTCCGAGACTTCCTATGGATATTGATTCTAAAGAGCTGATTGGGGAGAAAGCCACCATAGCTAGGGACAAAATTTTTAAAGAAATTAACCTGGGTAGGGTAGCCGGTCCTTTTTCAGAACCTCCATTCCCCACCTTTCGGGTTTCTCCGATCTCGGTTATCCCTAAAAAATCTAGTTCAGAATTCAGGTTAATTCACAATTTGTCCTTTCCTATAAATCACTCCGTTAATGACTTTATTGACAAGCAGTACTGTTCTGTAAAATACTCAAGTATAGACGACGCTGTCAATATGATTCACAGATTGAAAAAGAACACACTCTTGGCCAAGTGCGACGTAAAATCGGCTTTTCGTTTGCTAAGACTCTCTCCCGGTGATTTTGATCTGATGGGGTTCAAATTTGAGAATCAGTATTTCTTTGATAAATGCCTCCCAATGGGGGCCAGTATTAGCTCGGCGCTATTTGAATCTTTTTCCACCGCCTTGCATTGGGTTGTACAGCAACAGTCAAAAAACGACAATATATTACATTATTTGGACGATTTTCTGTTTGGAGGCGAAGCACAAACTTCACAATGCCATGACACTCTAAAGTGTTTTCAAGATTCTTGTAAAATCTGGGGGGTTCCGTTAGCAGAGGAAAAAACGTCGAGCCGACGGAAGTGTTGATATTCCTTGGTATAGAATTTGACACCATCAACATGGTAATGCGTCTACCCGAAGACAAACTTATTGAGTTAAAAGCCAGAATTTCTTGTTGTTTAGGTAGATCCAAAATCACCCTTCGGGATTTACAATCTTTGATTGGTATACTAAATTTTGCATGTCAGGTAATTGTTCCGGGTCGAGCGTTCTGTCGTCGTTTGATTGACGCCACTTGCAATTTGCGTAGGCCCCATCACAGAACTAGAATAACTAAGGCTATGAAAGAAGACCTTAATATTTGGTTACTATTTCTATCCAACTATAACGGTACTACCGTAATTCTGGATAAATTCTGGTCATCTAACTCAGATCTCGAATTGTTCACTGACAGTGCAGGTGGGGTCGGAAAAGGTTTTGGTATTTATTTTGAAGGGAAATGGGCCCAGGCGAGTTGGCCCCACGATTGGATAATTTCTGGAATTTTAACCGATATTACCTTTCTAGAATTGTTCCCAGTAGTAGTTGCCTTGAACATTTGGGGAGGCATGTTAAAAAACAAGAAAATTTTATTTCACATAGATAACCAGAGTGTAGTCTCTATAATCAATAAAAAGTCTTCAAAGTCGACAAGCGTTATGTCCCTAATCAGAAAACTTGTATTGGCCTGCCTGGAATGCAACATATTGATTAAAGCTGAACATATCCCAGGTCATTTGAATTCTCTTGCTGACTCCCTCTCTCGTTGTGATTTTCAGAAGTTCCGGAAACTATGCCCCACAGCAGATGCAAACCCACACACGATTCCGGTCCATCTATGGAAAGTTTAAAAGACGAGGCAGACCTATTACTTAAATGTTCAATGGCTTCGAACTCCTGGAAAACTTATAAAACAGCTGTAGAATGTTTTAAAAAGTTTCGCTTTATTTATAACTATCGTGATATCTGGCCGGTACCTATCGACGAAATAGCTCAATTCATAGCATACCTGTCGTACAAAGGTTTCTCTGCGTCGACTGTTTCTACTTACATCTCCGGATTGGCCCACACACACAAGATTAACAATATAACAGACAACACAAAATCATTCATCATCAGCAAAATGATTGAAGGATTGCGTAGGAAAAATCCGCAAAAACTAGATGTTCGAACACCGATATCGTTCGACTTGTTAAAACATTTAATTCACAGTCTACGCAGCGTTTGCAATTCTCAATATGAAACTTTATTGTTTTCTTCTGCTTTTTCTCTTGCGTATTTTGCCATGCTTCGAGTAAGTGAGTTGGCTATAAACAGTCGTACTGACGAAAGCGGACATGCTTTAAAATGTGAAGATGTCACTTTTGATAAGAGTAATGGCCAAACCGAATTACATGTAAAATTATGCAGCTCAAAAACCGATCAAAAGCACAATTCCATAGCTCTGATCATTCAGAGCCATGCCGATTCGAATATCTGTCCTATTAGGCTATTACAATCTTACTTGCAGGTTCGCTTCTCCGGTGTTAATGGGTCAAATAAATTATATACACATTTTAATGGTTTGGCCTTAACTAAATACCAATTTTGTTCTCTGCTTCAAAAATGTTTGGGTTTCTGTGAACTACCGTTTCACATTCGTTCTCATTCTTTTCGGATAGGACGAGCAACTGATATGGCAAAAAACGGTGTTAAAGACGACATTATAAAGCAGTGCGGCCGATGGTCTTCCGTTGCATATTTACGCTATATTCGTATCTGAGTCTTTAAATTTTATTACAGCTCACGAAGTGTTTTAATATTATAATACATATTATATACCTCCTTTTAGGTTCAAAAGCTATTTGGTTCGTCGGATCTTCAATTGTATATTGGGCACAGACAAATGCAAAAACGAGACACGGGGGCCCAAACATTGGTCTTCAAAGCAGAGGGGTGTACATACGCTGGTTTGGAAAAAGGGGTATGTTGTGGAATGATTTTAATGCCAAAGTATTACACGCAGTTGAAAAATTTTCTCCTCCCGCCATGATAGTCATTCAGCTTGGTTCCAATGATCTGGTAAAAGTTAAAACCTTGGAACTTATCCAAAATATTGAAAGGGATATTTTGCGTCTACATTTACTTCTACCTAACACTCGCATCGTATGGAGCGAAATGCTAATGCGAAGGTATTGGCACGGTGCTACAGATGGAAAAGCTATTGAAAGATCTCGCAAAAGAGTAAACTCAGCCATTAACAATTATGTCTTGAATGATGGGCACTGTGTTATTCAGCATCCCAATATCCGAGCTCAAGAGTTGAACTTGTATAGATATGACGGAACTCACTTATCCGATATTGGTTATAATATATACTTGAACAACATACAGGGGGGTATTGAAACTTTCCTGTCATCTCCACAAATTCGCCGTTTCCCGGAGGTCTAATTTGGAATAGCATTTCTTATGGTTTTTAAGAGAAAATAAAGGGGGGGTATTTAATGAGTGCGTATAGACACACTCAAGTGGCAAGATTAAGGGGTCATGATCCGTTCCTGTATTGTACGTCGGATCATATTAGTTTTTTACTTTCCTGCGCTACCGCAGGAAGTTCTGTTGAGACCATCTCATGTATACCATGAGTGGCCGGTTCTGAATTGGTACCAGTTCGAGCTTAACTGTTTTATGATCTATAAATTGTTAAATTGTTAATCTTTACTCCCCTGAAACCAGGGGGTGATGCGAATAAGACCCGACGTATTTGGGGATCATGGCCCTCGTTCTCTTTAGAATTTAACCTGGAGGAACTTGAGCATCCATTGCTACCAATGGTGCACAGATTTGTCAGTTAAAACAATCATGTCGTCATTCTGTTATCATGTCAGACCTCGTCATTCAAAGTGAACTGTGGCCATTAATTCCACATAAATTGTTTGTTTGTTATGCTTTGCCTTAAACTTGATTCTTTAATTAACACGATATTTAGACGTAAATAACCATTTTGTACATAAGAAAATGCATGTACCAATTCAGAAAGATGATGAATGTTACCTATTCGTGTGATATGTTTGGGTTTTTTATTTTATCGTTTGATTTTGGACTTTACGTTTAGAATTTTCCTCGGAGTTCAGTATTGTTATTTTATTTGTTTCTATTCGTGTGACGTGTTTAAGCTCTTGATTTTACAATCTGATATGAAACTTTCTGATTTAAATTTTCTACGGAGTTCGATATTTTTGTTATTTTACTTATTATTGTAGATCTTTTACTGGTTTAAGTTTTGCTCTTTGTTATAAACAGAACATAAGTAGTATTTACTACCATTAACGTCATGTTGTCTTTATGTTTTATCCTGGGTGAAAACGGAAACAATAGACAAATATGTGAAATGTTGAAATGTCATGAAATGCCATGACATAAATCTCAGATAGTAATATATCAGTTTGCATGGCATATTGTTACTTTATTTTGTACTCACTTGTACGAGGTTATGAGTTTTGTGCAATAATGTCACCAAAACCTGTAAATTAATTATCTTTTTTATTGTTTTTAATTCTTATTCCAATAAATATTAAAATGTTAAAGAATATCTTAAACAGGAGGTTTAAATTATTTATGTTCAAAACACGAGTTGCGTTCATATATATAAAACGTTGATAAACTATTTCGAACAGATTTTGCAATGTAAAGAATGTATGGTATTTGTCATGTTATTGTATAAGTTATAGGTTTGAATTTTACAGGAATCTTCTAAGAAGTTGAGTTCATTTGCTATAACTTCCATTCAATTTCATACACTGTTAACTATATCAATGATTTTGATTTCATTTCCGAAATTGATGACGTTGATGAAATATCAAAGCATACTTTGTAACAGTTGGTGGCCTTCGGCTGTTATTCGCTCTTTTGGTCGGGTTGTTGTCTCTTTGACATATTCCCCATTTCCATTCTCAATTTTATTTGTAACAAACACAAATTATCACAATTGTTATAAAGAAGAAAACATGATGACGTTAATGAAAACCTTTATATGTCCCACTATAGATTCTAAAGAAATTTATTATTAATAACATGTATTATTAATGGTTAAAATCGAAATACTTCGGTCACACCTTTATTTAAGATAACGGATTTAAAGCATCTGTATATAATAAGACAAAGCTATATGTAAAACCATTTGGGAATCGGTAATTACTTTTTCATGACTGACTGTCATAAATGTTTACTTACCTCAGAATTATATTCCAACACCCAAAGGTTGATAACCGGCGATCAGGTACGTATACTGTTCATGTACTTCTATTGATTTAAACAACCAATGGTCATAATAACCTCGGCCACCGTCTGTATATCTTTACTTTTATCTGTCCTTTTGTGTATTTCATCAAGAGCGCCCTGATACACTATGACATGAATGTATAGTTATAGTGGTTCTAAATACCAAATTTAATACACGAAACATTCGATTATAGAAACTAAGAATGTGACAATCCAAAACCAAAAGATAATTACTGAATTATAATGAAATCTAGGTATTGCTGTCGGCGTAAGCCAATGCTCCATGTTAAAGGACGTAATTTGACATATAATGTTTTACTTTTACAAATTGTGACTTGGGTGCAGAGTTGTCTCATTGGCACCCATACAAAGTATTCTTATGTCGTTAGTCTGGGAGTTCAAGATTTATTTATTATTTGTCATTATTTTAAAATCGATTTCAGTAAATTTAAGTACTGTTATGTCGGTGTTGTGTTTCTATTTTTATGTTAGATGTTTTATTTGGCTTCGTACTAATCGATTGAGGCTTTTGGATCATCAATGCTCTTCAACTTTGTACTTGTTTGGATTTATAAATATTTTGATATGAGTGTCACTGATGAGTCTGATGTAGACGAAACGCGCGTCTGGCGTACTAAATTATAATCCTGGTACCTTTGATAACTATTTAGACCACTTTAAACTTTTAACAGTTTGTTTTTATGGTGTTTTTTACACCACTGTCCCTAATTATTGGAAGAGTTTGGGCTCATAAGGATGTTGAACTCCGCCATATTCAGTGTATGCCACCTGTCCCAAGTCAGGAGGGATCCCTGAATGCAATTGCCGTTGTCGTTGGTTCATATCTGTTATAGTCGGTTTTTTTTGTCAATTTAATTGTTATAAACTAGGACGTTAGATTCCTTGCTTGAAATGTTACTCATTTGTTCATGCCGGAGCCTTTAATGGCTGACGGTATACGAACTCTGTTAGATAGTCGTCTTAATTGCAATCATCCCATTATTGTTTTCTGGATGGTATTTTTCATTATGTTGTAAAATGTACGGAATTTATTTTTTATTTTTATTATTTTTACTTTTTTGTGAATAAGCATTAAAGTTGAGCACATTTTTACATTCGTTGTGAAAATCAACTGTGATATTTATGTCATTGTGGTATAAAATTAAGCATGTGCGTCTTGTAACATAAAGTTCAGTACCAGAAAAGACTAGTTTTTTCCGCAGTATTCTTTTTGTATGAGATCAAACACCAGATGAACTTCCGATGAATAATAAAGTTAGAAAAGGAGAAGGCATTGTCCCGATTTCCGTTTGGTAATTTTACAAGGTTGGAAATAAAAGTATCACCCCTTTTATTTTGTTTTGGACTTTTCAAAAATAACGTAAATTTGTTTTTGTAAGTTCATACTGTCACAGTGAAATTTAAAAAAATACAGATACTTGTTTGAGAAAATGATAAGATACAAAACAAATTCTACTATATTCCGATGCTGTTTTGATCATTCCAGGAAATAAACTGTTTTCTAATGATAACAACGAAATTCAATGATTGGATTGTGCGATCTTTGGTATATTCTATGACGACGATATTGGAAATGAAAGTATCACCCCTTTTATTTTGTAATGTAATTTTCAAAAATAACGTCAATTTGTTTTTGTAAGTTCATACAGTCACAGTGAAATTTAAAAAATATTGCATGGTAGATACTTGTTTAAAAAACAAGATGAGATACAAATAATTCTACTTTATACCGATACTGTTTTAATCATTCCATGAAATAAACTGACTTCTTATCAACACAACAAAATTCAATGATTTGATTATGCGATCTTTTGTATATTCTATGACGCCGATATTGGAAATAAAAGTATCACCCCTTTTATTTTGTATTGTAATTTTCAAAAATGACGTAAATTTGTTTTAGTTAGTTCATACAGTCACAGTGAAATTTAAAACAATATTGCATGATAGATACTTGTTTAAAATAGGAGATGAGATACAAATGAAATTCTATTATATACCGATACTGTTTTGATCATTCCAGAAAATAAACTGTTATCATACCATAACAACGAAATTCGATGATTGGATTATGCGATCTTTGGTATATTCTATGACGACAATATTGAAATCATTAACAGTTTGTCACAGAAATCAATGTAGGCGTGGAAAGAAATCTTATTTATACCTCTTGTATCTCATTATCATTCTCACTGATTTTTTACACTTCGTTAAAGGAAAAGGTAAGATTTTATTGAACTTGTATACATGTATTGGTAGAAAAAAGTAAATTGACATGCACAGAATTATATTTTCATGAAAACAAAAAAAAACGTAGATTTAAAATATCAATTAGTGTCTCGCGCTTATTTTTGAAAAACTAAGGCTTTTCTATTTAGGGAATAGATTACCTTAGCTGTATTTGGTAAAACTTTGAGGAATTTTTGGTCCTCAATGCTCTTCAACTTCGTACTTTATTTGGCCTTTTAAATATTTTTTATTCGAGCGTCTCTGATGAGTCTTATGTAGACGAAACGCGCGTCTAGCGTAAATATAAAATTTTAATCCTGGTATCTATGATGAGTTTATTTTCATTCTCTGTTTAGATACACATTATTCAAAAGAGAAAAGGATGTGTTAATGCACACAAAAAAAAGCCGATTCGTGTCATCATTCGAAAGACATTTTTAAATTTTCAAATTGAATGTTACTGAAATCTAGTAAGTTAATAAATAAAAGAGGTAATGGCATTTTAGGTATAAATTCCTATGTATGTTTATTATTAAAATATACTTAACTTGCTAACATGTTTACCCCGACACATTATTTATGTACGTGCCTGTCCCAAGTCAGGAGCCTGTAATTCAGTGGTTGTCGTTTGTTTATGTGTTACATATTTGTTTTTCGTTCATTTCTTTATATAAATAAGGCCGTTAGTTTTCTTGTTTGAATTGTTTTACATTGTCATATCGGAGGCTTTTATAGCTGACTATGCGGTATTGGCTGTGCTCATTGTTGAAGGCCATACGGTGACCTATAGTTGTTAATGTCTGTGTCATTAAGGTCTCTTGTGGACAGTTGTCGCATTGGCAATCATACCACATCTTCTTTATTATATTTACACATGTTTATATTTCAAATGTATGCCATTAAAATCAAGTTGCAACCGTTTTTCATTATTAGCACAGTAGTGTTCGTAATTCAGCACACATGTATATATATTTTAAACTTTGAAGGCCTCATTTACATATTTGACTCCGCATCATTCATTATAACAATTATAGCTCACTATCGGAATTGGTGCCTGGTCATAGTTAACCACGCTATTAAAATAAGTGTAACTTACATAACGCCGTTCATTGATTGGTTTGACTATGGAATTGTTATAATGGCTGTCTGATTAAATCAGATTC
This sequence comes from Mytilus edulis, assembly GCF_963676685.1. Lineage (NCBI taxonomy): Eukaryota > Metazoa > Mollusca > Bivalvia > Mytilida > Mytilidae > Mytilus > Mytilus edulis. The sequence goes on along the minus strand of NC_092346.1, from coordinate 75,059,158 downwards.
ACTACACTTTAAAACAGCAAACTTAAATGCATTATAAAAGATCACTATGAGTAATGTGTTGCCTAATCTTTATAAACTAAAATAAGCTCTGATTTTTTAACTTTTAATAGCAAAATTTCCTATCAATAGCATTATCTTTAAAAAAAATTATTTCATACGATACTACCCCAACAAATTCAATCACTCTCTGTGATCGATCTTTCCTACATTCGAAGTTAATGACGGAACATCGGTATAGTATTTATTTATTCTCGATAGTGGTTATAACTATCCTTTTCTAAATTTGCTTAAATATAATATAGTAACCATTGCAAATGTCATTTGTCATACGTAAAATATATGAACATTCGAATAATTTTCCAAGAAATATTTTCAAATGTTTCAAAAATTGTATAGAATACATACTTCAATTTTTAGATTTTATAAAAACATATCATTGGTGCTTTTACTAATCACAGCGCCTCAAAGTAGTTTACTTCCTTCAACTGAGTTGTGTACACAAAACCGACCTTATGCCTGGTAGATGAAATAATGCTTTTTTCTCTATATCTACGTAGAACAGCGGATTAAAACTGATTATTTGGGTTAACATGATACAATATAAAATGAATAATATCAAATACAATACCTATTAATGAGAGGGGGAAAATCTTGAAATAATATCTCACATGCTTTATTCCCTTTCACACCTATGTTGTTTTGTTTAAAATGTAGATCTGTATAAAGTTATCAAATTGCAAAAACAATATGCTGATGTATAAGATATGATTAAAAAAATTGGCACCAAGGAGGGGACTTTAAAACTTTTAATTAACACTAAAGATGCATTATAAAACTGATAAACTTGGACAATTTTACATTAAGGGGGTGAAGCTTGTTTTTATGTGGAAACACATCCATAAGATGACTGCTCCATATAAACTGGAATATATTTTTTTTTTTATTTATAAATGCAATTATTAATATTATGCGCACTATTTAAGATACTTTCACGTAAGATAATATTTTAGTTATAACTGTTCTCGGGTTACAACATGTACAGAAATCTATTTACCTTACGTGTGATGTTTGTTTTTGTTTTGATTTTAAACGAACGTATACAATAAGAATAAAAGCTATCATTTCAAACTTTTAACCACATAATGATATATAGCTGTATCAATCCTATCTCATATTTTACTAGATCGTTTAATTGTACTTTTCCTTCTTATATATCCAATAGACTACAGTCTTATAAATATGAAATTAAACCCTAGTTGAAAAAACTATTCAATTTTATGAAATTATTCTTGGCATGGACGCTATCCTTTTGAACATTTTTTTTAATGTTCTTACTTTTTATCCCATGTATATTTTTTCAGGCTGTACAATTGGTATAGTTACACAATAACGTCATGGAAGTGTAATTCTTTTCTTAATAATAGGGTTAGTATATGCAATATTGTAATTGCTGGATGTTGTCCGAAGGGTCATGATGAGCCTTAAGTTCAATGTACATTTTCTATCATGGAGGAGTTGATACAATAATGAATACATATCATATTGTTGTGAAGAATTTTATTTTTATTTTGATGTTATAGAACTTGCTTGCTCACTAATATGTCCTCTAACGACGTTCTGTAAAAGACTTAACAAATGGTATCCCGGTAATAAATGTTGGCCAAAGACCAATTTTATTGTCTCATGATCTATCATGAATGAGAGACAAATCCAACTTATATTTAAAATAATACCTTCATGGCAAATTATTCCACATAGAATCTATAAGTGATTTAAGATAAATCCAGGGGGAGTTATTTTTCTGATCATTACTTACCCATTTATTGTACGGCTAAATCAAATAAATTACTTCTGTCAATTATTCTTCATTGCAGATAATACCAATTTAAACCATACTTAAATGGTGCATAGGGAATATATATATAGGTGTTTGGTCCACACCTTAGTTGGGAATAGCCTAAAATCATATGGCAATTATTATTTTTAATTGCTAAGTAATTGGTCGTAGAAAACAAAACTGTACTGTAAAGATACGATTTTAGTTTACCAATTCCGAACCTTTCATTTAATATAGCAACATCATTAGATTCTACAATTAGCATTGATACCCTGTTCTTAACATTTTTTTCCTTAGTAGAGAATTGATATATACAAGGACTTTATGCAAGAAAGTTACTAAAGAAACTTTAACAGGCAGTATTCGGACTAGGTTGATCCTTATGGAATATTTGTGTCACGTACAACCACTAATATGTATCATTAGTCTTAGCCAGAATGCCATTCTTCTCTCTTAGTTTCTGACTTATCCTCAATTTTTCACTCAAATTATCACCTGAGTGACACTAGTCATTAGCATCACGACTTGCATTGTAAATAGAGCGGGAACTACTTACCTTGCAATCTATCTGACTTTAACATCGGTTGTAGAATGGTTCGGATTTCTCCATCTTTATCTTTCTGTTCATTACTAATGAATGCCATTTTGTCTTTTCATTATTTTTCTTTTCGGACATGACGTTTTTGCCCATTGCTCTCATAGTATCTTCTCATTTGTGAATTGCTTCTACCTATGAACTATAATTGTCTGAAAAATTACTGTATAACTGTCAAGACGTTAATATATTTTCCTGTGTTGTAGATTAAAGTCAACTATGTTTTTGGTTGTAATTCCTTGTATTGAACCAAACATACTTTATCATTTCAAAATCAAAATAATGAGGTGTGTTTCTCAATGTCATCAGAGAACAGCACTGAACATTCCCATGAAAATTTTAAAATTGTTTGTACGCACATTGAACGACAAATTTATGTGACGTATAAAATTTTCTGACGTCAGACACTCAAATCAATAAATGTGTTCGTAGATAGTAGATGTTTTTGTGTTCTGTTAAATTGTTCCTTTTAAAATTGTTAAACGATGATGACTGATGTACCCATATTTTGACTATTTTATTTATTGTGTCTGTTTATTTAACGCATCAATGTAAAAATATCGGAAATTGATGAGACTGTCATTAAAGTGAGAGGGTTATCGCTATAGAACCAGGTTTAATCCACCATTTTCTACATTTGAAAATGTCTGTACCAAGTCAGGAATATGACAGTTCTTGTCCATTCGTTTTTGATGCGTTTTGTTATTTGATTTTGCCATGTGATTATGCACTTTCCCAATTGATCTTCCTCTAAGTTCAGTATTTTTGTGATTTTACTTTTTGCAATAGTAAAAACTGTTGACTATTTTTAAAATCATTCAGTTTGAACAGAAAAGTAATTTATAAAATTGTGAATGACATTTCTAATTGTGTATTTGAAAATAAATGGTTGATATATAAATTTGTTTTTTTCTTAAAATAACACGTCAAAGTTAAAAGGAAGTCTTTTAATTAACCTTTTTATTGTGTAAAAATGTGATTGGTTGAAGAAGATTTGACCTATTGTACATAGTACTGGTGTAAACAAAACATTTTTCCATTTTAAAGTTATATGATTCAAATACCAAAAGGCCATTCGTCGAAACTTAGGGGACATTTTGCTTTAATGAAACATTTCATGAAAATTGAGCGAAATAGTTTCTCAAAAACGACAATTCAGACACTTATCACATACACAACTACTGTTTTAAGCTTGGTATAAACATAATATTCGTCTGATAGTCGACAAACATGTATTGTCAGGTATATGTTCACCAGCTTGTAGGCTGTAAGTGTGATGTGAATTGTATTACAATAAAATGAAAATATTTCAGTTCTTAATTCTAATTTGTTCTTAATTCTAATTTATATCTTGAAAATGGTTTTCCACTGCTTTACTTGTGATCACTAGGACAACCTGTACGGATATGATTTAATAATTTGTTTTAGAGACAGGAAGAACAATAAGAAAAAGGATATGATTTGTAAATGCAATGATATTTAAATGTGTTTAAGAATACATGTTACATGAACGTCATTATCAACAGTTTAATTGACATATGACCTTAGTATCCAAAAACAATCAATTATCAATTGAGAGAATTCCTTAGTATAAGTGTAATTTATGACAACTTTAACTGTTTATTAACTGTTTATTAAAGAAAAAAGTGTTAATTAATAACACAATAACACACACACATCTATTATAATACTTTGAATTGTGACGAAAGAGTGAAAGATTAACAGGTAAACTTGAGGTGATAATACAAAACTATACGTTAAAGAAAGATAAATAACAAAATCGATCATGAACTATAGAAAAGTGAAGAACACACAAACGTACACTTCACAAAAAATTTAATAAAAAATAAAGATTGAGCAACACGAATCTCCCCTAAAAAGAATGAGGAAGATTCAGGTGTTAAAGAAGGATAGAATTGTAACGCTAAGATTACCAGAAACCAGGGGAGAAGACAGGATTGTGGTTACGCCAAGTTAAACATATCTGTGATCATGATAAGACACAGATATTCCATAACAATCAATCAATTCAAAACATTCGTAAAAATGAGTCTTCAAATTTACTGTTGAGAACTTTTGATGTAATAACTTCTATAAAAATAAGTTTGATAGAAAACACAAACATAAATCATAGAATTTCCTATATTATCTTCGCTTCGTTTTCATTTGTTTGTTATGTTTTAGCTTTTGATTTTGCCATGTGTTACTTGACTAATCATTTCTGATTTTCCTTAAAGTTCGGTATTTTTGTTTTAATATTTTCTACACGAAGACACGTTTTATAACATAAGTACTTATAATTTAATGTAACATTAAAATTTAAATAGTATATAAAAATATGTTAGTATCATTTTCAATAAGACAAGTTTCCACCAGAAACCAAATGTCGTAGAAATTATTAACTATGATTATGAAAAGCTGCTATGTATCTCAAAGTGGTCAGTGAAATGTTTTGATTGATTCTTTTTGGGGTATATAAGGATCATTGTCACTCCCTAGTATGTAAAGATCACAGTCACTCCCTAATATGTAAATAATTCGTTCTTTATGACAACGTTCAGTTTAATTTATCAAAACATCGCCTTGCTGCTTTTCAGAAGCCTCATTTAATCTTCTTTTTTTTTTAATTAATCGTCGTTGGTTTAGAATTTTCCACTTGTCACTTGTAAAAAGCTAACATTTTTTGTTAGGTTTATTATTTGTGATTACTTTTTACTACGACAATTTATGCAATTTACGTATGAAACTATCTACAGCAAATAAATATTTGATTCCAATAGGTCGTATTTGAAGCTGTAAAACATTTATTAACACGAATTGATATATGAATCAAAGTGTTATGTCTTTCTAATCTATTCACGAGAATCACTTTACCAGATTTAGCACAAAAAGAATTTAACAAAATAAATATTTCATCAAAGCTTTTATCATTGACCAATTAAACGATAACTTCCTTTATGGTTACACTTTTCCCCTTTTCAAAGTCATTTATTGTACATTGATATTATTTCCACAGAGGAATGAATTCATCTTTCAGAATCTGTTTATCTATTCTATTTTGAAATAATATTCAGTATAGGATTAATAATTCATAGAAAAATATGGGTATGTCCATTTAGTGTTTCATGGAATATAAAGCGATTTAGGTCATGGTAAATGAGACCAAAACCAAACCAAAAAAACAAACAAACAAACAAACAAAAAAGCCTGAAGAAAGAAAGATTGGTGTTTTAAAGAGATCAACTGTTTTAATAAATTTGAATGATTTTTCGAAATACAGTCAACTATGTTTATTTTATACGACTTATTCAGTTGGGAAAAGTGTTCCATAGTTTTTTGTTCTCCTTTTGTTCAAATATTTCATTGTTGGATTTTGCGACAATTGCTGTCTTCCTTGACAATGTCCACTCTATTGTACAAAGACCTTGTAATTTTTAGCAACCAATAACACTTTACAATAAAGAAGATGTTTGTGATGGATTTTGATTTGAATCTTCAGATTTAAGTGGATGTATCACATTTTAATTTACATGTTCAACATTTTACATCTTCTATGTACTAAACAACAAGGCTTACCGCAGTTCATGTTACTAATTGTTAAGTTGCTAATTATTAGAATGAATGTATCTGTTTATCACCAATATTGTTGTTTATTATATATCTTTATCCTTGCCCGTTTTTATTGATATCGGTTTTGTATTGTCGCTCATGTTTCTGGTTTCTATACTGGGTCAGATTCGACCCTATAATAATCTATAAGATATGTGTAGTTCGTGAAGTCGGGAAGGAAGGGATACCAATCATATCTTTTTTTAAAAGAGTCAGGAAGCAAGAAATAGTTTTATTTTCTTCCTTAACGGATGGATTAGTAGAATAATTAGTATGATTTTTCTATATTAATTGGTACCATTGACTCATTATAACGAATCGTTCTTCTATAATTGATCAAATAGTCCTTTCAAGGATGAGACTTTCTTTCAGGTATTACATTCCAAATTAGTATTAAATTCATCATTAGAATTAGTTCAACGTGTTGCTTTTATTTCAAGATCTATAACTTTTCTGTCCTGAACTTAATATAAATATCGTCTAATGAAGCAACCCTCCAAAATAATGGTTTCCAAAAAAAAGAATATAAGTCTGTGTTTTTAACTTTTTATATATCAAGGGAATATTTAATCATTGTACTTTTGAAATACGATTTTCGATCAACATCTGCTTCAAGTAAAGAAAGTTAAACCGGTATCCAATTATAATTTGATATTAAGATAAAACAAAATGTGCAAATGAGACAACCATCCTTCAGAGACCAAAATGACACATATTTAAAAAAAAAAGTTTCAAACACAAAGAAGACTTTTGAAACCTTTATCAAATAAAAGTCGTAACTTACATATGAACTAATACAATAAGACAAAATGTAATATCATTCCAAAAATCAATAAAATGGTATAAGTCGCTTTTTGATAGTCCACAAACGTATTCAAGGCAGACATATTTTTTTCTGTGAAGCATTCATCAGCTTGTGATAAAAGAAAATAAGGTATACCTTTAATATGATAACATTAAAAGAAAAACATAATATTTGTATAATACTGAATATATAAAGTTAATCTGTCCTTGTGGTAATACAGAAAAAGGTATATTCAAATTTTTTAAAGTATAATTGCAGAAACTCCAAAAAAGAATGATTAATATTTCAATATTTTATCAAGTATTAATTGCTACTATTTTCAAAAAAATATAACAACAAATACAGGTCAACATGCTACATACAGGCTGTGCAACATTCTCCTCAAATTTTGTAAGAGTTATACATGTAAAAGACATTATCTTACCTCCTATACATTTCTAGCAATATGATTGGTTAAAAGCGTCCTCGTGGAAACCGTGTATATTTAATATTAGGTTAGTTAGGAGGCGGGGCTTATTGCATACACGGTTTGTAGTGGAACTACGTCCCTTTATATTCCATATAAGGTAATAAGGAGGCGGGGCTTATTTCATACACGGTAAGTAGTGGTGTTACGTCCCTTTAGAAAAATAAAACAGTACTGAGAATTATTTTTTAAGGTTTCAACAGACGAAGAATGTGAAGATAAAGTGAAATAAATTCATAAAACACATTTAAATCTAACAAGTTGTCATTGTTGGCATCTGTTTTTGTAGGATCCTTAATCATGTTTATGCTAACTGTATTGAAGACTTGCTCATTTTGATAGGTCACTAGTCTAAATTTCACACGTTAAGATAGTCGGTAAGATAAATTTGTTACCTAGTGTGCTAGTGACGTAATACGGTATATATGGGGTCAGTAAATTCCAAATAGGGATTCTAGCTTCGCTCTCACCCCATATGGAATTAACTGACCCCATATATACCGTATTAGATCACTAGCACACTATGTAACTAATATTATTTTATGACTAGAAAGAATTCATGATAGAATCTAAAATAGGTACATTATCTCCTGTAAATGCTTTCATAAAACGAGGTTAATGTACTGTGATGGTTGCCTAATCTGATGAAACCAATGTTTAATGCGTTAGTGAATTTAAAACATAACTTTAAGGCTAATGGTACCTTCCTATCATACAATTTATATATATATTGCATCGAATATATTTCCTATCACTGAAAAAAAAACATGGAACAAAGTCTTTGTCAACTTTCATTATGTTGATTTCTTTGGCGTAGTTTTCTTAAAATTAACCTATGTCATTTGCAGCTGATGTTTAGGAAAGTGTAAGTAGAATAGAACTGAGCATTACAAGTTTATAGATTCTATGCTAAAATATTTAACTGGTGTTGTTAACTACAATTCAAAATGATTATATATCTATGTTCAACTGAATTCAATTTCAGGTTCTACCAATATAATAATGTTATTTATTAATTTGATAGTTTCATTAAATGCTATTCCCTTTAGTTCCCTTTTTGTTGTTTTTTTGTTATAGTGTCGTATAGTTATAGTGATATTGATGTTTTTTAATTAAGTTTCTGATAATTTTGTCATTATTTGTAGATATATATTTTTTATTTATTTAAACGTGTCTGTATTTATTGTGCCTATGTCTCTGATTAAGACAAAAATATATTTTTCAGGAAAATATGATGAAGGAGGTTTTATTAGCTGTCTTTTGTGGTTTGGCTTTTGCCATGGCGACACCTGTTTTACCAGAAAGAGATCTTGGTGAAATTGATCCTATTGACTCCTGCTTATTTCTGTGTAATATTTGCTTCAACGAAGATGTAAGTTCTTGTATACTTTGATTAAGCACTATGTATAGAACTCATTAGTGATGTGTGGTAGGATTGCCCTTGAGAAAACTACCCACCAATGACAAAAGTACAAGTATTAAATAACTTTCAACAAAGTCTCAGCAAAACCATATACCTCATAAATTTGTAGTTTGTGAAAATCCTCAAACGTTAACTTATACAACTAACTCATGTTTGGTTATATCTTGTAACTCATATACTCGTCAACTTATGTTTTGGTCACCATAAATCCACTGTTTCACATTCTGAAGCACATTCTGAAGCATCTATGATAATTTCAATGTTCGTACATCAATTAAAAAATAACGTTAACCGATTGATCTGATATCCCTTGTTATATGCGTTGTTAACCAAACTGAACATTTTGATGCATGCTAGATTCTGGAACTAAAAACTAGGATTTCAACATACCAAAAGTCATTTCTACTCCTTTCAAATGACTTGATCCGGGTTTAATTCCTATAATCTTCGTTTGTGTTAATTGCACTTATTAGTACTTACATTTTCCCCCCTGCTATTATGGCTCTTAAAATGAAGTCGTAACTTTATACTCTAATGCCCAAATGATTCTATATACGGTGGTGTCATTAAATCAACAGATAGTTAGCTTCTTATTCACAATATGGACACGAAATTGTGCACGTCTTGTTTAAAGTAAAGATAATTTCATACCAATTTCAGTACGCAAGACATTTTTGTTTTTGAAATAAACTTCATAAGAATTGCTCGAAAATTTGGGAATCTGAATAACATGACGATTTTTGGAGCATCAAAATAAAAACGATCTTAAGTTGGTTGATAAAACAACAATTATCGGTAATTTTGAATTAATGCTTGCATTGTCGATCGACGTGAGGCTTAAACAAAGAAAGGTTAATATCATGAGAAACCCAAATCCAATATATATCTAATTTACAATACAGACTGGTTTACAGCCAAAACAATACTGTATATACTCTAATGTTTAACAATTAGCTGATTTTCTCTATAAGACGTTCGTACTAATTAACAATGCCAACATTATCAACAATCGTGACAAAATTGATTGAATACTTATTATAATCAAAACTTGGTAAGATGCGATTTCCGTCAATGACCGGAAATATCAAAATCAGATTTGTCTTTCAAAAAGACATACTTATGTAGTGTAAGCTGGCCTGTCTTAAGTAACATAAAGAGAACTCCAACTGTTCAAAGCCGATTGAAACTATATTTTGTTAACGTATTTCAAAGAAAGCAAATGAATAGTAATCAAGGATCTCGATGTGCTCAACATTGATCATTTTTATATGTAGTTCTCATGGCTCATTTTTTCTGGAAGGAGATACAGTGCCAATTTTCCAATGAACTGATATCAACAGCATGGGCATTTTAGAAATTTCAATCTGTCTGCGTACTTCAAGGACACATGAATCAAATTTAAGATGTATACCATAATAACATTCATCGTATGTTTTTTTTCTTCGAACAATCAAATTAAAGTATCTACTTTTAAAATTAAAATATAATACGTTCTAAATCAAAAAATTATTTCTATGAAAAGCTACGTATTGTCTTTCAATTGATAAAAAGAAATAATTAAGTTGGTTATGAAAGTAATACTTTTTGGTGTTTTGCCAAAAGTTCTCCCTCGTAAGCAAGTCCATCAAAAATCGACTGAGAAATCGGAGTTAAAACATTTAAGAAGGGATATAACTTATCTCTAGTAATTCTGTCCTATTCACATGTTGTAACTGTGAAGAGTTTTTTTCATTTTTATGTTTTTATGTTTTTAGATGAACCTTATGATGAAATGTGCTAACAGAGTGTGCCTTAGTGAACAAATGGTCACTGAATATTCCCTCTACGTTATCAAACAACTGTGTCCAATAAAGGATGAACATATGGAAAAATACATCAACAACGGAATGAAGCATTAACTATATGTATTTTACACACATTCTGTAAATAAAGCATAGTTATGAAAGTGTTGTTTTATTGATATGTTTAGTATCATCGTTGCCAAAACTTTAGGTATATTATTAACTTCAGTTAATAGACTCATGTAGAATGTGTATATGCCAAGTCGAGGAAACTTCTCGATAGTTATCTAAAGATATATCTTAATGATTTTCGTAATTTAAAGATATGTACTTTCATTTGGCAATATTTTTATGTAATCCCATTGTCTGTGCATTTTACTTATTCCGGCAACCAGGGATTCTAAAAGAATATTTGAACTTTTTCTGTTAAATATTTTCACAATGTTCATTGAGGTATTTACTTTAAACTTTAAATAAACAATTATAATGCCGTTTTGAGATATCCTTTTGTTCATTTTTGAGTTTATTGCTTTTGGAAATTTGAAACTGTTGGATCTTTAATTTTTCTTGTTAGACTCACTGCTGACGATAATTTGCGAACACTATAAGTTATATGGTTTGCTACTTAACCCCCCCCCCCCCCGGATCCATAGAGGGTTAGTAAAATCCATAGGGGTGCGACCATATGCCGAGTCCTTTCCGACACGTGACGGCGTTTTACCAATCACATCGTGATAATTTACAAGCGGTGCGATAAAAAAATATAATACTGCTGTAAAAAAAACAATACAAATCAAGTTATTAATAATGGAATAAGAAAGTAAACATTCCAAATTACATCAACTGCGTTGAAGGGAGTCCGTAGGTTCAAATATATAAGCAGACGAGATGAGAGTAAAACAAGTTGGTTCGTTTGTGGATTCTTAGAAATTCTACAGAACTTCTGGACAATTTTTAATCTCGGTCTATTTCTAAAATTAATTCTAACATACTTTTGATTTTTTAACCCGTTATGCCACTATTCACCATGTGAAATTATAAAATTGTTGTGTAAACATTGAACGACAAAATTTCTTCCTATGTGATGTATAAATTTTCTGACGTCAGACACGCGAAGCAATGAATGTGTTTTTAATTCGATAGATGCTTTTGTGCTTTTTTTGTAAAACTGTTTTTTTTTAGATTGTAACACAGTGATAAATGCTGTACCCATATTTTGACCATTTTATTTATTATGTCTGTTTTGTTCATGCATCGTTGTAAATATAACGGAATTTGATTCGACTGTCATTAAAGTGAGAGGTTTAGCGCTATAAAACAAGGTTAAATTCACAATTTACTACATAGAAAACCAAGTCAGGAATATGACAGTTGTTATCCCTTCGTTTGATGTGTTTGAGCACTTAATTTTGCCACTTGATTAGGTTTGATATCTAGAAATTGACTAAGAGGGTCAGTTGAAAACAAAACTTTACGACAAAAGAGGAGATTTCAGCTTCCCAATAGTGAAGAATTGGGAAGCTGAAATCATCATTTCGTACATTTTACGGACACCATCACGAGTTGGTTCACCGTTACGGAATATTTATTATACAGATGATTATAGCTAACTAAATCTCTCCCTTTTATAACATTCGCATATGGTGCCATTATATTCACAAATATGTGTGAACAACACAAACAGACCAAATAGGTAAAAATGTTTTCTGTTATGATCTTAATCACAAAAAAAAGGAAACAAATATGAAACAAAGAAACACAAAAAGGCATATACACAAAGCACGCATACAAAAATGAAACACCAGAATACAAAAACTACCGTAGCACAATATTATAGGGACAGGAGTTTAAGTAGCGAACCAAGTCATATTGGTATAACCAAAAACAGACTACATGGAAAAAAATATTATTCAAAAAGACAAATAAAACAATACTTCATTACGTTATCAATATAATAAAAGACGCGTCCGTACCCAGAATATATACCTTAAGACCATCGTATATTATCTGTGAAGTTGATACGGAAAATTAATCAAATAGGTCTTTGTATCTTCCGATGAACTTACAGAAAAAGGACGAGACATTCTTTGAAATAACCAATGTGGTGTAAAAGAGGGACGAAAGATACCAGAGGGGCAGTCAAACTCATAAATCGAAAATAAACCGTCTACGCCTGGCTTAAAAGGAAAGAAGACATACAGACAAACAATAGAACACATGACACAACATAGAAGACTAAAGAATAAGCAACACGAACCCCATCAAACACTAGGGGTGATCTCGGGTGTTCCGTAAGGGTAAGTAGATCCTGCTCCACATGTGGCACCCGTCGTGTTACTTATGTTATAACAAATCCGATAAATAGTCTAATTCGGTAGGTCATAGTCATAAAAGGGAAGGGGATTGTAGTTACGACGTAAGGAACATATCCGATATCATTTGTGAAACGGTTATTCCACGGATGGCGTCCGTAAAATTTACGTGGAAGTGATTTCAACTTCACCATTTGGAACTCTGGGTTTAATAGCTTCTTTGTGAGCAGCAGCCCTCTATCAAGAAAATCATAATAGAGAATGCAAGCACGGGAATATCGTATCAATTGGGAGATATATATCCCGTATTCAGGTGCTGCTAGAATGTTGCTACTTAGAAATGGAAAGTTCACTATTGGAAAGCTGAAATCATCTTTTTTGTCGAAAAGTTTTGTTTTCAACCGACCCTCATTGTCAATTTCTAGATGTAAGTCAAGATATGAGACCCACTTAATTGTATCTGTAGTATCCTTTATCTCTAATTCGATGAGATGGTGTAAAAGGGCCAGAACGAGAGTGCGGCCTTGCATGATATCTGCGACAAATAAAAGTCATAGGCTGAGAATGTTACTATGTGCAATGCATTGACTCTTGTATAATTCAAATGATAGAATTTGTGATTTTGTTGTAAAATTTATGTTTGTAAATTATAAAATTGCACATATAATAAACTTAATTGCAATTCTGTCACTGACAAAAGAAAAAATTGAGAGAAAAAATATCCTTAGGCAAAATTGACCCTAGACTATTATAGCTGTCCTTATAATGTTTTACGGTTGTTTTTCTTGTTTATTTGGTCAATTGTTTAAGTTTTTTGCTACCCAAAAGTTTGACCTCTCCGAGTTTACCGATTGAATGTCGATTTACAAACACATGATGTCTATTTTGATCAATATTATGATATGTCATAAGTCAAGAATGAAAGTCGAATATAACACAAAATTGAAATATTTCGTTTCTTCTAGCTAAATATTGCGTGTTTTTTTTTTTTAATTAAATTAGATAATTATACTCTTAATCCATTTATTGATAACACCTTTCATTGGTTTCTCTTTGTTGTGTAATAGTAAAATGGTTTCTAATGAATTTACGTTTAAGCATGTACTAAGGTATATCTACAGCAACTAGGAATTGACTGTAGAGTAATTTGAGCCAGTATGAAATATAATAGCCAAGGTCACAATATTGTAATCTAATTCACTGTTTACAAAGAAATTAGTATGTATTGTCAAATTACAAATCACATGGCTGTATAACATATTACATTAATTGATAAGCACGTTTATGCAAGTGATACCAGTTGGAGATTTAACGGGTTTTTCTATTTCTTCCTGAAAATAAAGTAGAATAAGTTGATTCTTAAATGTATATCGAATTTCTCTCCGGATATTATAACAAAAACGATATACACCACGCATGTTCATGCTATCATATTATCAGTATAAAAATTTACACAGAATATAATACGTGCCAATTCATACATGATATCAAACACGCAGTGTAGTGTACCAAAACCAAAAGATGATACGAAACTGGCAAAAAAACAAAAAGTTTCTTTAAACAGAGAACGCTACAACCCAAAACAAAATAACAACGAACGGACAAACAACAGCCCATAAAGCACAAAACAGAAAACTAAGGGTTTAGCGTTACGAATCTTTCCAAATCCCGAAGTGAACTCAAATGCTCCAGAAATGGCAGTCATATATGCTCCACTAGTGATACCCGTAGTGTGATAGATTGGTCTGTTTTCTACTCTTTGATCGGGTTGTTGTCTCTTTCACAAATTCCCCATTTCCATTCTCAATTTTATTTAAGTTGTAAAAATGCGTTGATAAATCTTATCAATGTGTAAGCATCTGTAATAGCGGATTGGTGAATGTCTCTTTTCTAAGACGTAAAAAAATCAACTTATAACAGGTCTTCCAGGACAAAGGCTGGAAAAGACTTCTACCATAAAACAAAAAAAACACACATTGAATACATTGTAGCACGAAGTACAATATCAGAATCAGGTGACAATGATATGTCAATATGACAAATATAAGTTGAAGAAATCAACATTGCATTGTTTACTGACACATTGGCTTCAGCCTTTAGTTAAAGGAGTAGAGTACCAAGCAAAAATGTCTTTTTATTTTTGCTTTTTTTTTTAAATTTCAATCAAAAGTTTGACATAACAAATTTGTGTTTACTGTAATGGGAGTTATTATTTGTGTGATTCACGTTCATCAGGATAACCGATCGTCTGACCTTAAAAAAGATATATATGTCTAAATATATTAGTATCTTATTCTTAACAAGTAATAAAATGAAATTAATGTCATGATGTTCAAGTCTATAATGTGTATTTACCTTTCCATCAATAATATTATTTGAATATTTCACTGATTTAATACTCTTGCATATTTTCAAATACATCTTACCTATTTCATACGTAATAGGGTCAATACCTCATATCATTTCAGAAACATTCTGTTTGGAATTGAATAATAATTTCATTGTTAATGAAGACATTTAGGATAAACAAGCAAAAAGTAAAATCACAAAAATACTGAACTTAGAGGAAAATCAATTCGGAAAGTCCATAATCACATGGCAAAATCAAATAACAAAACGTACCAAAACCGAATGGACAAGAGCTGTCATATTCCTGACTTGTTAAGGCATTTTCAAATGTAGAAAATGGTGGATTAAATCTGGTTCTATAGCGTGTGTAAGAGATAAAATTTCGACTATTTAGAAATAAATATAAAGGCCATCATTAATTTCAAGAATCTGGCATAAATAAATGTTTTGTTTATGAATCAGAACCATTAAGTTCTATGTGTGTTATGCGATCATTTAATTTGTTGATAAGTCGCATTATAAACGGACATATGCGCAATAGACTTGTTGCTTTATTGATGACTTAGCTTGTGAAACGTAACTTATGACCAAATATAAAACAGTTGGTATCTTGTATAACATTGCACTTCGAATACAACTCAGCAATTTGATTCATAGCAAAGCACGATTCCGTGTTGCCTTGCTATGACATTGTTATATATTAACGAACTGAAGTAGTACTTAGTATATTTCAATCCCTTGTCCATATCAAATCTTTGTGGCCAATTTTGGGTACATTAAATTAGGTTAATATTGTACCGCCTGAGACACGTTTTTTTGCGAAAATTAAATTCACTTTCAAAGTGCTAAATATATTTTTTGTAAGTCGTCACGAAGTTTTTTCTTTGATGAATAACTGTTAGGTGTTGCACGTTTAATGGAATTGGTCGCACATTGTCGCTGTTTTCTGCAAAATATCCTCTAATAATGTTTATTGTATAAATGTGTTAGGAATGTTGAAGAGTGTCAATTATTTTGGTGTCATTCTTAGTAACTGTATCTTAAATGAAGGACATTTCAGATCAATGAGACAACAATAAATAATTGAATGAACAGTGAATTTGGTACAGATGTAATTATGTTTATATGAATTATGGAAATGAAGTTCATTTATCTGTTTCCATTTAGAATAGAAGTTATAATCTCTGTAATAAACTGTTTCCGAGAGATGGTTAACCAGTTAACAGCTAACTAAATTATGTATTACAGGTCAGAATATAATTTCATAATTTGTTTCCTTGGAGTGTATTTTAATTCCGACTACAGTTGGATTGCAATAATGTTACATGTACCAAATATAGAAAAGCAGAAAAAACAACCGTTTACAATTCTGAATTTGATTTTAAATTTAAAACAGAAATTACCTAATCAAATGGCAAAATCAAAATTAAACCTCAAACACGATCCTCTGCAAAACTTGTTGTTAACATAGGTGCCCTGGAAGTCTAAGCACTTCTTGTTATATAAGTGGCTCTTATATGTTACTGTTTGCAAGTAAAAATCTGAAATCTGTATAGTCTTTTGTGACACAGATATTGCAAACAACTTTCAAAGAGTAAAATAACATTATCATGTTCCTGACTTGGTACAGACATTTTCTTATGTTTATATACCTATATGGAGTTATTTTCTTTCAGAGCGATAGGTAATTCTTTCGAAGAATCAACTTGGACGATACCATGTTTTAATGAAATATGCTCGAAGGTATAAAATAATGACTTTTCCTCGATAAAAATGCAAACTATAATTTACTTCAAAATGATATTCGTCTGATAGTTTTTTGTTGCCGATTTGGAAATTTACTTTTCACAGTTCAATCTTTGATAGGAGTAAAAAATCGTCAGTGCCCGTATTTTAATTTTAGAAAAAAATAATGTAAAGTTTTGTTAATCTAACGCTACAATACAGAGACAGTATGATATATGTGAGCTGAAGTTGTAAAACTTTCATAACAGTTTTTTTTTAAACAACAGATATAACATATTCGTGTGTAAGATTTTGAAAATCTTATTGATTCACACTGAAGAGAACCCATAATGCGACCTACATTTTCGGGTTACATGAACATGTATCGCGATCTCGTGCTCCCTTCGTGTCAGTTCTTAACTTTATATACTGATAATCTGTTAAACAATTGTATTGCTATTCAAAGGAATTTGTTTCTGAATATTTTATTCGATTCAATCAAAATTGTTCCGCGATAGATATGTCATTACAAATAGAAAAAACAAACACAACACAGCAACGTTCTCCCCTTTCCCCTTTCCATCAACTAAGTAAGTACAATAAATTACTTACAAAGTGTCTTGTATTTTGTATACACCGTTATCGGATGGCAACAATGCATTTGTGTCTTACTTCATGATACAGTAATATTTTCGATTGTGTAATGATAATTATTTCTAAGATTTATATATAGATTAATTATTGAGTTTTATTTCACATTATAAATGAGCCGTAGGTCGTATCAATGCCTGAACGCTATAGAAAAAACGGTCGGTAAAAAAAAGATGCAAAATTTTGCAAATATTTATAAAAAAATATATATATTGACGGTATATAATGCCTATGTCACACATTCATGAGGGGCACAAACTGGCCATGGATAGGGAAGTCAGTCCCTAGATCACCATCTACTCTGCCTCCTGTCACCTCTACGTCTGTCATCATGTATCTCGATCCTGCCCTATCATTTTGTGCCATATCAATATCCAACTCCAGCCAATGATTTGCAAGCAGCAATTGTTGATTATTCATGTTGGATAATCATTTTGTAAACCTCAACGGCAAGACACAGAATAAGTAACTATAGGGTCCTATAGTTATGAAGTATTTATACAGAAGCTAGCCGTATGCCAGTCTGTCGTCGTTATAGACATAATACTTAGAATTCATTATAATTATTCGTAAGGAGTTACTACGGTCTTTTGATCCATGGTCAAATTTTTGCGCATGATCAAAAAATTGTCAAGATAAACAAGTACTACTACGATCTACTACGTATGACAACGACAACTATACGGATATCTACGGACAAACACAGATTGCCATGTATGATGCCGGATAGTATCCGTAGCTAATCCGGGCTCAAATCCGTGAATGTGTGACCTAGGCATAAGTCAGATATTGCATATTTCAGATTTTTCTTCCCCGAGGGTATCACCAGCCCAGTAGTCAACACTTCGGTGTTGACATGAATATCAATAATGTGGTCATTTTTATAAATTTCCCGTTTACAAAAGTTTGAATTTTTCGAAAAACTAAGGATTTTCTTATCCCAGGCATAGATTACCTTAGCCGTATTTGGCACAACTTCATGGATTTTGGATCCTCAATGCTCTTCAACTTTGTACTTGTTTGGCTTTATAAATATTTTGATATGAGCGTCACTGATGAGTCTTATGTAGACGAAACGCGCGTCTGGCGTACTAAATTATAATTCTGGTACCTCTGATAACTATTTTCTTGTCGTAGAACACCTCGGGCTGTCAGGGTTGCCCAAAGAAAGACCTCCCTTTCGGTCTATCATTTGATCAATCCTGACACCCCTCGGTGTGTTTGAAAAGAAAAACCTTAAAACATGCATTATCTATAACAGAAAATGGTGGATTAAACCTGATTTTCTATCTAGCTAAATCTCTAACTTGTATGATAGTCGCATACAATTCCATTATACTGCTAAGGATGTGTAAACAAAACAAACAGACATAAAAGGTAAAAATATCAAAAATATGGGTACAGCAGTCAACATTAGGTTATAACCTTTATCAATATAAAAAACAAACAAATGTGTAACAAAAAACACAAAGAAGCATAAAGACAATGCACAAAAGCAAAAATGAAAGACAAGAATATAAAAACTTTCACAATAAAACACTAACACAATGACATGATGTATAATAAGTACAGAGCCACGTCAAATGGATATCTCTTAAAACAGTTGATACGCAATATTTATCAACAAGGTCTTTGTACCTTCCGATAATCTTTGTTAGAAAAGGACGAGCTGTTCTTTGACAAACTTTTGGTTTATCTACATTTTGCTCAGACACTGGTGACGTTTTACAAAATCTTTAGGGAGAGCTGCAAGCGCTCTTGAATACCGAATAAGTTGAGAAATGTATATCCAATATGCCTGTAAAGTTGGTATATTGCTACGAAGGTGGGGGAAATTGATTATTTTAAAGTTTAAATCGGTTCGTTTGTCATATATTCTAGTATGAGATGATCTTCTTTGCAAAATTCAAGGTATATGTCTAAAATAAGGCGGAGGAAGCCGTGTCTATTGTTTTTTTTTAAATATCTTATCTTGTTCTTGTTGAAATATTTATGGAACCTAATCAGAAAAATTTCGATTTTGATAATGGAAAGAACATCATCAATATATCTGAATGTGAAAATAAATAACCTGCCTTCTTTGATCTTCTTGTTTTTTACAAGTGTCTGAAGAAACTCTAATTAATAAGAAAATAAGGAAAGACGCACGGTTCGTTCCCATAGGAATGTCGACAATTTGTTGAAAAGGTCCAACAAATCCAACAAATATGTTGTCAATAAGAAACCCCACAAAACTGATCACTTGTTCCTCTGTGTTTTTTCTTTTTGTTTACTATTACTAAAACATGCCGTATGGTACCATTTTTATGTTGGAAAGCATTGTAGATTATTTCTTGTAGACGATATTTCAATTTCACTTGGGCAATGGTGGTATATAGGGTTGAAAAATCTAAAATTTTGATAGAACTTATTTCAGAAAAGGATCGAGATTTAAAATTATTCAGATGTTCTTTTTAGAGTTTTTAAGAATCGAAAAAACGTCGCTTGGCTTCCAAAATGTAGTGTATGACTTTTTTTTACCAAAACTACTTTTTGACACAAATGGTCTTTGCGGACGGAAATCTTTGATATTGCAAAATTGCCTACAGTAAGACCAATCATATCATTTGAAATAAGACATGTTAGGAAAATTTCAGTTGTTTGTAAAATTAGCTTCCAAAATGTCGTATGCAAACTTGAAAATTGTTGTATAATGGCTTTAGGAATAAAAAAATTTGTATACATCTTTATTTCTGTGACAAAAATTAAGTTTTTGATTAATCCAGAAAAGTCAAAGTTTTATTTAACTGCCATTTACTAAAAAAAAATAAAGTTGACATACGACATTTTGGAAGCTTGCATTTCAATAAAATTTTCAATGCCTGTTTGTGAGATTTTTTTCATTTGTTTTGTTCTTTAAATCTGTTTTGCTTATCTTATATCTGCAACTATAAACATGTATGCATATGTATTTTGTCTTCAATTAATGTTTTTGTTTTACATTCTGCATTCCGTACACAAATACATGACATCAAGGTATTGGTTTTATTTTTTATCAATTTTTTTTTATCTCAATATATTTAATAACCTTTTATAGGTTGAATACAATAAGAAGTTGTAATTTTTATTCATTATGCTATGGAAATGTAGGGAGGAATCAAAAGAGTTTGCCTTACATTGGCATGTGTACTTGTCAAACATAAAAGGTAGAGGTCAACATGGCTTGCTCTGCTTTTTTATAATCTTATAACCTTAATATCCAGACATGGAGCAATGCTTTATATTATACATATATTTTTTCTTTCTCTTTTCATTTTAATGTCGTCTTTAATTTGAACGAAATGATTGCAATTGGATGTAAAGAAAGCAAACATTTATATTAATCAATTAAACTCTTATATAATTTATCTCCAGGATTTCTCGGGTGGCGGCTCCCCAACTCTGTGATTTGGGGATTGTGGCGGTATTTATTCCTTACCTTTGCAAATTATTGTCATTTATTCAGTTTTGGTTTATTACATAATTGTTCATAACATTCAGTTGTATTCTGTTTTTATGGTTTCTGAATAGACGACCATTATCGCAAACCTTGTGTTAGATATTTTGCAAATGAACTCGAATCCTTGGAATATTTCCTTCTCACGTAATCAGTTTGAAAGAAAAATTGGCCGACAAAAATCATTTTATGGTACATTAAAAACATTTTTGTCAGGAAATTATTCTTTCAAACTGATGATGTGAGTAATATGAAACTGTAAATTTGCATGGGGTTGTCTGTAAGTTTTTGATTACAGGCAAAGATCAGTGGGGTCATCTCACGATCAGGGTCAAGATTTATTACTAATATGATTGTTTAATGATATTTAATTGACCAATGAGGATTAGGCGCATGTTATCTCTTTACATGTGTTTAGATTAGCCAGCATTCTCGCAATTGCACTGAATGCTAACGGACGTCATTTTAGTTTTCTCAAGAAAAGGGAAGATTTTTAATTTCCCACCCACCTACTCTCTTGATTCTTTAACAGATTTATATTTATAGGTATTATTTTTTAAAGTAAAAATTTTGAATTTCATATGCTGATGATTTCAATCTTTTATTGTACAATATTTGTTTGTTTATACATTTTGTAATTTAGTTATTGAGGGTGGCGGTATTTAATCCCCACCTTTGCAAGTTATTGTCATTTATTAGGTCTTTCCACTTTTCGTGGAAAGACCTTTTGTTTTTCTTCTGATTATTTTTTTTTTTTTTTTTTTTTTTTTTCTTCTGCCGTCTGAGATGCTTTTTTGTCTTACAACATATAGAATGGATTTTTTGGCCAATAATGTTGTACAGTAATTGGGGTTTCGAAACTCACCCTGTGTGACCGAACACTTATTCTTATAGGAGTTATCTCCCTGCATCCCCTTTTTCTTGTTATCGCTATATCTCTAAAACCGTAAAAGATTTTAGCAAACTGTTTTCACCAAATTGGTCGTCTACTCTTGAGAATGATTTGAATTATTTTGACTTTAGTGATCGGAAGACATCTTTAGGGAGTTATTTCCCTTTGAAAATTTAAGATAGGCGATTTGTTGGATCAATTCATACGTTATAAGTCGTAGAGGCCTACAGTCTTTTGATATGAAGTCCTTGGTCCATTTCAAGGAAAATGAGGTCAAGGTCAAAGGTCAAGGTTATGTTCTAAATTTTGAATTTTGCTTGTTATCGTTATACCACAGAAACTGTGACAGTAAATGATATGATGTGTTTGCTAAATAACTGTTTACAATAAGGCGCAACTTCAACCTATTTCAGTCAAAGTGTTTTGGTTAACCCTTATAGGAGTTTTCTCCCCTTATGTATTTCAAATCAGTTTTTCTCCACAACCATGCAAGTGATTGACCTCCGGTCTTCCGTTTTGTGTTCACTGACCTATGACCTTGAAATTGAGATCAAGGTCAAAGGTCAAGGTCATGTTATAAATTTTGAATTTTGCTTGTTATCGTTATTCAAAAGAAAATGTTACAGTAAATGATATGATTTGTTTGCCAAATTGCTGTTTACAAAAAGGAGCAACTTCAATCTATTTCAGTCGAAGTGTTTTGGTTAACCCTTATAGGAGTTTTCTCCCCTTATGTATTTGAAATCAGTATTTCTCCACAACCATACAAATGATTGACCTGGAGTCTTTTGATTTGAGATCCCTGACCTATGACCTTGAAATTGAGGTCAAGGTCAAAGGTCAATTTGACATTCTAGATTTTGACCTTTGCTAAAAATAATTTCAAGTCTTCTGCATATGCCTATTAGTCTTATTTTTTATATCAATTAGAAGAACCAAATAACATCAACAAGGAGTGACATTTTCTAACATCGTTTTTTAAATTTCATTCTTATTATCGAGGTGGAAAGACCTTCAATTGTTCTCTGAAGAATTGGTTTTTAATTCAGTTTTGGTTTATTACATAATTGTTCATAACATTCAGTTGTATTATGTTTTTATGGTTTCTGAATAAATGACCTTTATCTCAAACCGTGTGTTAGATATTTTGCAAATGAACTCGAATCCTCGGAGTATTTTCTCCTTACGTCATCAGTTTGAAAGAAAAATTTGGCTGACAAAAATTAAGATTTTTAAGATTAAAGTTTTATTTAACTGCCATTTACTAAAAAAATTAAGTTGCCATACGACATTTTGGGAGCTTGCATTTCAATAAAATTTTCAATGCCTGTTTGTGAGATTTTTTTCTTCAAATTAGTAATTACAAAATTTTGGAAGCCCATATGGTTAATAAAACTACTTAGTCGAATATGCAAATGACCAGGCAATGTATCGGTGAATGTACGGAATTTTATGAAGCTTACATATCCAATACAAACAAAGTAAGCCCTCCGATTTGTTGTTCAAGTTAATGTTCATTGAAGCTATGAAGGACTTATGATTCGCCAATATCTCATATTTGTTAAATGATATGTTTTTGTATGTGGAATTATGAACTTTCCCCGGGTTTTTTACATCTTTCACCAAATTATTCCATTTCGAAACCTTAAAGAATTGAAAGGATATGATAATGACAAGTTTGATTATAATTTAGAAAACATTAAGGGCTAACTAGAACAGACAAGATAGTATCTGGGCATCTTTGAATGGGGAGCTACAATATTAGTTGTAGAACAAAAAGTTTTTAAGGTCTTGCGTTGTTGATTATATTTTTGTTCACATGCAGTCATGACTATATATATTGGTTTTCAATATAGAAAGGTTTTCTAAAAATACAGAACTCCAAGGTAAAAATAAATAAAAGAACCAGGGGAAGTTTTTAATACAAGACAAAACCAAACTCTTAACAATATCTACCATCGGAACCGACATGAAACAAATGTCATATTTCTTACTTGGGACAGGCATTTTCTGACGAAAAACGTGGGTTAAATTTCCACTTGACAGTTGTTTATAATTCAAATTGACATTAGAGTGTGCGCAATAAAAACAAACATATATTTTGCAACATATTATATAATTATAAGAGCCAGAAATTTAGCATTTAAATTATGCAAAGTAATTCCAGTCGGATTGTACGATCTTGGACTGATAGTCACCTCTAATTATGTATGCTATTGATCAATCTGGGAACATACCGTAAGATCTGACGCAACGCGATCATAATTGGGGATTAACATGTTGAACGATTGTATGATAGCATATTGAAAATTTAATAAACGAAACTAGAACAAATTGCTGTGCAAAAATTGCAGGAAAAATATATTTGTTATCTTAATTGCGTCAGAACTTTCGATTTTTCAACTTTCCTCTGGATAATACATTTTTCAAATTTCAGAAATGCAAAATGTGTATTCATATATTAACATATTACAAATATACCATGTTTGATGGTATACAACGGTATATTCTAATATGACGGGTTCTTTCAATTTGTAAACAACATCGTGATAGAATTCTCGATCTATCTTTATTTAGCGCAGACTCAGAAATATTCATAATAATAGATATTACAATATACCTCCTACGTAAATCCATATGAATCGGAACCAATTTTCAAACGCTATGCCGTTTTTATTGTTAAAAAATTGCAAAAAAGACTACAGAACCCTTATTCATAATCTGATGCATAACAAATTATCGCTCAAGAACTCGGAGAAATCTACAAAATAGAAATAAATTAAAATTCCGCGAAATTCCACTGATGCTTCTTGCGCATTTAAGTCATTTCAAAACATTACGTCATAAAAATGAAACGCTAAAGCTGAAGGTTTTTCCGTTACGTGAACCATCAAAACTACTCGTATAATATTACATTAAACTGGATTTTGATTATTTTCTAGTGTATTGCATTTTTCGCATATTTACTGATTTCAGCAACATGGCGGCACCTTAGTAACGAAATGTCAACTTTGAATTTGACGGAAGCTTACGTGAAAAACATGTAAACTCAAAATGGGAAATGCTGGGTTTGAGAATTAAAGGATAAAGCACATTTTTTCTAGCGGTTATTTACGAAATAATTCATGCAAGCTACAGATTTATTAAAATGAATGTTTAAGCTTTATCTAACAGGGTGTAAAAAATAACAGCCACACACAAGTCATTCACACCTTCGCTTCAGTTTTTTAATGACCGTATTTGTCCTATTAACGCTCAGAATAAAATTTTAATATCACGGTACAGGCCGTGTGTAAATTTTCAACAAATCTATGGCTTCCATGAAATATTTCTTAAGTAAAATATTGCACTGAACAGTAGGCGATGCTGTTATACCAATGATTTTTTAATTGAATATGGTTAATTCTGCATGCAATATAAATCTATACAGTTAACTGACGTAAAGGTTCCTTGGGAAATCAATAGAAACTGAAGCTTTTTAAAACAAAAGTATCTCACCAAAAGTCAGACAACTAAAAAGACGAAAGGTCTAAGATTTAATTCCAATGAATAGTTCAGCCACATGGAAAACACGATATGGAAAATGGCCCATGAGATTGTGCTGTAAAACCTTATTTCGAAGAACACATAGGAAGCTGTAGTATTGTATAGATATAAGTAAAAATCTAATTAATTTATAAAAGAAATTACTAGTAACCTTAGTTTGGAATTCAGGGGGAAATTTACTCTACCTCCAAATTCGTGCGAATAAACATTTAAAAAAAGGGACATGTCATGGACTTCTAAAATGGAATTGAGGGCGAAAGGAACATATGATCCCTGTGTTATTAACATGAGAAGGGACATGAATTAGTAAATATTTTTTATTATACATTCTATAGGATATTGACATGAAGAAAACAGTGGTAACTCTTGTAACTGCTTTGAGGCATGATTTCAAAATTCAACACTAATTTGGGTTCAATATCATCAATTTTCCTGAGGACGTAAGATTATCCATTTAAAGCTTAAACAACGTCCATGTAAATATCATATTACTATAATTATAATGATCACAATTATAGGGGATGGATATTCCAAAACTGGAAATTTCACTAAAATAAAGAGATAGTTATTATTATTTTTACTCTTTGACCCCATAGAATATTTGGTTAATTGTGAAATTTTAAAAGAAATGATTCATCAGAAGAAAGAATTTTGGAAATTTAATTCATAAATAATGAACTGTTAATCCATTTTTTTCTTTCATAACAAAAAAATTAGTGCATTGACCCTTTTTGTTTACTTTGCTAACTATTTTTCCTAAAAATCTATTTTTCGTTTTCGTTTCAAAATAAATGTTTAGTTTTCTTTCTTTTCTATAAAAAAGAGACTACAATTTGTAAATTGGAAACAAACCATGCTATTGTAATTTGGGAAATAATAGAGTATAGAGCGTATTTTTATTAAAAGTTGACAAATTCGTTGAAAAAATATCCCTATTTTCAAAGGTTCTGTTACTTAGGTATTGTATAAATCAAATGAATATCAAAATAACTTTATAGCATCGTGTTATAGGGCAATGAAACATGTCTGGTCCATTTGTTTTGGACTGTTTTAACTTTGAAATAAATGAAAGAACAAATGTATTTTTCTGAAATACATGCAGCCAGACTAAAATGCAGGATTATATAAATCCTAAAAGGATTTTAAGGACAAAAAAGATATATATGTACATATAATCTGAATTACATAAATCATTTAAGATATATGTGTTTGTTGTGTATAGAAACTGTACAAATATCCTTGGCTTACAAACGGAAGATAATGAGAACAAAGGGACGTGGTTTTAAGACACTTCAGACACTTGTCAAAAACAAAAAATCAAAGAAGCCCGATCATTTTATGTCACATTCAGAAATATTGATGAATTTCTTTCCATTAAACACTTTTCTGATTGGTTTCCATTAACATATCCCCAAAAAAACTAGAAAGGAAGCAAACAACAGGCACGGCTTCCTCAGCTTTATTTTTAGACATGTACTTCGAATTTGACACAAGTGGTCATTTCAATACCAGCATCTACGACAAGCGAGAAGATTTTAATTTTTAAATCTTAAATTTTCTACACCTTTAGCATCAGCATACCAACTTTACCTGCATATGAGATATGCATTTCCAAACTCATTCAATATTCAGGAAACTTGCAGCTGCTAATCAGATTAATAAACGTCGACAGTGTCTGAGCAGAAAGATGATGAGCCAATGTTTTGTCAAAGAACGTCTGGTCTTGATTCCAAAAAAACATTTAAAGATACCAAGACCTTGTTGAAAAGTATTCCGTATCACCTTCACAAAAAGTACATTATGGTCTTGAAGTACAGATATGGGTACCGACATTGTTTATATCCTGAATAGCTTGTTTAAGTTCGCCTTTTTTTGGTCCTTTCGTATTTTTAATCTTTACTGTTTATCCATTTCTGATAATATACTTATTACTTTGATTGATACTTATGCATCCATTGTTGTGTTATTGTCAATTTTCAGTTCTTGTCTTTTTTTTTGCTAATGTTCTTTGTCTTTATGCCAGTTTGTGTTTCTTTGTTGAAACAGTTTATGCATGATGATTGATTATATTACAATGTTAACTGCATTATCAACATTTTGACGTTTTTACCTGTTATGTCTGCTTATTTTGCTTACATACTGTTGTCAATATAATGGAACTGTATGCGACTTTCATACAAGTGAGAGGTTTGGCTAGCTACAAAACCATGATAACATGAGAAATCACACAGGCATTTGACGATTAAGTTTGTATTTGTGGTTTAATTTAATTATTTTCTTGAACAAAATGCTCATATTCGTTTTCACTTCAAATTAGAGAACAGAAATATAAAGAAACCACCGTTAGGAATATGACTATCATATATCACTTAACGTTTAGCCCTAAGAAGTTCTTCGTAGTTCTTTATATCATATTACATTCAACGTTAACAGTTGGAATTATTTTGATGGGGAATAAACACACACGGTAATAAAAGACTAAATTTAATTCACTTTTTATCTTACTTTTTATGGCCAAAAATGGCATCAAACACCGTTATTATACCAGCATCATTATAGTTCCTCTTATAGAACCAAACATTGATTAAATCCTAAATCAATTAAATTTTCAAATATACAACAAAGAGAATGGTAATCGGTTTTTATATTATAAATAATAACAGGTCACTGTCTTTAAAGATAATCTACGCTAAATGTATCGAAAGTCTGAAGCATAGATTAAAGAAAGTCAAAAAGGTCGCAATCTGGAAAAACTAAATAAGGTAAATTGAACTGGTTTTTTTTCCTAAATTTGTAAACAAATAAGTTCTTTATCTGTAGAAAGTTATAGCAACAGACAATAGCGTTTATAATTTTCATGACTTTTTATCAAATACGTGTTTGAAATCTACATCTTGATTCCACAGTAAATACCATATTACTACATAGTATGAATTGTGTAATTGCGCATCACATACATTGAGCTTACTCGCAGAGACTGGTAAAATTATTTGATATGTTTATTTTTTTTTATCTTATGTCTAAAACTCCGATTAGTTTTTTTTCCGTCTCCAAAGAGGAGAAACTTGAAACATTTACTACCAATATTGCTATATAAATTTATAACGAAACTTGATAACTAAATAAATATCCAGGTATGTTAAACGAAATATGTTCCAATGAAATATGGCCTAGAATGAAATTAGCATTTGAAAAATGAGCAGGCAAATCTAGATTCAAATTTGCAATGAAATTATGCATCTAAAGAATAGGAAAAACCTGAAAGAAAACCTCCCCAAAACCCATGATTTTGATATGTTTCAAATAGAACATGTTTACGATCTGCTCTTGCATCATCAAAATTTTTGGCATACGTCTGTAATGTGGTGTTTTTACTTATAATGCATATATTATTCCTAATGAATATTGCCTAGACGCAACGTGTGTCTAATGCAAAAAGCTAATGTTTAGAATTTAAAGCCTGTATCTTTGTTTAAGTTCCCCTTTTATCAAATCTAAACATACATGGTTTATAGATAAGTTCTAATGGAATTTCGTGTGTGTGGTAAACCGGTCATTTATAAATATATAATCTGATTACCTTAGACCAGAAACTTTGTAGGCTCATGTTCTAGCAGTAGGTAAGACATGTCAAATTTTCAAGTATTGACCAACATTGTTTTTTTTAAATGTTTTTCTTTTGAATGATTTTCTACTCACGGAAAATATTACCTTAGCATTAATTAGCCCAACCTTGTGCAATTTTGGGTCCTAAAATGCTCTTGAACATCGTAAATTATTTACTCTTTTAATTATTTTTTTTAAATTATTTTTGCGATATTGATGAGTCTGTTTGTAGACGAAAAGTACGTCTGAAGCAACTTATTTTAAGCCTGTTGTTTATGATGAGTCGTTAATTTGTTAGTGATGCATACAATGTGCAATTGTATTAATGCCAAGAAAAAGTACAGGAATTTGTATCTCACTTGTCAAATCTCAATCCAAATAGTATCACATTTACTAAATTTTACAGAATTTATGTGTTGTTTTTGAGGTGTCTGATATCTTAACATATGACTAAATTGTGTTCGTCAAAACTGATATCATTAAAGAATGTTTGGCAAAACGATGTATTAAAAGGACATAAACACAAACCTTTAATCATTTCATAAGAACTTAGAACTGAGGTTGTATATTCTCTTTCTCGTTCGTGCATGTTCACTAAACGCACATTATTATCATGGGTGTGTTGTATCAATAAAAAGTAAAAACACAAAAATACTGAACTCCGAGGAAAATTCAAAAAGGAAAATCAAAAATCAAAAGGCAAAATCAAAAGTCCAAACACATCAAACGAATGGATAACAACTGTCATATTCCTGACTTGGTACAGGCATTTTCTAATGTAGAAAATGGTGGATTGAACCTGGTTTTATAGCTAGCTAAACCTCTCACTTGTATGACAGTCGCATCAAATTCCATTACATTGTCAACGATGCATGAACAAAACAAACATACTCAAAGAGTAAAAATGTCAAAAATAGGGGTACAACAGTCAATATTGTGTTATCATCTTAATATCACTACATAAACAACAAATGTAACAAAGTAGCACAAAAAGGCATACATCAAATTTAACATTCTCATTTTGCTTTTCTTATACGGCTGAATTTATCTATGTAAAGTCTACCCATAAATGAAAGAAGGTTTTCATTACTGGTGTAAAATTGCGCGTTTGAAATTCGCACAGGTAGACATAAAAATAATTTTGTCGTATGACGGCATACATAAATGCAGACTCACGTAAAGTAGATATAACAAAAAACAGACTTACAATAAAAATAATAAATAAAATAATGGTGTGGTTTAAAGTATTACGGGACACATAAGTACAGTTTCACGTCAAATACGGCTGAATTTATCTATGTAAAGTCTACCCATAAATGATAGAAGGTTTTCATTACTGGTGTAAATAAAACCTTCTCTGACAGAGTTGGTATGGGAAACAAAAAGGGTTATGTATCATCATCACGAACTGGTTGACCGATACGATATGACTGTGTCTCAATTCAAGAACGACATATCTTCGAAGTATCAAATCTTTAAATACCAGAATAGTCGTCTTATCTGAAATCTTACCGATTGTGTCACATTTGGATCTATACATTTACATTGAGTGTGTATTCACATGGCTATTGATACATGCATAGCAAGGCTAACCATACGCTCTTGAAACCTAATTTTTTTTTTCTTATTTATTTGATTTGAACATCGGTTGACTAGTGTCTGATTAATGAATTCATTATGCTAGTCTTTAGTTTTAAAATTTAAATGGTTTTACTTGTTTCTTTGTGTGTTCAGTTAAAGCATAAGTCATATATTTCTAAATAGAGGGGATACAGTAATATCTTAAAGACGGGCGAAAGATACCAGAGGGACATTCAAACTCATTCACTGACAATGCAAAACTGGTTTCAAACTAAATTAATTTCTCTGTATCAAATGAGGATTATGTGATAGTGTTGTATGAACGGAACATACGAGTGTCATTATAAAATACGGTAAAATTTATTTTTGGATTTAAAGTTGAAGCGATGTGTGTGTTTTTTGGGGTTGTTTTTTTTTAATTATTTATAACTATACATCCTGCACAGTCAAACTAACCCTTCTCTTCATTAGTTGACTTGTTGGTTCTCTTTATCCAAAATAAGCATGTTACCACACATGTTTTACTTCCTCGTTCAAATTTGACTAAACGTTCATGTTATTTCAAGCACTATAACAACTAATGCGAATCTAGGATTTTGAAAAGAGAAATTGTATACTGAATTAGGGAATATTGAAACTTGTAGTCACCAACTACATAAGTATGAAGTACTTTACTATAATAGAAAATTATTGTTACTGGATACTAACCATTTTCTAGATCTGTGATGCGAACTGTCATTCCATTACGTATACATAACATCCTGATTCAATTCTTTCTTATGGTGTAAACTATGAAGTGTTTGAGTTTATTTAGGCTACAGTGGACGAGTGGATATTTTGTTATGTTTTGGATTAATATCCTTGTTTTTAAAATAGTATTAACGGTATTTATCTGACTGCACCAAATACACAACTCGAAAATCCAGCTTAAATCCGGATAAGGAATCAAACTCTTAATAAGGATTAATAAAGTATTTATCAGTGTCTTTTCTTGTTTAACAATTTAGACAAAAAGCACTCTACAATATTGTAGTTAGAAACAGGGAACCTTACTAGGAAGCATGCATAGACGGTTTATTTTGCTCTCATATATAACATACATTCTTATGTTTATATCTTGCTTTTTTTTTCATGTAAGGGATGAAGAATGGATAATTGTAACATTTCATCGAAATACTTTTTTAACAATTTTTTGTATTTTGCGTAATACCTGCCTGTATTTTTATATTGTAGATTAGCAGAATGTTGTTGACTGCTTTAGCTGTACTATTTGCATCAACAGGTTGTCCATTACATGATATAACATTTTAATAGATGCGACCCCAACCGACATTTACTTGTAAAGCATCATTAATGATTAATTTATCTCTGCAAATTTTTCCTTTTTTTATCCGAACCTTAAGTCTTAATCTCTAATTTGGGGAAACATTTCCCTTCTAGAAATATATCCAAGCCGCCATTTATTTCTCACTTTAATATGTGTTGTTTATACATATTAAAACACTCGAATGCTTTCTTCTTCTATGCAAACAATATGACAATTGGATCAGTGTTTTATGTGCCAATGAATATACATTATTAGGTCAATGTCTGAATAAATATAAATAAAAAATGAATGAGGCTGAGAAACTGGGGAAGGGCGAGGTTCTACTGAGCTCTTCCCAGTTTCACGCCGAATACAAAAAAGTTTATATTTTTCTCACACTACCCTAATATTGTTTTCATACTGCAACATAAATTAATACATTGATAGCTATTGAAATTGTAAATCTAATTTCACACTTATTTTAAGGTTGTCATTTTGGGGTACTTTAAAGATTATTTCCTTCCGTTTAATGGTTGTTAGTTAATACAGATAGTTTTCATGGTATTTAATAACCTGCTGAAACTTATTCCCCTTATTGTGGAAAACAATTTCCATGATACCATTGACATTGCACAGAGTATAGCTGTGTTACTTTATTTAGGAAATTAACACAACTAGTTGCAATATAAATCATATTGGAAGAGGCATATCCTTTAAAGGTCACAAAAATAAATCTAGTTTATAATGCTGAGCATTTCAATATATAGATAACGACTAAAGCAAAGTTCATACAAGATTTATAAGAAAGGTGTGTGTTCTGTGAACTGATTTAGATTGTTGAAACAAACTGGGTTTTTTTACAACATAGTTTCAGCAGGTTATCAAATCTCATGAACACTATCTGTATTAACTAACAACCATTACACTGTAGAAAATAAGCTTTAAAGGCCCCAAAATGACTACATTTGGTTATAACATATCAATAGAAATTAATATCTTCTACAGCTTTGTTTTTCAAAACGAACGACTTGAGTTACAATTATTATTCGTTAAGCCATCTAGTCAAAATTAAATAAGATAATTTTTTTAATGATTTCAAATAATCTTATCTTCATTTAATTAATTATTCTACAAAATAAGATTCAAACGAAAAGCACAGACTTAAAAGGCATAGAAGGACAAACAGAAAAGTGTTTATCAGACGATTTCAGTTTTATATATAATTATTGAAGAACTAATTCCTCTATCTACATCACGACTTTCAAAGTTTTTCTATTTATTTATTTTTTTGTCTAGCTTTTTCTAACTTTTATTTGCTACTATTTTTTAAGGATGTCAAGCCAGACTGAGTGTTAGTGGGACCAATCTTAATTACAACGGACATCACATATTTCTATCTGGTGCCAATCAAGCGTGGGTCAACTATGCACGCGACTTTGGCCATAACCAGTACAGCAAAGGAAAATCAACGTTTGAATCGACACTGAGTGACATACAGAGCCATGGTGGAAATTCTGTCAGTAAGTGGAATAGGGGGTGCTGTTATCATCGTTGGTGGTAATAACTATGTCATCCAACTGTTTTGTTTAAATATATATATTGTTTTAATTTTACTTAACAATGCAATTGCTGTAATCTTAAGGTAGCACAATACAAAGATGTTTTAACTTCCTATCTCCAACCTTTAAAATGCTGTTACTTTCTTAAGACTGCATTTAAATTAACAAAAGAGGTATATACAGATAGATAGAAGATTAATCCTCTAAATGAATGCAATATTTTGTTATGCATTCATTACAAATTCAATTATTATGCAATTAATTGCAAAATCTTGGTCAGTTCACTAGAATGAATTTAGCTCTATCATCTTTATAACTATATAGGAAATTTCAACGAAATATTAATCAACACAGCAGGAGCTACAAAATGGTGTCTTAAATTATCGCTATCGTATTCCATTCTCTCATAAATCTCTAATTAGTGTAAACATCCTTACCACATAAAAGTAGATAATATTTGATTAGGTGTAAAATGTTATCAATACATTCTATACAAAATCTGAGACACCCTTTTGTAGATAATGGCTCTTGGAACAACATATAAAAAAATCAACCCTCTCGGGATATCCATGGAGCAGCTAATTTCAATTGAAAGTGGAAATTTCTTGTAAAATTTTGTAGACACAGTTTACATTATAATTGATTACATAATTGTTGTATAGTACTAACATTGCATTAATTTGAAAGAGTAATCTGTTAGCTATCCATAAATACCACTTTTATAAATTTTCATGCATTACAAAGAAAGATACAGCATTTTGAAACTGGGGAATTGGAGGTATAAAATCTTTATATTGTGCTACCAGATATTTTTGTAAATTGTAATTATTTGAAAGGAACTATGTTTAACCCTGCCGCATTATTGATGTATGTACCTGTCCCAAGTCAGGAGCCTGTAATTCAGTGGTTGTCGTTTGTTTATGTGTTACATATTTGTTTTGCGTTCCATTTTTTTATATATAAATAAGGCCATTAGTTTTCTTGTTTGAATTGTTTAACATTGTCATATCGAATCCTTTTATCGCTGACTATGCGGTATGGGCTTTGCTCATTGTTGAAGGCTGTACAGTGACCTGTAGTTGTTAATGTCTATGTCATTTTGGTCTCTTGTGGACAGTTGTCTCATTGACAATCATACCACATCTTCTTTTTTTATATGTTAAGTTGGTATTTACTTTTGAAGTGCTCTTTTATAATATGTGGAAGAGGGGTATGATATAAATTGCCAATGTTTTTTTAATTTTTTTTACTTTACATATGAAGAATGTTTAATATAACTTTGGTTCACGATTTACTAATTTTGAAAATCTAAAATGAATAGGAGTGTGGCTGCATATTGAAGGGGAATCAACACCCGAGTTTGACAACAATGGCTACGTAACTGGTATAGACAATACATTGATCAGTGACATGAGGGCTTATCTTCATGCTGCCCAGAGACATAATATTTTAATCTTTTTTACTCTCTGGAACGGTGCCGTAAAACAGAGTACACATTATCGTCTAAATGGACTCATGGTTGATACACGAAAACTTCAGTCATACATAGACCATGCTCTCAAACCAATGGCTAACGCTTTGAAAAATGAAAAGGCCTTAGGTGGATGGGATATAATGAATGAACCCGAGGGTGAAATTAAACCAGGAGAAAGCAGCTCCGAACCTTGCTTTGACACAAGACATTTATCAGGATCTGGAGCAGGATGGGCTGGACATCTGTATAGTGCTCAGGAGATTGGCAGGTTAATAAAACATATAATTCTGATTGATACTTCTTTTCTTTTTAAAGGGAACATCAATGTTGAGTAAGTAAAATAGGGCAAAGTATGGAAGAGTGACGAACGATACAAGAGGGACTCATAGATAAAATATATAAAACTGATAACGCCCATTTCAAAAACAGATAAAACAGAAAAACAATAGTACACAAGACACAACATAGATAACTAAAGACTAAGCAAAACGAAACCCACCAAAAATTGAGGGTAGTACTGCTCCAAATGTGGCACCCCTCGTGTTGCTCGTGTTATAGAAGATGACACAACAGTAATCTACTGGTTGAAAAAGTTATGCCTGTGATAGGGACCGGATTATACCTGTGTAATCATCACTTAAGTGAACATGTTTTAGCTCTTAGACACTTATGACATTAACGGTACCATTTTTTATGATATATTATTACCTTGATTATTGTGTAAAATTGTAAAAAAAATATTAAAAACTATTTGTAATGAAACTTGCTTAAAATTTAGATTTGTGAACTGGCAAGCAGCAGCTATCAAGGAAGTTGACCCAGGAGCAATGGTTACAGTTGGATCCTGGAACATGAAAGCTGACACTGATGCCATGGGGTTTCATAACTTGTATAGTGATCACTGTCTTGTCAAGGCAGGAGGGAAACAAAGCGTAAATACCTGATTATACCAATTTCTGAACAAATTGTTAACTTTTCCGGGTTCAAACTTTTACTGTCTGATCTTGTTTTCCAATTTTGAATATGTCTGAAGATTATAAATAGCTACTTTACATTTCTGTTAATATGATTTTATAAAAATGTAACATGTAATATTTCGTATTATTTGACATGCGACACTTATCATTTATAACATTCTAACATTTAGTCCTAGAAGCATGATTTTTTTAATATTATCATTAGTTGTTATTGGCTACGAAATAGCTGTCAGTAACTGCGAGTACTCTCAGTAATTAGTGTGTTTTTGTTGTTGGGATATAACAGTACCCGGCCACATTCTCTCTGTGTTTTTGTTAGATGTATTTCTATTTGTATTCATCAGGCCGATAGTTTTATTGTTTGCATTGTTTTACATTGGTTATTTCAGGGACTTTTATAGTTGACTATGCGAAATGGCTTTGTTCACTGTTGAAGGCTGAACGGTGACATATAATTGTTAATTTCTGTGTCATTTGGTCTCTTGTGGAGAGTTGCATCATCGGAAATCATACCACATCTTCTTTTTGTATTAAAGCAAAAACTTGCCTTCAACAAACATAATTCATTTAAATCATTTTAAGATTTAACCATTATTACTCAACAGGGTACTCTGTCATTTTATCAAGTACATACCTACGACTGGCAAAATCATTTTGGGAATGAATCTCCTTTCAAAGTAAGTACTAGTATTCATAATTCACTGTGTTGTTTGCAAAAGTATGTTTTTGTCTTGAATCAAACTCATTCAGTTTATAAAAGAATACAATAATATGTCGCCTGCACTATTTGATATCTTCTTTCCAATAGAGATATCTTGTAACATGGACCATTTTTTGTAAACCATCAGATAAAATTTAATAATGAGGAACAATGACACTGTCACTGCTTTCGATAGAAATTTTCAGAACGAACAGAAAAGGCTGTTCTTAGTCTTTGGGAGCAAGGATATTCAATATGTTAATAAAGTCATCATAGATACCAGGACTAAATTTTGTATATACGCCAGACGCGCGTTTCGTCTACAAAAAACTCATCAGTGACGCTCGAATCAACCACAAATTTAAAAAGGCCAAATAATTTTCTTTTCCAGCATTCCTTTTCCAACTTCCGACTTAAAAAGCCTATGGTAATAGGTGAATTCAATCAAGAACACGGGGCTGGCATGTCGAGTGAATCCATGTTTGAATGGGCATATACCAAAGGTTATTCTGGGGCCTGGACTTGGAGCAGGACTGATGTCAGCTGGAATAATCAACTACGCGGAATACAGCATCTGAAATCTAGAACTGACCACGGACAAGTTAATTTTGGTCTTTAATTAAAACTCTATATAAAATGTCCGATTTTTATAAAGTGCTGAACTGGTTACTCATTGACTGCGTATATAAAAAGGAATGAATAATGAAATCTCATAAAAAAAATCGGATAATGAATTCCTTGTGGTAAGCTTTTGTAATGAATGTCGCTTGAAAACAAACATATACTTCATTTGAAAAATTTTGGTAATCATACCACATCTCCATATTTTAATATATGTATCATGTAATTTGTGTTTTTACAACCATGTAAGCCTTCAAAATGCAGTTAGACAGTTTTTATACATTCAGAAACGAATATATATAAATATGTATTAAAGACATCAATAATTTATTGAGTTCAAATATTGTATCCTCATTTAAGAAGGTAAATATTAAAATCAAAGGGAACTCTAAACAGAGCGGTACTGGGTGTTGCAAAAAGGTCACAATGCATATGCAGGTCAACTATGGGTCTGTATATACATTAAATATCAGTTATTAGTTGTGTTGCCTTTTCAAACCTACAAACATTGAAAGATATGAACGATGAAATGACATTTTCTCAATTTTGCCATGGCTGCAAATGGTTGATATCATAATTTAAGGCAGTAGAATGTATCATTTATCAAAAAAATTTGAATGTGCCCCTTTTTAATAGATCAACCTGTTAACACTACCCGTTATTTCATAATTAGTGTATTTACACCACACTTATTGTGACTAATCTCAATATTTAAGCTGCTTTTTCCTTGCCCTACGTTACAGAACTTGTGACTTTATTTATGTAAATTCTAAACGAAATGTGTTGTCTAAGGGCTTTTAACGGGGTTATTAAAATTATAACACTATGTTGACTGTTGTACCCCTATTTTTAACATTTTGACTTATTTGTTTTGTTCACACATTGTTGTCAATATAATAGAAATGTATGCAACTGTCATACAGGTAAGAAGTTTAGCTATCTATATGATCAGGTTAAAGCCAGGAAGATGACAGATCTTTGTTATCCATTCGTTTAGTGTGTTTGAGATTTTTCATATTGCTATTTGAAGAGGAACTTCCCGTTTTGAATTTTCCGCGAATTTTTAGGCAGATTGTGTAACGCTCGGTAAACAAAACTAGATGATTTTTTTTTTGGTCATAATTCATATCTTTAAATACTGCAAAAATGCCAGAATGAACAGGTGATGCATTGAAATTTTCACTGTAAATTGTTTTCTACACATGCTCATAATTGTTTAAATTAAGTTGCTTACCTGAATTAGACTACAAAAGAAGAGAGATGCCGGACAGTTAAGAGAAGAATAAAGAATAGGTGTCTAGAAATTGACAATGAGGGTCGGTTGAAAACAAAACTTTACGACAAAAGAGATGATTTCAGCTTTCCAATTGTGAACTTTCCATTTCTAAGTAGCAACATTCCAGCAGCACCTGCATACGGGGTATATATCTCCCAATTGATACGATATTCCCGTGCTTGCATTTCCTATCATGATTTTCTTGATAGAGGTTTGCTGCTCACAAGGAAGCTATTAAACCAAGAGTTCCAAATGGTGAAGTTGAAATCATCCCTTCGTAAATTTTACGGACGCCATCACGAGTTGGTTGACCGTTATGGAATAACCGTTTCACAAATGATATCGGATATGTTCCTTACGTCGTAACTACAATCCCCTACCCTTTCATGAATATGACCTACCGAATTAGACTATTTACCGGATTTGTAATCACTTAAGCAACACGACGGGTGCCACATGTGGAGCAGGATCTGCTTACCCTTCCGGAGCACCTGAGATCACCCCTAGTTTTTGGTGGGGTTCGTGTTGTTTATTCTTTAGTTTTCTATGTTGTGTCGTGTGTACTACTGTTTTTCTGTTTGTCTTTTTTATTTTTAGCCATGGCGTTGTCAGTTTGTTTTAGATTTATGAGTTTGACTGTCCCTTTGGTATCTTTCGTCCCTCTTTTGGCGTTTTTGCTAAATTTATTTGTATGTTTATTTGACTGTTTTGGTCAATTGTGATGTATGTCTGTGTC
The DNA here is from genome assembly GCF_963676685.1 of Mytilus edulis. Taxonomy (NCBI): domain Eukaryota; kingdom Metazoa; phylum Mollusca; class Bivalvia; order Mytilida; family Mytilidae; genus Mytilus; species Mytilus edulis. Next base: position 75,019,856 of record NC_092346.1, on the reverse strand, counting down.
AGTTATATGATAACACAGTTTTGGTGGATGGATCCCAATAATTATTGTATTAACATATTATGTCTGTTAGAGTTGCTCATCCAATGTTGTCAAACTAACGGAACTATACATAACTTCCATGCAAGTGAGAGGTTTTGCTAGCTTTAATTGGAGGTTTAATGCATCATTCTTCAAAAAAAAAGCCTGTACCAAAATAGGACTATAACAGTTGTTTTACACTCGTTTGATTCTGTCCGTTTCATAGACTTTCAACAACAGGATACCACTTCGCTTTTGGATCCTCCACTGCTTTGGAGTTCGTTAGTTTTGTTATACCTTTATACTATGCGCTGTCAACTAAGACAAAGCAGTTGTGCATTTAAATTTCCCAATTTATGACGTTAAATCTCAATAGACATATGATTGAATTGGAAGTGCCGAGTGCAATGTTTTGATTTGATATGACTTGAAACAATAGAACACAAATGTAATCCAAGTGTGTGGGTTTTTTTTCAAGTTCAACCAAACTTACCAGAACCGGTTTAAATGCATGAATATAAAAAAAAAGCACTGCACTTGCTTCATACTAGCAACGTTTTACCAGAAATCAGCTTAACAATTTTACTCATGTTAAAACTGCAACGATAAATGACTGACCCGGCTTAGGGGAGAGCAATAGCTCTTGCACGTAAAAGACACCCTTGTAGATTTCGAAAAATAGCAGGCTAATATCGCTACAAGGCAACACTCGCACCCGCAAAGTGGAAAGGGATTAATATAAGTTGTAATAACTTGTTTCCCAATCCACTATAAATCAATATGTTAAAATGAAACGTCAACCTGGAAAACATTGCGTTCCATTATGAAATTAAAGGAACATCCCTTTGAAAACTGTTATGCATACAACATTGTAATATGCTGAAGGATCATAAAAAGTAAAATAACAAAAATATAAAACTCCGAGGAAAATTCAAAGCTGAAATTGTAATGAAATGACAAAATCAAGAGCTCAAACACATCTAGCGAATTCGAATGGATAACAACTGTTGTATTCCTGACTTGATACAGACATTACCTTATGTAATTTATCAAAATTATTACGGTCACCGTAGTATTTATCTACCTACCCTTCTTTTTTTAAGGGGGAACAAATATATTATATTTTTAGCATAAGAATGTGTAACATGAATAATATACAGATACTTTAAAAGAACTGTTATCGGCACAAATTCCATCTCACAAATAAAACATTAAGATATATCTTATCTTAAAAACAACCATTGTTAACTGTTCCTGGTTTGGATCAGGCACATGAACGTTTGACGGGGTCAAACAAGTTTTTAGAACTGAATCCTACAATTTTAAATCTGCAAATTTGCGGATGCAAATTTTTCTTCCCTCGCTGGTATTTGAACTCAAGATATGTAAAGTGGTAGTGTGGTCTAGCGCGCCGGTTACAGTGCAGGTGATTTGGTGTCACGATATCTCCGTAACATGGGTTCGAATCCCGGTGACGAGAACAAAAAATTTTCGAAAGCAAATTTACAGATCTAACATTGCTGGTTGATGTTTAGACGAGTTGTATATACAGAATGTACACAGCCATGTATCACAATCACTGCTGGTGATCCAATAGATAAATCTGTTGCAGAGTTGTCACTGGTTCAGACGTACTTATAAATATAATTATTTTTTGTGACTGTATCTTTCATTAATTTGTAGGATCCTTTACTATATATAATTTCGCTGATCTGTAAAAATAACATCTTCATGCCTTATATATCATGTACTGTAGTACGACGCTAGATTGAAACTGACGTGGAAAGGTAACACCCGGCCACCGAAAGCTTCATTTTTATGAAGCCCAGGTGGTCGTATGGTCTAGCTGGACGGCTACAATGCAGGCGATTTGGTGTCACGATATCTCAGTAGCATGGGTTCGAATCCCGGCGAGGAAAGAACAAAAACATAGTTTTTGCAAATTTACAGATCTAACATTGTTGGGTTGATGTTTAGACGAGTTGTATATATATAATAAATATTATAGATAAGATATAACGAAATCTACGTGTTGTATACCGGTCATCTGTATAGATATAATCTGATAAGTTCAGACCGGAAACGTCGTGTTCTAGCTGAAGGTATGGTATATTAAATTAAGCGTTTGCGAAAATTCTTCCAATATTTACTAAATTCAAAAATATCACGACTTCGTGTATGTAATTTGAGGTTTAAACAATACTATTGCTCATATCATAGTGTTTGACTTAATCATAAATGTCTTTAGTCAAACTGATATATTGACGGATTTTAGCAAATAAGAAAATTTATTCAACTTTATATATTCTCATTCAAGTGATACGTTATACTCGTGCATTTACACACTATAATGACATTATAGCTAGGGTGTTTTCCTCATACAAATACTGACCCAACAGAGTTATTGTAAAACATCAACCTTTCCTAACTTTAATTGTCAACATCTCAAATTGTATCACCACTACGATATGTCTGTCTTAACCTATTATCGACATGGTTTTGCAGTCTTATATTTTGAGATACAAAAATGGACGTCTTATCTATAGTTTAACCGAATGTGTCGAATTTTCGATTGGTACATTTTGAACAATTATAGATGCGCATGGCGGATGACATATGCATAGAAGGAGAGGGTCACCCTCTTAACGCATCCTGGTTTGTTCGTTTGAGAGTTCTGTGATTCCCTCAATTTGCTTTAATTTGTTTCTCCTAAATAGTTTATGTGGTTTGAACATCGGTAGACTACTGTTACCTAAATCAATCACATCCGTTTTAATTTATTTTAGTTAAGAGTGTTCGTATTTAGTTAAGAAATGTTAATCTCATTACACCTTTATGAAGTTTTGCTTGAAACGATAATCATATATACAGGGAGACAATTGCAAGTAGAGTCAATCTTTGTATTAACTAATTTTACTAACGAATTCGATATGTATAACTACAAGAATAAAGTAATGTGAAGAAAACAAGAAATAGAAAAATGGGATAAGAAATAAGAATATTTTTCTTATATAAGTTTATTTTCATATAAGTAAAATAGGAGAACAAAACTATATTGACAGTCTGATAGCCAAACGAATGTGTATGAAACAATTCCCATGAATAAATACAAGAAACTAAACACAGATCACTAAGTAATGTTGTGTGATTATATACATAAAAAGTTAGACCGTGGCGCAAAGAAGGTTGATGGACTGTCATTTTATCAAGTGCACAGCTATGACTGGCATCAGCATTTTGGAAACGAATCTCCTTTCAAAGTAAGTATTGAACATCCTTTTGAAAGACGTACATGTTATCCAACTCGACAGGTTAAGTAAAGAATACAACGTATCAATTCACTGGGTAGTTGTTGCATTTGTTATTTTTTTCTTTTCCAAGGAATGCTCTTTAAAAAAAAATATTTAATCAAGTTCCTCAGATAAAACATTTACTAAAAACACTTAAATGCAGACTCCCTTTAAACAGAAATGTCTATTCTAAACAGAAAGTGTTCGCCTGCTCTTACGGTGTAATGGTAATCGGATATGTCAACTTCTCCTTCCAGCAATCATTTTCCAACTTTCGACTTGATAAGCCTATGGTAATTGGTGAATTCAATCAAGAACACGGTGCTGGCATGTCGATTGAATCCATGTTTGAATGGGCCTATACAAAAGGTTATTGTGGTGCCTGGACTTGGAGCAGAACTGGTGTCAGCTGGAATAATCAACTACGCGAAATGCAGCATCTAAAATCTAGAACCGACTATGGACACGTTCAATTTGGTCTTTAACATTTGAGATCCAGAACTGACCATGGACAAGTACGATTTGGTCTTTAACATTTGAGATCCAGAACTGACTATGGACAAGTTCAATTTGGTCTTTAATTCATACTGTAATACATGCCTGTTTTAAATAACCCTAGGGATATATTGTGATATAAAAGATTTTTTCCTTCTAATGTAAATAAAAAATCTTAAATTCTTAAAGTTATTCTTACTTTTGTGATATATATGTTACAGTGAATTTGTATAATCCTGGATTATGTAGAATCCCTGATTTTTCAGGGAATATGTAGAATCACTGAAATCATTAGTAATTATATATAATCCCTGAAAATGACCAGTGATTTTACATAATCACTGAACATTTTAATAATTATTCTACAAATTCCCTAATATGATTTCAGGGATTATGAATAATTTAATGATCCTTTGTTTGATAAAAAAAAATAATATAGACAAATTCTATTTTTTTCTTTCATTAATTCCTTGCCAGATGAAATAATTTTGCTTTTAAACACAGATGAAATGATCTAAAAGATATAACCAACACAGGGTTTCGAGATAAAGTTGACGACTCAAAATTAATAATATCAACATTCCCTTTATAGCAATAGCTTTACATGTATTGTTTGTTCATTAAAAGCCAGCGTCAAATGAATATTCAGGTAAAAAGAAGATGTGGTGTTATTGCCAATGAGACAACTGTCAACAAGAGACCAAAATGACACATAAATTAACATCTATAGGTCACCGTACGGCCTTCAACAATGAGCAAAGCCCATACCGCATAGTCAGCTATAAAAGGCTCCGAAATGACAATGTAAACAATTCAAACGAGAAAACTAACGGCCTTATTTATGCTTTATTTTTAAATCCACAAAGCATGTTATTTGTGATACATGTAAAGCAAATGGTGAAGAAGATTATGGAACATCTGTTTTATGTGTTTTTGTTTTTGTTTAAATGAATAAGACATTCAAACTGTGAAAACCGTTAGGCATCTAAATATAGAAAAAACAGGCAGAACTTAGGATTGACACATAGAAACAAATTTTAAAGGAAGCTTGCATTTGGTGTATTTCTCATAGCAAGTCCACATGGTAAAAAAGGAAAGGGAAACCCGAAAAACATAATGACAATTGTTTTAAAAAAGTCTGAAAAAGGATATCGCCTGACTACAAAACATGGTATCTTTCTTGCTCGAACCGATTCAAGGTTGCAAATTCTCATATTTTGTTGGGGTGTACATTCAGATGTTTTACTGAACACTGTATTTCACTTAGGCGTGTCGTTAAAATCAGATTCGATGTGTGCAGGAAAAGGTTTTCTAAAATGTGGATATTGTGGTAATAACAGATGTAAAGCATATTATTTAAGATTTGAATGCTTCTTTTTGTAACTTCATTGGGGTGTAAAAGCGTTGACCGAAGTACATTTTGTATGAAGCGCGGAAGCGCTTCATTCTAAAAATGTGCGAAGGGCAACGCTTTTACAATCCTATGAAGTTACAAAAAGAAGCATTCAATACTTATAATTACATTTTTTAGCTATGATCATGAAAACACGAATTTTATAATTTTACAATTCTTTTATTTAATTCACCTGTGCACTTTTTTGTGGGACCACGTGTTATCATGAACGAAAAGTTTTATTGAATGATGCAATTGCTTAAAGAATAACACGTGATGTGCAGTTAGCTAATCAGAATAAAGTATTATAATGAAACATACATCTAATGTAATTATTTTGATATAATGTGTTTCACATTTTCATGTAGTGTGCCTAACATTTAAAAAAAATTGGGTTACCATTTTGATATATTGTGCTTAACATTTTACAATTTATGTTACTTTATACTGATGTTTTTATGTGATTTTATAGAATAAATAATTTCAATTTTATTCATTTTCTTTAAAAATAAAACTTTTTCTTCATTTCAGTTATATGTAGAATCCCTGACGTTTTTTCTAGCGATTATACATAATCCCTAAAAATTTTAGTGATTATATATAATCCCTAAACTAGCCAGTGATTCTACATAATCCCTGAAAAATTCAGGGATTCTACATAATCACTGATTATACAAATTCACTATAACATATATATATAATGTAATTACATTTACATTTAAATGTTTTTCGAAATAACATTGCGTTTCTTAAAAGTTACTCAAGAAGTTACTATCTGAGTAGGTAATATGGAAAAAAGATTTGAAATAAAAATATCTTTTGAAATTAAAATATCTCAACAAACTTGTGCCATGAAATGTGTGTATTTACAACAATTACAAGATAATTTGAAGACATTAATCAGAAGCACTGTTTGATATTTTCGTCTGAGATTCATGATATTTTAACCATATTGCGTTTAATTGGCTTTGAATTCGCTGTCAGTACCTCAGATCTGTACTTGTTGTCTTAATTATTTTGAGATCCATAAATACCTGCTCGTTGAAAACTTTTTTCAAAACGTCAAAAGTTGCAAATTGGTAGCTGAAACTGACAAAATCTCCACTATAATATTGATTAAAATAATATATTTAGAAAAGGCAATTAGTCCCCAATGCGTTTTAAATCTTTTAAAGAACAGATTTTCTCTCATTCATAAAAGTGATATGCAATTCGTATAATATTGCCTCGAGCATCTTAAAGGAGGCATTAATAGTCGAAATTAGCGTCTGGTGCAGTAAAATTGATATAACTTTTACCAATGATACAAGCCACAACTACTCTCATTTTAAAATACAAGAGTTTAGATTCTTTTTACCATCATCGTCTCAACGCAATACTGAAGGATCAATACATAAGACAACAAAAGAATAGATTAACAAAAGTGATCTAAAAGCAGCTTATCCTTAATTAAGTTAGAAGTTATCAAAAGGAAACTTCCGATAATATTATTTAATTTAAAGACTGAAAAAAGTTGTATATAACAGAGAACTTATGCAGCCTTGATAGCAAAAGTACAGAATGTAAAAATATGATACCGATTTCAGAGTGAACGACACGTGGGTCTGAAAAGTCATGTATTAAAATTAGGTACACGTTAACCAAAAAGTTTGGAAGCATCTACAGAACACCAAGATCCGTCTAAGACAACCTCGCATCAGAGGTTGTTAACTTACCTTGAGGAGGTTATAGATAATTTCGTAAACGTCAAATTTGAAGAAAAAAAACATGCCAGTATCGTTTAAAACTTGCAGTCATTTGCTCATCACAAAAAGAACTACTGATAAAAGCAAGGAGCAAGTAACTCGGGTTGGATTCAAATATAGCATGAAGCGAGAGAAAACAACGTAGATATAGAAAAGGAAAAAGAGAAAAATAGAAAAGGAAAAACTGAACTTTGAAAAACCGATATCTACCTAAATGAACTAAGGAGAAATAAAATTGTGATTCTTTTTTTTACGGATGAGTCAATCGTGAATAATAATAATAATAATACGCATACACGGCTCCAGATTTCATTTGAAGAGATGCGTCATCCCTGACTTTTAAATTTTAATATAAAAAAGAAAACAACAATAGTTGCAGATTCTAGCAATCTGAAACTTATAAGATCTCATAGATTGTGAAGCTAAGATTATAGTTTACAAAAATTTCGTTCTGAATAACACCAATGCACAAAAATCTGGTCATGCGGGCATTTGTCACTGGGCGTTAATTAGTCAATTACACATCAATAAATCATCGGTATTGCAGCTTATTGCAGAAAAATGTAAAATGAAAGAGGGACATGTATAGTTTGGTAGGTACAAAACTCTCTTTCAACTGGTTCAAGCTAAGTGGTAAGCATTTACTAATGATATGTCTAAGTGATTCCAATGCTCGTATATGAAGGCAATGTCATAACAACCAAATGATGTCTACAACTAAATGAATCATCATATTTTTCCAAGCTTTACAATACATCAAACACATTTTTTAACAAACCGATTTCATTATGTAAAATTGTCTTTGAGGCCTCTGTAATCATTGCTGAATAAATCGATTAATATCGAAGAAAATAAAATATTTTTGTAAGCAATAAGTGTAGGACATTTGGCCGAAAAAATTAAAGATTATTATTAGAAAAATAATTCCTGACATGACCTCATAAATCAGGGATGACAGGTCTTTGAAGTCAAATTATAGTGTATAAAAGAAGGAAAGGAACTCAACTATGCATGCTGGTATCAGTTCTGCCAATCAACAAGTATGAAGTTAATGTACCAAGTCAGGAAAATGACAATTGTTATCGTATAGTTTGTTTCTGTCTGTGTTGCATTGTCGTTTGTTTTTTGTTCACTTCAGTGTTTCTGTTGTTTCGTTGTCGAGTTGGACTATATTGTATTGTTTATTTGCGTAATTCTCTGTCCTGAATGTTCTTGTATTTATTTGTACTGTATTCCTGTCATGTGATGGTGTCACTTCAATGTTATATTTAACATTGCCATACAAGTGGGAGATTCGGCTAGCCACAAAACCAGGTTCAACCTACCAATTTTTTCTTAAAATGTTCTGTACCAAGTCAGGAAAAAGGCCACTGTTATTTTATAGATCGTTTCTGCGTGTGTTATATTTTAGTGTTGTGTTTCTGTTGTGTCATAGTTTTCCTCTTATATTTGATGTGTTTCCCTCAGTTTCAGTTTGTAACCCGGATTTGTTTTTTTTTTCTCAATTGATTTATTAATTTTGAACAGCGGTATCCTACTGTTGCCTTTATTTACTTTAAATTTAGAAGCCGTTAACTTCTCTTTCTTTTTTTCTTTTTTAATTTATGGACAAATTGCAAGTCTAAAGTTTGTATTACACACCTAAACATTTTATATTCTAAATGTCAATTATATATCATTGGTTTCATGATATGCCATGAATTAATAATTCTGTATCATCTTAAAATCAGATTGATTACATTGACACAGCTTGGCTGGGCAAAAAACAAATATTATCAAATGTCCACAGTAATAAGCTCTTCAAATGAATTTTGCTCAACTTTGCATCAATTTTTCTATTTCTACAAATATTTGCAACAATGTTTAATACGCTCAATGGAAATAAGTTTGCATGAATTTAACAAAACAGTGAATTAATACCAAGTATGTAGTGAATATTAAACTAAGGTTGCAATTTCATCAGACAGAGTAGACATCAGATAGGTTTGGTTGTTTTGTGTATGCCCTATTGGTTTATGCTTTGGTTTGTATGTTGGTTTTTATAAGTTTTTGCCTTGCACATACTTCATTCAAGATTAATCAAATATTTAGTTTAAACATATTTTATTGTTCAAAAATGACAAATGACAAAAATTTGTCTTATATACAGATATCAGTATCATCTGTTTGGCTTGTTTTTATACTAAGATGATTTCTGATAAATTACTGTGCTGGATGCCAAAGAATGATACTGCTCTGTCAATTTTCAGTAATTAAATCCAGTATGTTCAATTTGTATGCAAAATGTTAAAATGTGATTTCTATTGGGGTTTTTTATCATTCGTTTTATTGCTTTAAGTTCCAAATTTTTGTGGTTCATTTCCCAAAATAAATCAGCCTCAAATGACTCAATATCAGGTGTTTGTTAAAATGGGAGGGAAAAAAATAACCAAGTGAGGCAATGGCTTCCTGTAATCGTTTATAGTTTATAACTAATCAGTAACAAAAATAACTGTAGCAATATTTCAATAAATCATTTATTTAAATCATCCAGTGCACAGTTTAAGAACACATTTCAAAAATGTTATACATTAATTGATAGTCAGGCTACTGAAACAGAAATAACAAATGTACTGATAGTAGTGAAAAAATCCTTGCTAAAAAGAAGTACACATAAAAAATCAATTGCTGAGATAAATGTTGAGGACTGTTAAATTCTGAATTTTTAAAAGGTGCTTTGAACATAAATGGTTCATTTCTACCTCGAGATCAATATTTTTATTATCTTTTCCTATACTTAATCATACAATGTTTAGGCAACTTAGTGCTTTTTTTTTTATTTTGCTTTATTTTCTGGCTGACTGTTTTCATAAAATAAAAATCATTACAATAATATTTGAAGTTTATAAATCATAGGAGAATTTTATAGTTTTTTACTAAGTTCCATGCATAAATTGTATGATTTTGAAGTGTAAAATTATTTTCATTAACGTTGGAAATTTATAGTTGGTGATGTCCTTGAAGCATTTAATACTTGCATGAATTGTTCAGGAGTTCAAGAATATTTTTAAGCTAATAAATAATAACATATTACAGTGAACAAACAACTAAACATTTTGGCAGTGTAAAATTATTACACATGTCCTCCTCAAGCTATCAACACAACATGTACATGTATTTATAAAAAAAGTAATAGCATCATGAACAAACAATATTATGCAACAAAGTATTTATTTTTAAACAAGGCAGAAGTTTTAAATACATCATATGTTACATGCATAACATATTTAAGTTTCTTGTGAACTCAATATTTCTTTTTATTTTACTTGATCTATAAAAGTTAAATTGCAGTATTTTTGTTTTTAATTTTGGATATTAAACCAATTTTGATATATAGAAAACATTAATTTTATAATTCAAGTCCAGCATTTCTAACTTGTTTGTCTATTCCTTTATCTGAATGTTAAAATGTGATTTATGTTGTTTCTTTATCATTTGTCTTTTTCCTTTAAGTTCCAAGGATTTTTTAGTGGTTCATTCACCCCAAAAAAGCAGCCTCACATAACTCCAATCTCATAATAAAGCAAATGCATAAAATATCAGACATTTGTGTAAATATTAGGAGGAAAAGTAACCAAGTGTCTCTTATAAGGAAAGACTCTTTCAAACACTCATATTCATCTCAACAATATCAGGTATTTGTGAAAATGTTAGGAGGAAGAGTAACCAAGTCTCCCTTATAAAGAAAGATTCTATCAAACACCCATATCCATCTCAAATTTGCAATTATCTATCAAACTCACATCTGCAAATTTCTTCTACCCACCCTAATTAGGCAAATTTCTTCTACCCACCTTAATTAGGCAAATTTCTTCTACCCACCCTAAAAGGACAAATTTCTTCTACCCACCCTTAAAAGGCAAATTTCTTCTACCAAGCTAAAATTTGTATATATCTACCTATTATCTACCAACCCTAAAACTTTATCTTTATCTGCCATTTTTAACTGGCAAAATTGTCTTCTATTTCACCTACAGACTGTCAAATTTTATTGCAACTGGTGATAAGGTTTAAGAGAAGATTTTCTTCCACAATGTTTTAAAGTATATCATAATATTCAATCCTAAAAATGTCTTTAAATAATTAATTTGATACAGACTTTTCAAACCATTAAGATTCTAAAACTGTAATATTCTAATTCAAGTTCTGAGTAAGGCCAAATAAAAAAAATGTGGTCTTTGGTTTTCTAGCAACTTATTAAATAATAAGCTGGAAATGAAAATCTGCACATGATCCTGTTTGTTGTGCATGAAAACCAAAACAACCAGAACGTAACTTTAATGCAATAATTTATGCTGATTGTGTTTTATTTTCTTGTTCTCATAGAAGCAAGTTTCAATAGGTCAAAAATAAATTACATGTAAATACAAAAATATCAACAAAAATAAGTATCAATATAATAACATGAGAATGATTTCCTTAGTACACAAACAGATACTGATACACAATAATAACTATGACGAACATATAGCTTACTGAAATTTATAACTGTAAAATAGTTATAACTAAGGGCAGATGTTCATTTTCCATATATAATTTGTAGGATGGTCAATCATAGTTAAGAGCTAAATATCTATCCAATTAGCAGTTGTCCTTCTTATAACCTGTAACTTAAAATATGATGGAATTGATGGTAAGCCTATTATTCAAAATTGAATCACTTTGCAAAATTTTGATTTTAAATAGTTGCTTCACATAGGAAGTGTCTCCTTTTCTCAAAGATGCCTAAAAATTCACCTGCACATTGAAAATCTAACAAACAAAAACTTGTGGATCAAACATTAATCAATAATTTTATATTGTTGTTCTTCCAAACATAAAACTATCATAACATGGACATGGTACAAACCTATATTAAAATAGTGTGATGGCAAGAAATCAACTAAATTATCTACATGATCAGATGAAATTATAATAGGTTTAATCCTGCTTTCAACTCAGTTCTTAAAATAGAAAAGCAATAAATAACTTACTCTGAGAATTTATGAATGGAATGTAAAAAGTAAATTGCAAACCTATTGGTAATGGAGTAATAATGCTTTAACAAAAATTGCTGTAATTTGAAATGAGTGTTAAAATCAGACCAGTGAATTTATGAACAAATTATTCAAAAAAATTAAAATTCTGGTCAGTTATCCAAATATTTCCAAATATTTCACAGAATACGTAAGAATTTCAATCAGACTTATTCTGCCATTGTTCAGTTTTTTTTGGCGAACTACAGAAGTGATTGACAAAGGGTCTACATCCTTCAATGTGTCTCTGCAGTTTATTTTAATTACAATATTTTTCCACATTCCATTCGACATTTTTGATTTAGTAACACATGACAGATTTATCATCTACAAATAAATCTTTTAATCAGTCACATATAATTTTCTTTAAAAATTAGCTGATTAACATTGGCTTGGATAGCATGCATCTTTCTGTAGTGATCTATAGCAATACCCTTTGTATACTCCTTAGCAGTGCAAAATTAGTTTTAAATACATTTCTGACAATGAAATATTAAGAGTTAATTTATTACACCATCAAGTTATAAAGAAAATCATAAACTTTGGCATGAAAAAAAAGATTTGAAAATTTTATTCATTTATAAGTATATTTAAAAAACAAGATATTTATATCATATTATTTACCCTCAATAAGAAGATAAATATCAGTGATGAAAATATAGAATAGAAAGCTGAATTTTCTATACTTGTGTATGATTTTTGTCTGAAAATACTTGCAGACATAGTTATGTAGAGGATATAAACATATAAATGAAGATTTAAAATAAGCATATATACATGTTCATTTTTAAAAATTAACAACTTTGTTTATATTACATGTACATGTTTTCTCACAATTAAAATGAACAAAACAGGTAAACAAAACAATTCCTGTACACCTGAATTTCATAAATATCTGTACATATTTCTGTAATGAATACATAAGGAGTGCAGCAATTTTTAACAAATCCCTGATTTTGCCAAAATCTACATATATTATACTATAAAAAGGCCTCATTGCACACAAAAATAATATACATATTTCTTTTTCATTGGCCTTATTCCTTTTATTCATAAAAATATATCTTATTCTTCCGTGTGGAGGAATAAAGTTCATTGCCCGTATTCAAGTTGAAACATTTACAAGATATATAGATATATTGATATATCTAAAATATCCCTGTAGAATTTGACTGGTCATTAATATTTATCACATTTATATTTTTGTTCCTCTAGATCAGATATTTTATTGCATCACCCAGTATTCCTATTTACAATAGCAGTACTATTTTTATATGTTGGCAAAGAATATAAATTTTGACATTAAAAATACTTTTTATTAAGCTTTGAGATGCAAAAATCAAACAGCATAATGTCATTGTATAGTTGTGGGTTTAAGGTCAACAGCTGTTATTTGACCCAAAGCAAAAAATGGGAGCTTAATCCAGAAGTCAAGGGTAAAAAGGTGTTATTTCTTACTGAACTGTCTACAACTGTCTGCTTATAACTTTTTTAAAGAAAGAAATATGATGTTATCAGTGAAACTAACACAAACCGCCAGTAAGAGGATCACACAAGTTCAATTTTGAAACAACCAAACAAATGTAAGCAGACAATCACTAGATCATTGAACCAACCACAGTTCCAAACTCACTGACATAGTTCAAACAGATGAGACAGGTATTATGTTAAAAACAGCTTTAATTTCAAACTAACTTACATGATAGGTAAATAGGAAAATATTATGAAGTTATAACAATATAGCCTTCAACCAAGTATATGACTTCATATTATATTGTGCTTGTTCTTTTAATAATGATTGATTTCATAGAGACAGAGAATCTACAAACTTAAAATATTCATCTTATGCAAATACTTATGTATTTAATGATTACCAATGATTTCTTAGAGAATCTACAAAACTAAATATTCATCTTTAACATGTATGTACTGCATTAACATTTTATGTTATTTAAAGTGACTAGTAAGAAACGACAAGATCTGATTATCAATTAAACAACATGATATTCAAATAGAACATTTAAGGTAGCACAAAACATAGATTTTTCCACCTCCTATCAGACAACTTGAAAACCTTTGTAATTACTTGCATACAGCTCCATTTTTTTAAATAAGAACCCAAGAGAAAGAAGAAAAATAAATCATTCCAATGATTGTAATTGAGTCATTTTGTAATTATCTCATAAATTGATTATAATGTTAAGTAGTTGCTAGATTGTGATGTACATATTTGTATGAAATTAGGTTCTTTGCTGTTCATAGAATCCCAAATTTTATTTATCAATTATCATGCAACACAGATTGACCTCCTAACGATGACTTAGATTTTTCCTAATGTATTTCTTTCTCCCATATACCCTCAATGAAGTTTTCAATCTTAATTCATAAGAGATCACAAATTTCTTTTAATATCATTATAAACAAATATCAATGAGACACAATCCAGTAATACTTTAGCGTTTGCAAATGTATTAAAATTAGGTGCAGATTTATTTTTTACATATCTAAAATTAAATATGTAAATTCAAACAAGACTGGACTTAACTATGACATAGCATAAAAAGTTTAATATTTCTTCGTAAGTTCTTTAATCATAATCAATACTGCAAAATTTATCATACAACATGGGAGCATAATTATTCTACGATAAATGTCACACAAATTGCAAATAACCTTTATCTTATGTGTAATGACATTATCAGGATTGTTTGTATTTTTCCAAAAGAGTTGGTCATGCAGTAGTCTGTATTTAAAATATAATTTGGAAAACTTTGAAGTCTTGTTGATAGAAATACAGGTAGATGCAGATGAGAATCAATGTAGACCCACAACTTATTCCAGCTACAGTATTATGTTAAATATTCAATAATCTTTCAATATCAACATTTGTATAACAATAGGCCAACATTTGTACATATGCAACCAGGCCTACACATGTTTTACAATCTATAATCTTCTGTTATGTAGATTTTGAGAGGAATGAGCTTGATCTGTTTGGCTATCTGTCATTCTGCCACCATGTAGATGCTGCGCCCCACTTAAGTCAAACTCTTCTTGATGAATAGCTTCCTGAAGTGCCATAGGTGTTAACCATTCTTTCGGTAAGGCTCTTTCTAGGAATGGTATACATGTACTTATATGAGCAAGTCTGTTCACCCAGCTTGGAAGTTCCTTCCCACATAAAACCTAAAATACCAGTAATAATTTCACATAATGAAACATACAGCTTAAAAATGTTAAAATAGAAACTTGATTGGAAATTTGTTTTAAACTGAATGTGTGTGTTTTTCTTTTGCAACACCTTATATCATTTGACCTTAATTTTAAATCTGACCTTGAGATTACTTATAAGGTTTATCCTTAATGCATGCATATGGGAACATTGTACCATGCATGGTGAAAATCAAAATGTGATTACTTAGTTATTGAATCAGGTGTTGTGGATACATATGCACAAACAGGACACTATACATATATATCCTTTCTTTAACCTTGTTGCAAGAGGAATAGTTTGAACTATTCAAGTCATTTCAGAAGACATGCAGCTTTTGTTAAGTGTTGTTCTGTTTATGAAAATGTTGTTCATTTTTATTAAAGGTATATTTCTCACACATCTATGTGAAAATACTCAATATCCCTTTATATGCCTTTAGTTGTAAAATCAATAAAAGAATGTATGAATAACACATATTAACTCAGCAGTAAATCTTAAGAACCTTTACAGATCATATGTGAGAAAGACAATATGTGTCAGCATGATCAAAGAGGCTTCTAATAAAGATGGGGTTTTTTTTCAATTGTAATGTATTTACATCTTACTATAATTTACTGTATGACTTACTTTTGTGATTTCTGTAGTGAAGTGATTACAGTTTTTATTTAGTAAGTGATATTGGTCCCCTCGGAAATCTTTTCCCAGTTGATCTACAATCTTCTTAACATCGTCTGGAGTAAAATCTGTGCTACCCAGTTTTATTGTTTGTCTACAAGAATACAATTATATAAAAATTACAAATATAAGGAGATGTGGTATGATTATCAATGAGATAACTATCTTCCAAAGTTCAACGAAATGGATTTAAATGATTATAGAGAACTGTATGGCTTTCAACAATGAGAAAAAACGATACTTTATAGTCAACTATAAAAGTCCTGACATGAAAATAAGGAAACAATTCAACTGAGAAAACTACTGGCCTAATTTATAGCAATACAATTTACAAACATCAAATATGAAACACATGAACAAACAACAAGCACCGAACAACATGCATCTGAGAGGCACATAAAGAATGTGGTGCGCCTCTTTTCGGGAGATATAGAATACTCATTGATAATTAATTTTGTTTACATACTGGTTCCCAGTTATGAACTCTATGTTTCATCTCATAGAGACATAACTTGGGAATGTAACTAGTAAATATACATATGCATATTGTTTATATTGAAATATGTGGTAATCCTACAGTCAAGATAGGGGTAGTTAATAAATTGATTGTTAATTTAAACTCTTATAAGTTCAGGGCATATAAATGTTGAAAATATGCCGCACAGCCCTATATGTTTCCCTTTGAAAAAATTAGTAGTGCATTTGAACTTTTCATCCTAGGATATAATTTTTTTCAAAACTTCATAGTAAAAGTGGTACAGTTTTAGCCGTAAAAGGAGTTGCTATGGGAAATTGTATTGTTGATATTTACAGAAATGCAGCCTATAAATCCTTACTATTCCATATACATAAATGTCATTTTAAACCTTTAATTTAGAACTTAGATGTATGATTGAAGGGAGATAACACTACTCACTTTGATGTCATGAGTCTTCTGAACCACAGTGAAACTCAATAAATCTTATAAACATTTTATATCTCACTTTAACATAGTTTAGTACTTACTTAAATTTAAATTGTTCACCAAGAGATTCAGAGTCTTTTGGTATAATATCAAATACACCAGTAAAAGGAAATGGATGACCACCATAGGCATATTCTGAAATGAAAACCATAAATATTGAATAAGTTACATATTCTGTATCATTAGCATATTTAGTAATACAGCCATCAATTATTCTTAAGGATGTTAGTCTTTCAAATGCCAAGGAAATGATCACAATTTTTAGACTACTCAAATGCTTACTGTAATTTTATGTTGGTGTTTCCTGTAGTCACATTTTTCATGTTGATGCCTTTTATAGCTAACTTTACAGTACGGGTTTTCTCATTGTTGAAGGCCATAATGGTTGCCTATCAATGCTTACAGCCACTTGATTTTAACTCTGGCTTATAGATGTCTCATTTGAAATCATATTGATACTGTGTAAAAACAAAAATATGGGTCACTGACAAAATTCTTTATCTCGATCATAAGGTATTTACATGACTGTTGTATGCATGTGTAATGTATGTATTTACATGGATCGTCTGTAATATGCAATATGTGTGCATTTACAAAATATTATTTTTCTACATTTTTTCACACATATCTGAACATTGACACATAAATGCACAAGTATGAAAACACAATGAAGATTAAACATGTTAGAATATCTGAATAAACATGTAAACAAATAAAAGTATGCAACAATTTGGAGACAGGTACAGTATTCGACAATCGATTGAATAGACAGTTTACAAAAATTACTATCTATTGTATAGTCAATTCAAATCAATTGACTACTGCTGTAGGATCAATCAATTGTTGTCGGTTTATTACTATCATTTGTAGTCAATTTAGTGAATCTATTCAATCAACCCTTTATTTTTAAAGTTAATTGTATTCAATCGTTACGATCGATTAAGAGTTGATCAACTCAGTCAACTCTATCTTTTGTATTTCAAGGCTTACGATCGTATCGATCGTGTTCAATCGTTACGATCGATTAAGAGTTGATCAACTCAATCAACTCTATCTTTTGTATTTCAAGGCTCACGATCGTATCGATCGTGTTCAATCGTTACGATCGATTAAGAGTTGATCAACTCAATCAACTCTATCTTTTTTTAATTTCAAGGCTCACGATCGTATCGATCGATTAAGAGTTGATCAACTCAATCAACTCTACCTTTTGTATTTCAAGTGTCACGATCGTATCGATCGTGTTCAATCGTTACGATCGATTAAGAGTTGATCAACTTAATCAACTCTATCTTTTGTATTTCAAGGCTCACGATCGTATCGATCGTGTTCATCGATCGTGTTCAATCGTTACGATCGATTAAGAGTTGATCAACTCAATCAACTCTATCCTTTTTTAATTTCAAGGCTCACGATCGTATCGATCGTGTTCAATCGTTACGATCGATTAAGAGTTGATCAACTCAATCAACTCTATCTTTTATATTTCAAGGGTCAGAATCGTATCGATCGTGTTCAATCGTTACGATCGATTAAGAGTTGATCAACTCAATCAACTCTATCTTTTTTTAATTTCAAGGTTCACGATCGTATCGATCGTATTCAATCGTTACTATCGATTAAGAATCTCAATCATCTCTATCTTTTGTATTTCAAGGGTCACAATCGTATCGATCGTGTTCAATCGTTACGATCGATTAAGAGTTAATCAACTCAATCACCTCTATCTTTTTTATTTCAAGGGTCACATTCGTCTCGATCGTGTTCAATCGTTACGATCGATTAAGAGTTGATCAACTCAATCAACTCTATCTTTTTTTAATTTCAAGGCTCACGATCGTATCGATCGTGTTCAATCGTTACGATCGATTAAGAGTTGATCAACTCAATCAACTCTACCTTTTGTATTTCAAGTGTCACGATCGTATCGATCGTGTTCAATCGTTACGATCGATTAAGAGTTGATCAACTTAATCAACTCTATCTTTTGTATTTCAAGGCTCACGATCGTATCGATCGTGTTCAATCGTTACGATCGATTAAGAGTTGATCAACTCAATCAACTCTATCTTTTTTTAATTTCAAGGCTCACGATCGTATCGATCGTGTTCAATCGTTACGATCGATTAAGAGTTGATCAACTCAGTCAACTCTATCTTTTATATTTCAAGGGTCAGAATCGTATCGATCGTGTTCAATCGTTACGATCGATTAAGAGTTGATCAACTCAATCAACTCTATCTTTTTTTAATTTCAAGGTTCACGATCGTATCGATCGTATTCAATCGTTACTATCGATTAAGAATCTCAATCATCTCTATCTTTTGTATTTCAAGGGTCACAATCGTATCGATCGTGTTCAATCGTTACGATCGATTAAGAGTTGATCAACTCAATCAACTCTATCTTTTGTATTTCAAGGGTCACGATTGTATCGATCGTGTTCAATCGTTACGATCGATTAAGAGTTAATCAACTCAATCACCTCTATCTTTTTTATTTCAAGGGTCACATTCGTCTCGATCGTGTTTAATCGTTAAGATCGATTAAGAGTTGATCAACTCAATCAACTCTATCTTTTGTATTTCAAGGCTCACGATCGTATCGATCGTGTTCAATCGTTACAATCGATTAAGAGTTGATCAACTCAATCAACTCTATCTTTTGTATTTCAAGTGTCACGATCGTATCGATCGTGTTCAATCGTTACGATCGATTAAGAGTTGATCAACTCAATCAACTCTATCTTTTATATTTCAGGGGTCACAATCGTATCGATCGTGTTCAATCGTTACGATCGATTAAGAGTTGATCAACTCAATCAACTCTATCTTTTTTTAATTTCAAGGCTCACGATCGTATCGATCGCATTCAATCGTTAAGATCGATTAAGAGTTGATCAACTCAATCAACTCTATCTTTTGTTTTTCAAGGATATGCCTGAGACCACCATTGTCGTCCCTTGATTTTCGTTGTTCACAAATATAGCCCCTAGTGTTGACAGTGGGTTACTTGCCATTATTTTTTATACCCCTTCCAAATTTATTTCTCCCATGTTTAATGCCTCAAATTGCAAGTAGAGGGTGAAATTACACTGTAAAAAGATTTGGGTCCAGAATTTTAAAGGAAAATAGTGATTTGGTTCAGCTGAAAAGGGTTTTAAATTAGCACTTCGGAAGCTGTCAAAAGATTTCAAGACGCCCTAAACATAAAATTGTCCATATTTTGAGTTAGAGACGGTGAAGTTTTCTATAATTTTGATATAATTTGTCCCAAAAGTAGTACAACACACTGTAAAAGTTTCTTTGAAAAAGCGCAGGTGGGATTTTTTTATTTTCATTTATGTTCTAAAAGAAATGCACTACGAAATAATTGTGGTCTCGGACCATTTGGGCCATTTCTAGGATTAAAACCGTGTATATTGATGTCACGATTGTGTTGTATCGTTTCTTTTGTTGACTACTATATTTACTAATTAAACGTGCCTAAATACTGATAATGCATATAAGTAATCAATATCTGTTTCGTGTACTTCACTTTATTAATTATTGTTTTTCTTTTAAACTGAATGATTTTTTTTCAGTTTTTCAGTTTTTGATTGTTTAATAGTTTTAAATTTGTTGCATTTTTTTCACTAGAAATACTCACAAGTTTCCATAATATACGTACAAGTATTATTTTTTTTTAGTAATATTAGCAGTAAAAATAATTTAATCAAGTAAACAACTCTTTAAAACCATACATTATTATTATTCATTATTTTTTGTTAATATCAATCGTTTAAAGTCAAAAACGTAATAGTAAATGTAACTCATATCTTTTAATTTTTTTAGGGAGAATAAAAGTGTAAAGCGCTATTAATCCCCATAATTTTTCAAAATTACACCTAAATCTGTGTAAAGTTATTTTAAAATCTCATATTTGTGGTACATGTAATAGTAAAATATAATTGAAACAAATCTGCACAAAAATAACTAAATTATTTTTGTACTACTGTTAAAAAATATGTGCAGGAATCCTGCATTTGCCATTTATTATTATTTGTTTAAAATTGGTAATCATTCTTCACTTAGTATATTTTTACTAAATTCATTAATTTGTGCATTTATTCTTTATATTTTGCACTCCATTGTCAAGTGTTAATTAAATCGTTATTTTTTCTAATATTCTCTATGTGTTAACCTATATTCCAGCATTCCTTATTGTTTCTAACCTGTAAACCGTTACCCCATCCACACCATACTGTGATAATTATAATTAATAAAACATTTTAATTCGTTTTCAAGTACATTTATTTATAAATAATTCTTATATGATTTGCATATCTATAAATACTTGAATTGGATTGGTCAATTAGAAATTTTCTCTCTAAGTTTACACTTCGATAAACCATGTTTCCGAAACTACTTTTGTAATCTATTCATGCGCGATACACAAGCTTGCAGTGATCCCAGGATTTTCAGCAATTTGAGATTTAAAAACAATTACATAACAGTTTTAACTATTCTAGTGCATATATAACCAAAAAAAAAAGATATAATTTCTTTCATTGCTATAATGAGTAAACACATCCAATCTAATAAAATTCATATGCAACTTATTTGTTTAACTATTTTTAATATAAAAGTTTAGTAACATCATTATTTATACAACATCAACAATTATGAAAAACTTTTATTCCAACATATTGTAATAAAAAATTCACAAAAATAATAACCAGTATAAATACAATTGTATGCAAATGTCCTTGGTCAGAAGTCTGCTGTTCAGTATAGTTGTCGTTTGTTGTTATGGTTCATAAGTGTTTCTCGTTTCTCATTTTGTATACAAATTAGGCTGCTGCTTTTCCTGTTTAAATTGTTTTTCACTAGTCATTTTGGGGCCCTTGATAGCTTGCAGTTCGGTGTGAGCCAAATTATGAATGCGTGTTGAAGGCCGTACTTTAACCTGTAATTGTTAACTTTATATATATACATTGTTATTTCGATAGAGAGCTGTCTCAATGGCACTAATACCACATCTTCTTATTTATATGTATATATGAAAACTAACAAATCTTTGCAAAAAATACATACTCAGTATACTATTTGCAGTTATAATTATATAAAACCGTTTTATAATATTCATTTCCACCTATGTTGTCGAATGCACAAGTCTTTTTGGATTACGCTTCACCAAAGCCTTCCATTGGTAACGATCAAGTTGTTGCATTTCTTATTAAGTTGATTGAGTTGAAATTTGACAATCAATTGTGATTAATAGTATCAATCGTTACGATCAAGTGTTTGTAATTTCGTATTGAGTTGATTGAGTTGATTTTTGGTAATCAATCGTGATCAATCGTATCGATCGTTACGATTGAGTGTTTGTATTTCGTATTGAGTTGATTGAGTTGATTTTTGGTAATCAATCGTGATCAATCGTATCGATCGTTACGATCGAGTGTTTGTATTTAGTATTGAGTTGATTGAGTTGATTTTTGGTAATCAATCGTGATCAATTGTATCGATCGTTACGATCAAGTGTTTGTATTTCGTAATGAGTTGATTTTGGGTAATCAATCGTGATCAATCGTATCGATCGTCACGATCGAGTGTTTGTATTTAGTATTGAGTTGATTTTTGGTAATCAATCGTGATCAATCGTATCGATCGTTACGATCGAGTGTTTGTATTTAGTATTGAGTTGATTGAGTTGATTTTTGGTAATCAATCGTGATCAATTGTATCGATCGTTACGATCAAGTGTTTGTATTTCGTATTAAGTTGATTGAGTTGATATTTGGTAATCAATCGTGATCAATCATATTGATCATTACTATCGAATGTTTGTATTTCGTATAGAGTTGATTGAGTTGATATTATATAATCAATCGTATCTATCGTAACGATCTTTGGCTTGTACTTTTTAGTTAGTTGATAGAATTGAAAACTGATTATCAATCGTGATCAATCGTATCAATCGATGTTTTAAAGTCAATTGTTATTGTATCAATCGATTGTCGAATACTGTACCTTAATGACAATTTGGTCAAATCTGGACTGTTTTGACAAGGAGATAATTGTTTTCCTAGTTAAATATTTGTAATGACATGAACCATATTGCTGTGTAGCAAATACATAGATTCAAATAGTACAGATATTGAGTAAAGTCAACTATCACTATAAATTGGAAGATGACACTAGTCAAAGTTTCTAACATTCACAGCTTTTAATATTTTATTCAAAGTTGACTATCCACATGATCAAAGTCAAGTTTACTTGGTAATAATGTAGTAGTTTAAAAGGAATCTGGAATGATAATAATATGTTCTTTATTGACCATCAACATTTCACTGTGTACAAGAGGATAGAACACTATTTTGCCCTAAGACTTTGTGAGTATGTGAGTATGTGTAACTATTACAATTATGACAATAGTGCAGTTTGCAATTAATACATAACAATCTCTTGCAATTCCATAGACTTGTTGGTCAATGATAAGATATTGTATTAATGTTATTGATTAAGTCACACCAATAACATAGACTTTCCTGTTAATAAATAACGTATCTTCTTACTGTTTGTTATTATACATACCAATGCCATAGATTTCAACCCCTGAATGAAAGACACCAATTCCTATGGAAGAAGTGTATTCATTTATCCAGTACTGAAAAAGAAGAACATAACAATTATACAGAAGATTCAAAACTTTTTCAAAAATATTTGCTAACTTCCAACATGTCCAATGCAATGATAAACCAATTCAATTGTTTAACTTTAAGAGGTCATACTTTTTTCAACACTCTATTAAAAAATACATGTTTGAATTAATGTGTACAAGGTGAACAGGAAACTATGGATAAATACGGACAGAGCATCTTTCTGTAATCCCCTCATCTCTGTGCAAAGATAATAATCTACATGTCAGAGAAGAGTCATGTATTTTCTTGATGTACAATTGTATGAATACTTTTTACCACTTGTTCAGTTTGGTTTTTTTAATTTAAATTCAGGTTGTAAATTAATTAATCTAAATAAATGTACATGTATAATCCCCTCATCTCTATGTAAAGATGACAATCTAAGAGTAGATTCATTTATTTTCTTAATGTAAAAACAGTTTTAACCACTTGTCATGTTTGGTTTTTTAATTAAATTCAGCTTGTAAATAAGTTTAAGATGCAGTGTTGACTGATTTCAACAAAACTTCCCTAAATGATTCTGAAAGGCATTCCTTTGAACCTGAACCAAATTTTCAATATTCAACATGTTCAATCATTCCACATATTTTCTTAGAATGTGAACATAAAGGGCAAAGTATTCATTTGGTTTGAACTATCAGATATTAAAACCACACCCTAAAGAACTTGAGGTACATTTGTAAGCACAATTCAAGACCATCAACGGCAATTGTTTTTTAAAGTTTGTTTACATATTTTGTAAACAAACACAACATGATAATTTGTTTCTGTATAAGATATTTTAAATAATATTAATCAGTATAATAATATGTATTTGCATCTCAGTCGGAAACCAGGTTGAAATAGAACAAAAGAATCGAAGCTCTTTGTTAGAGAAGGCGATAAATGATTACTGTATTGTTTACTATAGTGACAAAATTTTAAAAAGTTAATAGAAACAAACAAAATTGCAATTTTCTTCTCAATTACGAGGTGTTTTATTTTAAAAACACCATTTGCATAAGTTTTCAATTTATGTAGTACATAGTTAAGCAGAACAAGTAGATATCAAGTCGACGACATGGGTATCTTTCAAGTTGGATGAAGAAAATGCATAACCTCCGATTTATATGAAAAAATTACCACGGACGGAAAACATATCAATCTATTAGTTCAGTAATTTTCGTGTCTGCCCTTCCATTATGTGACTGAAGAAAAAATTCCAAAAAATGGATAACAATTGTATCGAAAAGAGAAAATTGAGTGCACCTTTTTGTGTTAGGGCGTGTTTGAGTTGAGTATTTTGTCTTGATATCGTACAAAATAAGAATATTTCATACATCGTCTCGCTTCAGATTCTATCATTTTTATATATTAAAGCTACAGGTTGACTTTATAACACAAAAAAATCACAGTACTAAAAGATGAAATATATGGGTCAAGTGAAATACCTATCTAATGAGTCACAAAAACAGAGAAGGTGTGTTCGAATAGCTATTTTTTTACTGAAAGTACTTGACGACAGTCTTTCAAGTTGGATGATGAAAATGCATATCTTCGAAAAATTCTAATTTTTTGTGTGTGATTACTAGGGTTTATAGTCTTCATACACTAAAAAAAACTAGTCTGCCCTTCCACGAAATATTTAATTAGAATTTTTTTAAATGTTTATGAATTTTCGAAAATTCCACCTGACAACCGATCAGACAATAGTTTTAAGTTGAATCAATGCAGACAAGATTATTAACTGATGCTCATTAGCTAGTTGATACATTTGTCTTTTAAAATACAACTGACATATAAGGATCGTAATGGTGCAATGTGGATAAATTTATCGGTTTCCAAGAGCAATATTGGTAGGGCGTCATCCCTACAATGGCTTCCATTTCTACGATTGTGAAAATGAACTGGCGTAATGGGGAGATAATTTTGACGAAGTAGACTCCTGACTGCATCTGTGACCTATTTTTTATATATGAAAGAATAAATATTTCCTTCACAAAATCTCATTGTTTTATGTTCATTTATATAGACATTGATCTGTTCTTCTTCTTCTTCTTTAGGTTTTCAGTAGTCCTTCATTGTCTGAAGCTTGTATACTGTTTTGCGCTGCATGGCCTATTTATATATTTACAAAAAACACAAAAATAATTGAAAATGAGTTTGGAGTGCTTAAAAAAAATAGTAAGAAGTTCTGAATAATCATACCATGTCATAAACATTAACAAGAACAGCTTCCTGAGCCATTGCAGTAATTCGTGGAGATATCAAACAGGTAAAATTGTTGATCAGGACTTCATAACAATCTAATTAACACGACTGTCATAACAAGTGTTATTGTCTTCATGATCGATGACTCATCAATGGTTTCTTTTGTCAAAAAATAATATCATTGACAGTGTATTCAGATGTAAACATATACAGAAACAATTCAAGAAACGGAAAGGCACGTCTGCTCTCAATAAATATTAATTTAAAGAGTCACAAGAGGAACAAAATGTATGACAGCTGTCGTTAGCGGATACGGGTTGATTTTTTTAAGAAACACAAACAATTTTCCGAACATTACTATGTGAACATTATGTTTAAATTTCTACAGTTCTGATGGCTAATGTTTTCTTTTTGTCGTTGCGGGGAGCATTTGTTCGTATACCCAGCATGAAAGCAATAGATTTTTTTCTCAATTTTCCGTCAATGTTTCTTCTTTTTCACTTCATTGTCCTTCGGAATTCTAATTTGGGGCAACTTGCTTTACACTTGATAAAATATTCCAAATTTTAATAATTTGCATAATTGATCAAATGTATTTTGATGTAAGCATTATTTTATTATACATTTATTTTCAAAGATATGATAAAAAATCATTGGTAACGGGCTTGTTTTCAAGCTCAATACATGGCAAAAATTATTCACCACCTACATTTTTTGCTATATATATTATATTTCATATAAAATATTTGTTTTCAAAGACTGAATATTTTTAATGCATTTGGTTGGGTTTTTATATAAAACAAGGCGTTAAACTTGAAGACGAAAAAATATATAAAACATGTTTGTTTATTGAGTCATAGGTTTGTCTTCATTTATTTTTAAAAAATTTCTTTCTCTTCATATCATGAACATTGGTAATGCCGGAAATTTTACAATTTAATTTGGTTGAAATATATTGCAAATTTCTAAACAGAAAATAATATTTGTGTTTTATCTCGTGAGAAAATGGAAATGATCACTGACAACAAAAATACAACAACATAAGCATGTGACAAATCTGCTTATATTGATATGAAATATGTATACTAGTGAAAAATCTCGTGACGAAATTCTATGACCACACTCCGAGTCGGTACATATAATGTTATATTCAAGTTGGATATTGTATAAATTATGCATGGAAAATCCAATTTTGTTTAATAAAAAGAAACTAAACGACAAATTTTAAAAGGGGTATTAGCTTTCAAATTTATGTAAGTAAGATCATATACTTAATAACTGAGATAAACAGAGTATCATATAAAAATCATGCAACTTCATGCAAATACTAATAAATAGAATAAAAAAGCATGTAATTAATTTTGATTTCGGAACCTCCGCGGTCAATTCTCATGCGGCAAACACCTCTATGTGCATTGAATGAGTGAACCAGCAAATCACTAAAATATCATAAAATACTAACGAACTAAAAAGTATAAGACAAATTTATTTAATTATCACTGGCATTTAATAGCATCTCTGTATAATAATGCATTATAAAAAGCAGAGCAAACGGCCAGAAAAAAAAAAAAAATTGGCTATGAGACAGCAGTGGATGGAAACGAGACACACTGCAGATGCATTCTAGATCCACACACCAGGAATTTTTATAAGTCCTAAAGTTGTCAAAAGATATCATATCATTTGGAAGGGAATTTTTTCACTTGTGTTGCTAAAAAACTAAAAGATCTTATACCATAACTTGATGTTCTTGGTCTAGGTACCCCAGCAGTGTTCCCATACTTGATATTATATATGTTGTGTTTTATAACAACTAGTTCTTGAATGGATAAAGAACAGTTTTTAATTGTAATATCAAAGTTATCCCGAATTCAAATGAGCGCATTTAGGCTACGAGCTTTTAGTGATGTAACTGAGGTTTGAAATCTGCAAGTTAGAGTGTTTCGTACGAGTTCCCGTGGTCTTGATAAATATAACGAAGAGCTCGTTCTAGTATTTTCGTCTATGCCGGTTCTTGTATTTTGTTCCACACAAAAATGCATAGTCAAAATTTGACATCATGAACAATTGGGAAAAAATGTAAGTCCAAGTAGTTTTACCTCATCCTCACACGATATAGAAATACTGTTCAAACCAAACACATTTTTTTTATTATGTAGATAGGTATAGGAAGATGTGGTATGAGTGCCAATGAGACAACTCTCCATCCAAGTAACAATTTATAAAAGTAAACCATGTTTTTTACAAGAGAGATAGCTTGAGATTTCTCTGGGTAGCCTGCATTTTGTTTGAAGAAAACCACAATATTAAATTATTGCCGTCTTCCTCAAGAACATAAATGACATCTTGTACGGAATTTCCCGACTGACTTTGACAAAGTATTGGCCTCAGAATAATCATATAAAGAACAATTCTTAATAAAAATTTACTATTTAATATTAACTTCAGGAAAAAAATGTACGGTGACACCATCTTTGTTTTGAAATTCTGAAATAATTTTCTAAAATCTATCTTCTCGTATTATATTCTGCAATTCTTTCATTTAGTTTATCTTCTAGTCACAAACTGATGGTTGTTCCTGTATAATCCGCACACAATCATGTTGTCATTTATTCACAATCTGTAGCTTGAGAAAAAACTCGGTGACCTATCATTTGGATTATATTTTTGAATCACAATATATACTTCGCCTTGGCAAAGTATGAACACATTCTATCATCTTTAATTCATTATCCCATACCACCTTAAATATGTCATGCATACCACTTAAAATTTTGATTTTCTTTCACCCACTGATTTTTTGTTGTTGTGAAATTACCATACAACATATCAAGTGAGTTTTTTTTTAAAGACCATACTATTTTAGTTTCATTTGTAGTCAGTCATAAGGGAGGCAGTCAAAAGCTTTTCACAATCCACCAGGATAGCTGCAAGGTATTTATTTTGGTATAGGGCTAATTTCCATTCTTCAATCACTCTTAATAAAATTGACCGACATCAAATGCTTGATATAAAAGCTGCAAAAAATAGATTGAAAATATTATCAAAGTACTGTCGTACTTATTGTACTTCAGTGACATAAAAAAAAAAAGAGTAGAAATGGCCGGTAACACATAAGTTTTACCGGTCTATAAAAACCTTTTTCTACCGTATTTTTTTGTGAATAGGTACAACTTGAGCTTCCTTATTATGACCAGGGACTGTTTAAAAGGATGGTCGAAAAATACCAAAGGGACAGTCAAACTCATAGATCGAAAACAAACTGACAACGGCATGAATAAAAAAGAAAAAGACAAACAGACAAGACACAACATAGAAAAATAAAGCCTAAGCAACATGAACCCCACCAAAAACCTGGTAGTGATCTCAGGTACTACGGAAGGGTAGGCAGATACAAGCAGATCATGCAGTCCAAATGTGACACCTGTCGCGTTGCACATGTTATTACAAATCCGGTAAATAGTCTAATTCGGTTAGTCACATTCGTGAAAAGGGAAGGAGATTGTACGGGTATATTCCATAAAATATATTTTTGAAGTTTCATTCTTTACCGTTTCAATTTTTGATAAGTTCTTAACGTATTTTCGATGATTTAACTATTTGTCATCATTTCAAAGACCATTTTTCTATGATCATGCTTTTTATGGAAAAAGTAATTTGCCGTTTTCCAAGACATGTGAATAATTAAATTTGACAGTAAATTAATTTTTCGAAGCAAATCCTTGCAGGTTACTTCATATTAGATATATTGTCTTGTAAGACTCTGGCTTTGACTTTAAAATATGCCGAGTCAGAATCCTATGATGAGATGATTTTAGAGACTGAATACAAACGAGAAGCATACATAATCAGCGAATATAGCTACTCTACTCAGAATCATCGAAGACTGGAAAACGGCACTTGATCAAAATAAGTTTATTGGCTCAATTCTAATGGATCTATCTAAGGCTTTCGATTGTCTCCCTCACGATCTTCTACTGCTTAAGCTTGAGGCATATGGTCTTTCGACTTCCTCATTAAAACTCATTAAAAATTACTTATCTAACAGGAAACAATGTGTTCGAGTTGGCTCTAGTCTGAGCAATTGGCAAAACATATATAAAGGAGTACCACAAGGTTCTATTCTAGGTCCTATACTGTTTAACATCTTCATTAATGACATATTTCACTTCACCACAAACAGTTCATTTTACAATTATGCTGATGACAACACATTATCTTATGCAAATAGAGATATAAACACCGTTATCTCCATACTTGAAAAAGACAGTTTGGCTCTGATAGAATGGTTTTCTTCCAATCAAATGAAGGCAAACCCTGAAAAATTTCAAGCTTTGGCAATTGGCAAAACAACAATGGGCAAAAACATTACATTTGATCTAGCAGGTAACAAAATAAAATGTGAAAAAGAGGTCAAACTATTAGGCATCACCATTGACTTTGAACTAAATTTCAACACGCATATATCAAACATCTGCAAAAAAGCATCCAGACAACTAAATGTTTTAAAAAGACTTGGCAAATACTTAAACAAACTTGGAAAACTAACAATATATCACTCCTTTATTATGTCAAACTTTAATTTCTGCTCATTGTCCTGGCATTTCTGCAGCGAGGCCAACACTACAAAAATTGAAAAAGTACAAGAAAGAGCACTTCGCTTCATTTACCAGGATCACAATAGCACATATGAAGACTTACTTTTAAAATCAAAAATGCCATCACTTAAAGTAAGACGCCTAAGAACCATGGCAATAGAGGTCTTTAGAACAGTCAATCATGAAAACCCAATGTACCTCCATGATCTTATAAAGATTAAAAAAACAAAATATTCTTTCAGATACCAAAATTTAGCTGAAATACCTGACGTAAGAACAACAAGGTATGGCTTGAAATCTTTCAGATATTCTGCTGCCAAACTATGGAATGAGTTGCCAAACCACTTTAGAACTGAAACATCTTTTACCCAATTCAAGAGTCTAATAAACTCATGGAATGGCAACTCATGCCATTGCAATGCATGTGCTTAGTTTTATTTATTTTATGTTACAGCTTGAAAATAATAGTGCTGCTTTTTGTGAATGTTTGCTTAGCTTTTTATAATTTATGAATGCTGTGCTTTATTTTTTATGTTTGCTTTTAGTGCTTATTCTTATGCATGTATAGAATATAGTATTTAAATAGTGTAGCCTAAATGTGCATGAAATGTATGTTCTATGTCTTTTATGTTTTAATATTTGTATTGTGTATGTTTGTTATGTAAATGTATGCATTTGTCGGTTATAAAAGCTCAGAGAGCTTATGTTTATTTGTTATGTAACATGCCGACTATAAATAAAGCTTTGAATATTAAGTGCCTTACAGTGATCTACATTAGTTTCATAATATGTATAACGTGACGGTACCCAAATTGCACCTATTTTGACAGTTTTTTCACCTACGTTTTTTTATGATAAAGACAAAAATTTCCATTCTGTGTTTATTTTGTAACCGTATCCTTCTTTATTATAGAAGTACATCAATTTCATTTTTAATCCATATGGAATCAAAGAAAAATTGGTCTAAACTGACCTCCAAACCATCAATGATTCTGAAATGAGGAGTACCCAAATTGCATCCATGCTTAAATTCGCACTGTCAAAATTCTAATAACAGAGCTTTTGTTTAATTTCTTCAAATATTTTGAACAATTGGATATTAGTCCATGCTTACTCTTTATTTTTTTTTCAAATGGATACTTGTAACATATTGTATTTGATCATTTTAAAAAGATGACGTTTTGATGACGTCGCATGGCGACGTTTCAGTACAAATTTTTAGTTTTTTAGTAAACACTTCACCTGTTGATAAATACTGTGAACGTTTTGTGCATATCTAAATAGTTTTACCTATGTTGAAAGATGTGCATAGTATCAGATCATAAAAATACAAATTGTTTACGGTCTCTAGGAAATCTTGTTAGATTATTTTTACTATTTTGGCTTAATAGGTGCAATTTGGGTACTCGGTGCAATTTGGGTACCGTTACGTTAAAACTTTTATATTGATTTTGGAACATTCAAATACGATAAGATAAGATAAGGTACGAAATAAAATTCAAATTCAAATTTAAAATATCTATTGAGATTGATTAATTGTATTATATGTCTCTGATTTGCATAAGGTCGGAGTGACGTCCATTCTATATATTCAACACAGATCATATTTCAATGATTAAGATTTTTAAAATAACAGATTACGCCGTTTGTCTGAAACTAGTAATCCCTTTTCGACGTTCTCTAGAGTTTTCCATTAAACAATTGTTTACTATGTAGTTGCTTTGAAGGACAAAATATTTTATAGAAGAAAACGAAATGGCTTTGCTTAGACGTCTTCTGTCTCCCAGAATAACACAGATAATAGGCTTTCAAGCTAAGCAACTGTCAACGTCTTCCAAATGCCAAAATGTGGTTCGTGTTACTTTGTTTTTTATTGGGTTCTTTTTGTATAATTTTGTATTTTTGTATTTTTTTTTTTGTATTTTTTTTTTATATATTGACATTTCTCCGCACAAACTACTAAGATCTACTAATGCCTCATGTTTGTCTTCTCAAAGTGAAGATACACTTACCGGGTGCACTTGAGTCATTTTCAACATAGTATTCATTGAATAATAATACATTGCTACTATTTTGTTGAGTGTATTTTCTGAGTTATATTATTTTATTTTATTATTTTTATAACACTTGTTACATATCTTTACTGTGTGTGTATTGCATATGTTATTGTTTATAAAAATATTGTCTGTATCATATGCCCTCCTGGGGCCCTAATTTGGTAAATAAAAATATTCTATTCTATTCTATTCTGTACATTAGTCGTCATGCAGTGCATTTACACAGGAATCCGGGTCCGTTCGCCCAAATTCACTTTTACGATCGCACCCTGTGAAAGTGTGAATAATTAATAGTGTCATGTTGATAGTTCGCATACCTGCCAACTGACATTATTTGTGGGGTATTTCCCCCATGGAGGCTCCAAAATGGAAATTTTGAAAGAGCAATTTTGTCCACAATTTTTAGGTACGGAAAGTGATTTTTTTAAAATCAACTGATCTAAGAAAACTTAACCTCATTTTAAAGGCATTGTGAAGACATTTTCAAAACACTTTTATCAATACACATAATAACAACGGAGAAATAGCAAATTTTCAAAATGGAAATTTTTTACTATTCTGGAAAAACTGTTTCCTCTCTTTAAAAAATAATAAAATATATTTTTTTTTAATCATTTGGGTTATAGTTTTGTTTATATTGCTTCTTTTACATCTTGTTAGTCAATTTTAATCCTCCATATTAAGTTTTTTGGTTAAAATAAAAGCATAAAGCATGAAAATGTCAACCACTCTCATGAAATTCTATCGTTCAAAGTCACATAACATGACGATAACTTTATATATTCCTTTTTTCAGAGCATCAGTTGGTATATTGAAAATGTAAAGTAAAACTTATAAACATTTGAATGTAAAGAAACAAAATATAAATATGAATATTACTCTTTATATATACAAATGTATATGTTTAATTGTGTGTGTGTATAAAAAAGAAGATGTGGTATGATTGCCAATGAGACAACTCTCCACAAGAGACCAAATGACACAGAAATTAATAACTATAGGTCACCGTACGGCCTTCAACAATGAGCAAAGCCCATACTGCAAAGTCAGCTATAAAAGGCTCCGAAATGACAAATGTAAAACAATTCAAACGAGAAAACTAACGGCTTAATTAATGTCCAAAAAATGAACGAAAAACAAATATTTAACACATCAACAAACGACAACCACTGAATTACAGGCTCCTGACTTTGGACAGGCACATACATACAGAATGTGGTGGGGTTCAACATGTTAGCGCATGCCCAATCCTTCCCCTGACCTGTCACAGTACAACATAAGAACGAACTATAAAAATCAGTTGTACCATGAGAGACAAGAATTGTTTTGAAATATGTCATGATTGTCATCTGTCTTTGTATAGTCATGATAGTTTTAGAATGTTCCCTTTTCATTAACATTCAATTTAATGAAATATTCTTATTCTTATATATAGCATGTATAGTAAATGCTTATGAATAAAAATAAACAACAAGCTTTTAACAATTATTCTACAGGACTAAAATACCTGTTGCACTGAAAAACAATGAAAATAATATAACATTATTTTTTATTCGAGAAATTTCAAACAAAATAATTATGTCAGATCACTGTAAATACTTGTACATGTATGTATAAAAGTAAAGTAAATTCATATCTGTATATCAGTTACAATATTAATACAGTGAAATCTGTAAACCAATCTCATTCAGGACTGAAGTTCAAAATGCATTGAATGTGAATAGCATTCGAAGTGAACTGCCACTACTGCATGGATTCCTATGTATGTTTTTAGTTGAACATGTTGAAAATACATATATTGATTGTTTTAAACCACATTATTCAGTATCCTTACTATCTCATGTGCAATGACAAGTGGTTGAACTATCTTTAAATTGCAATAAACTGGCTGTATAATGCAAAAAAAAACAACCTATCACCGCTGATTTCCAATCAAAACTAAACCAAAAGTTGTCCATGCAAGGGAAATAACTCTGTATACACAAAAAGGAGGCTTATTTATAAAAAATAATTTTGATATGAACACAGCTATCTAGATATATTTATTGGACCCAATTATTTAATTGATATATTAAACTTAATAAAAAAATACATTTTATGGCTGTATAAAGTTCCCTTGTATTTTTTTTAAACGAATGTAACTTTCAAACCCTTGTTTGTACCTCAAATATTTCATGTATTCCCGAAAATTATAATATACTAAATCATGTATATTCATATAATATCTATCAAAAGCAATCAGAACCTTCTGAGACTTAACAAGTTAATAGAAGGCTGTAATCGGAGGTCGCCCAAAGATTTTATATTTACACACATCTGGGAACAATTATTTAGGGTAATTTGGAGTTATCTCCCATTGGTTTGCCATACCTACAATTTTAAACAAAACAATAAAATGAACAATACACCTAATCGCTATTTATTCCATTCCGGATAAGTTTTAAAATTAAAAAGTTTAAAAATTTAAAATCCCGGTCGCTTGACCTTTTCAGGCATACAATATACATGTAATCACTTTTCCATTGTGACGTCAGATATTTTGTTTTATGACGTCAAAATTTTACAGGAACCTGTGTGATATCTTCTAATGGCGGACAAATCAGATAAGGTGTATGGCTATAAGTTTGTAAAAGTATAAACAACCAATAAACAGCATTTAAATATATTTGAAGGCCCCCTTAAAGGTTTTGAAAAACTATGAGAGAAATCTTGCACGTTAAACCCTCATGGGATTTTTGAAAAGTTGGTAGGTATGAGTTCGTCTCAAAGACTTGTAAACGAAATGCAGAAGATTCCAATTGACTATCAAACTCACAAAACACTCAGCTGTAGAAAATATTCATCTTTCATTTTTTTTTTCATTTTAATAAAATCTTCAGTTCATATTTGTTTTTACTCCTACGTACCAAGCTATTAATCTACTTGTATTTCACTTGAAACTAAACACTTAACAATAATACCAATTAGCTTTGAAAATACCAATGAACAATAATCTTAAATAAATCACAATTTATAATAATTATAAATCATCTAATAACAAAAAAAATAATTTCATTTAAAAAATTCATAAATTTTTATTCATGTGTAACCAGAGATCATGATTCTACTTACATACAAAATCATCTGTTTCTCCACCAGGACTCGAACCAGGTACCTCTGTATAACAAGGCAGCGGTTATACAGACTGAGTCCCTGGACCTCTGTATAACAAGGCAGCGGTTATACAGACTGAGTCCCTGGACCTCTGTATAACAAGGCAACGGTTATACAGACTGAGTTGAAGAACTCGATCCCTGGACCTCTGTGTTACAAGGCAGTGTGTATACTGCTGCTGTGTAACACAGCGGTCCTTGGTCTGAGTCCCGGTGGAGATTAAAGATGATATCGACATCTAAAAAGAATATATACATATTCAACTGGTATTTGAATAAAAATATAGTGTGATCAGTGGCGAATATGTAGGGTTATGAATGCATATTTAGAGTGAACTGACCAGATATCTAGCTTTTTTGGACCATGGTTATATTTATGTAATATGTATTAATTCTTTATCATGTTTATGCTTAAAAAAGTTATAGTTTGATGACCTAATAGATGCATAATATTACTTTATGCTCAAGAAAATATATACTAGTATATTGATGGATGGTTGTTTAATTAGTGCAATCTTACCACATCTGATCATGACACCTGTCTGAGTACCTTTTTATGATCATGAATAACTTTTTGATGAAATTAACTGACATATATGTAAGACTCAGATCGACGTCCATTCTCTTATCGATGTCTAAAGCTGACGTCACAATAAAATAAGACTCCAAATAGACAGGCCTATTGTATCCCCCACTAATCGACGTCCAATGTTTTGGCTCCTCTGATCGACGTCCAAATTTAGGCTTCTTTAATTGACGTCCGTTTTAATGGACCTATGGAAAGATCCAAACCTAAAAGACATTTTGGGTCGTGCGTATTATACTAAAATACATTTAAAAAAATGAACAAAACTGACGAAATGGGGACAAAAAAAATTTATAACAGGACTGAAACTTGGATTGTCTGAGAGAGTAATAAAAACAGTTTGAAGTCATTATTTTTACAACCTAAACATAGTACATGTATATGTGACAAATAAAATATATTATTTTTTTTAAATGTATTACCGATGTTTACAGGTTGTGATATCAATTTTTATGTAATTTAAGAGCTTATAAAAAAACAATGAGATGTGTTGTGTTTTTCAATCGAACAACTATACACCAGAGTTCAAATGAAGTGGATGTAAGCAATTATATAGCCCTTTATCTTTATAGCTTGCTGTTCGGTGTGAGACAGGCTCTATGTTTAAGACCGTATTTTGACCGATAATGGTTTTCTTTTATTAACTGTGACTCGGATGGAGAGTTGTCTTCTTGGCACTTATACCCTTTTATCTGTAGGCAACCGTACGTCCTTCAACAATGATAAAGGCAGCAATTAAAGACCAAGGCATTAAACATATAAAACAATTGGAACTAAAAACTAACATAACAAAAAAATTTTGAAAAACAAATATGCCAGACGTAAACCAACGATAACCACTAGACTACAGGCACATAAAATATTTGGCTGGTGTGAGCACTTACCCATCTCCTAACCTGGAACAATGGTGAAAAACATAATGCCAATTTATTTTGTATATGTTTCACTCTAGGTGTAAAACTAATGAATTTGTAACAATCTTAATATCTTACAGAGTCCAAATTATAATTCCCCGGTACTCTAAAAACAGTTGGCATTATTTCTTTATTTTGTCCATGTTGAAGATTAAGTGTTGCCCTATATTTATGTCGTTTTGTTTTCTTTTTCATTTGGGTTCTTATTTACATATAATAGTACTCACATGCCATTTATCAATATGCAAGTACATGTAAGTGTAAGTACAGCAATTTATTATTTTTTTTATTAATTGAAATTGGACATCGATTAGAGAAGACTACAATCAATTAGACGTCGTTTTGAAAATACATGACAGCACATTGGACGTCGATTAGAGGATCAAACAATTTGACTTCAATTTGAGAATGTGAATTAGATTTGGACGTCGATTTGATGAGCATATATGTCGATTAGAGACCGGATGTCGATCTGAGTCTAACATAGATCGAAATTTTTTTTTGCCTATTTTGGCATAATTTGCAGGTCTATACCTGAAAAAGGATATTAATAATTTTTTCACTTTTGTTTTTTTAAGGATCGACCACAGTTTCCAGGATCCCGATCAGAGTATTCTACAAAGTTAGAATTTATTAAACCTGATGACTTCAAAGGAATACCAGTATACAGAGTAATGAATGCTAAAGGAGAAATTATACCAGGAGGTTTAGATCCAAAGGTTGGTTTTAAACAAAGTTATTTTTAGGACGATGGGAAGATGGAATTGTTCCCTAAACCATGTACACAGCTTGGTTTTTTTCCACAATTAATTATTTTAAGAATCCAGTGAAAAGGGATTGGGATTTATAAAAAAATATAAAATTTAACTTTAAAATAGTTCCATGGGTAGTTTTTTTTTAAACTGCTCATTATAAAATCTAAATAGAAATAACCAAATGCATAAAAATTGGTGTACATTCAATGCATGAATTTGAATATAAATTCTTAGTAATATAGTCCATACAGTTTGGATTTATTTGCATAAAGGAAACACAGAACTACATGTACATTATGCATATTTTCTTTGTTGTTCACTTTAACATTAGAAAAAAAAACTACCACTTGATACAAACCAAAGAATAGCAGGAAATTACATAGAATCTTTAGTTTTAGTTTTGGTGTTGGTATACTGTGGATTCATTAATATTCATTGGATACTAATTTTCTTTGATTTCATTGGGACAGGGGAACCACAAATTTAAATGTTCAACAAATAACAAATTTTCTGAAGGAATGTATGCAAACTTTGCCAAAACCATGAAATTTAAATCCACGAAAATTGGTATCCAAGAAAATAAATGAATCCACAGTTATATGAAATTGAAATGTTGTTGGTTTATGTTTTTATAGTTAGACGAAGCAACAGTGCGTAAGATGTATCAAAGTATGACTCTTCTGAACACCATGGATCGTATTCTGTATGAATCACAGCGTCAAGGAAGAATATCATTTTACATGACAAATTATGGGGAGGAGGGTACACATATAGGATCAGCCGCTGCTTGTGATCCCCAGGATGTAGTGTTTGGACAGTACAGGGAAGCAGGTTACTAACACAAAAGATTATCAGTCTTTATTTGAAATAAAAAGCTTTCAGGCCTCACGGTCATAAAACTTTCGAGCATGATTTTTGTACTCAGACTCGAAAATCAACCAATCAAATTGCTGGATTTCATGTTTCAAGCATGATTTTTGTGCTCCGAGCACTGAGCAAAGTTTTATGCCTTCATTAAATAGTTTTTGAGAGTCCTTAATTTTATGACATAATTCTTTAATCACCAGTAGATCAATAATGTTAAGGATGATAATAGATCTAATATAAACTGTCACTTAAATTATAGTGTATTACTATAATGGCCTTTGCTTTTAACATGACCTTAGTGTGTCTGTGTATGTATCTCAGCAGAATTCAATAGTGAAGAATCAATTTACTTTGTTTTGTAGGAGTTATGATGTGGCGAGGTTTTACTTTAGACCAGTTTAGGAATCAATTTACTTTGTTTTGTAGGAGTTATGATGTGGCGAGGTTTTAATTTAGACCAGTTTATGAATCAATTTACTTTGTTTTGTAAGAGTTATGATGTGGCGAGGTTTTACTTTAGACCAGTTTATGAATCAATTTACTTTGTTTTGCAGGATTTATGATGTGGCGAGGTTTTACTTCAGACCAGTTTATGAATCAATTTACTTTGTTTTGCAGGAGTTATGATGTGGCGAGGTTTTACTTTAGACCCGTTTATGAATCAATTTACTTTGTTTTGCAGGAGTTATGATGTGGCGAGGTTTTACTTCAGACCAGTTTATGAATCAATTTACTTTGTTTTGCAGGAGTTATGATGTGGCGAGGTTTTACTTTAGACCCGTTTATGAATCAATTTACTTTGTTTTGCAGGAGTTATGATGTGGCGAGGTTTTACTTTAGACCAGTTTATGAATCAGTGTTATGGTAACTGTGAAGACCTGGGTAAAGGTAGACAGATGCCAGTTCATTACGGTTCTAAAGATTTAAATTTTGTGACAATATCATCAACACTAGCAACACAAATGCCTCAAGGTAACAAGTTCATGATGTTTTTTTTTCTTTCTTTTTATTACATGACTTAACTTATTTTAATTTAGAATTAAAATTTGAATTAAAATTTGAATTAAAATTTGAATTAAAATTTGAATTTTGAAGATGACTAATTTCAGTGGTATTTAATGGTTGTAATCCAACAGCCCCTCATCAGGTATTATCATCATATGGCTAAAGCATTAATAAACTAATGTATGACAAACATTTGATTGTTTTTTTACAATGAAAATATTAAGTACCATTACACAATCATTTTAAAAATGGTTACACTTCTTTAACTTGGTTTTGTTTAAGCCCTAGCCTTTGTTAGTGTAGTTGTTCTTAAATGTTTGATATAGTTGGCTTCTAAAACTTTTGATCAGAAGAGTAACTAATGAATCTTATTTTATAAACACTTGTTGTGTCCACATCTTCACATTTATTATAACTTTTTTCCTTTGAACTTTTATTGAAATTTGTTTCTTGAGAGCTTGACTTTTAACCTGTCTAATGATACTGTGTATTCATTATTATTTGTGGATACCAATTTTTTGTGGATTTCGTCTGTATAAGGAAACCACAAATTTAAATGTTCAACCATGTACAAAATAACAAATGGTTGTATGCAGATTTTGGCAAAATAATAAATAAAATATCCACAAATCTACATTTTTTCCAAAATCCACAAAAATTGATATTCACGAAAAATGAATGAATCCACAGTAATGCAGTTTTTTATATAACAAATGTGATGCTATGATAGGTTCCACAAGACAAGCTTCTCAATGTCTATGGTTTTGATTCTGCCATTTCAGAGTTTTATTTTGAAATAAAATGTATAATTGTTTTGAGATTAATATTGTGTAGTTATTGAATCAGTTTACTTTATTTCAGCTGCTGGCTCTGCTTATGCCTTAAAAAGGGGAGATAAGAAGTTATGTGTGATATGCTACTTTGGAGAAGGTGCAGCATCAGAAGGTGATGCACATGCTGCATTTAATTTTGCTGCCACACTAGAATGTCCTATCATATTTTTTTGGTAAGTAAATATAAATAAGCTAAGTAATCTATGAGTTTAGGTGTTGAGCAAAATCTATTTAAGTTCATGGAAGATTTTAAAATTAAATACTTGGTTTTAAAGAATAGAGCTGCACTTTACCCACTTTATCTTAAATTAAATATTTTCTTTTACCAACTGTGAATGCATTTTGGGTAAGGGATATAGGAATCACTCTGTCTGTGGATGTAGTGTCTATCTTAACACTTAAAAAATTGCTATATTAGAATATAAGAAGTTACTTCTGTCTCAGAATTTTTTTGGTGCCTTTAAGGATGTCAGTTACGCTTGATACACATATAATCTGTACCCACCACCATAGGCAGTGCTATGAATAAGGTTAGAATGAATGTCTGCATGGTCAAGATGAATACTTTATAGATTAAGATTATAAGATAGGTATATGTTTATGTAAGATTAACTGATATGGTCTCTAGTGGCACTCAGTCAAGGTACAAGTCCAAACAATTCTTTTAATTTTGAATATTTTAATTTTCCAGTAGAAACAATGGTTATGCCATATCAACACCTACAAGTGACCAGTATAGAGGAGATGGTATAGGTAACTACTTGTTCACTAGTTAATCTGTGACAAATAATTTTAAGTCTGAAATTCTGAGGGACATATTGTTTTTGTCCTCACATATGAAACATATGTCCCACTCATCCAGTTTTTAATTTCTTGTTCAGTTAAAAGAAAGTAAAATCGCAAAAATGCTGAACTCCATGGAGAATTCAAAAGGGAAAGTCCCTAATCAAATGGCAAATTTAAAGGCTCAAACACATCAAACAAATGGACAACAACAGTCATATTTCTGACTTTGTTCAGCATTCATTTCCCACAAGTAGTCTCTTTGTGCTGCTGGGGTTTAAACTAAAAAAATCTGTTAATAATAAATTAGTCATTTACAGTAATATGGATAAAGTGAGTTGTTGCAGGCACTTGCTCATCATCTCAATGTGTAACTTCACATAAAAATATCAAATTATCAAATTCCCTTATATTCAAAATGACCATGTTTCCGTGGCAACAATTAGGGGAAAATTAGGAAATAAGAAATCACAAAAGTTTCAGACATTGAAAAGAAAGCAAAATGTACCTGTTTTATAGTCTGTCCTGTCCTTGTACTATTTAAGAACGTATTCTTACACACATTAATTGTGATTTATTTAGAATGTATGTCTCAATTTAGTGTAGCCAGAAATAACATGTAATGTATGTGTCATATCTTAGAAACCAGAGTTTAAAAGTACAATATTAAATGATTTTTTTTAAAATTTTGACATAACTTTTGTCTTTGATGTGAAAATTTGATGTAAATGTATGATATATTGTAATTTGAGGAATCATTATTACTGTTGAATACCAATTTTGGTGGATTTTGTGGGTGCAGGTGAACCATGAATTCAAAATTTCAATGAATTACATATTTTCTATAGGCTTTTAATGAAGAGATTGGCAAAACAAGGAAATCAAATACCCTAAAAAAATGCATGTTTTCCTTAATCCAAGAAAATTGATTCCCTCGAAAATAAATGAATACACAGTAGGTCATTTAATTTTTCAGCCTCTCGTGGAGCAGGATACGGTATGGATACAATAAGAGTTGATGGTAATGATGTATTTGGAGTATATAATGCAACAAAGGCAGCACGAGAAATGTGTGTCAAAGAAAACAGACCTGTTCTAATTGAGGCTATGACTTACAGGTAGGAGGAATGAACATTTTACTAAGTAGCCATGACTAAAGTTTTTTTGTAGACAAGACAGTTCATTTGATTTACTTGAATTATTAAACATTTGTGAATTAAAGTAGAATATTCCAAAATATCTTACTGAGATTAGGATTGTTGTCTCACCTGCGACATTAGTTGCACAATGCAAGACTAAGGTATTACAGTCTGGTGGCAGCAGAAACTATATGTATACAGCTTTATGTTTTAATAGTTAAGCAGACCTGGATACTCAAACTTTGTATACAGATGCCTGGCCTTGAAGTCATAAAACTTTCGAGTCAGTTTTTTGTACTCATACTCCAAAATCAACCAATCAAAATGCTGGATTTCATGTTTCGAGCATGAATTTTGTGCTCCAAGCACTGAGCAAAGTTTATGACCGCAAGGCCTGATGTTACTAAGTTTCTGTCTCGTATGTCCATTGTCCTTAAACCTTTTTTCATGGTTCAGGGTCTGCTGAAAAAGATGGATACTTTGTTGGCATGTGAATTTCTCACTTATTATGTATTATGGATAACTATGATTGGTGTTTGTTGTCTATGCAACATCTTCATGTCCATTAGACATGGTTCATCTGACCTTGACTTCTTTTCATGGATCAGTAAAAAAGATTTAAGTTACATGATTATTTCATCTTTCAGATACTATATGTAGTTAGTCAACTATATGTGGTGTATGGAATGATTGTAAGGTGTACATGTCTGAATGGCAGGGTTCATCTATCCTTAACCTCATGTCCATGATTCATTGGTCAATGTTCTGGTGTCCTGGTTATTATTAAAATGTGATATGATTGTCCATGAGACAACTCTCCACAAGAGACCAAATGACACAAAAATTAACAACAATGAATCACTGTACAGGCTTCAACAATGAGTTAAATCCAAACCGCATAGTCTGCTATAAAAGGCCCCAAATTGAGTGTTTTTAGATACCATAAGCACAAGGTCAACTATATTTTGTGCATGAAATGATTTTAAATTGTACATTTGACTTGAATATCACATCACCTCGATCTCATTTTCATGGTTCATTAAACAATGTTAAGTTTTCCTGATTTGGTATGTCTTTGATTCAATAGGCAAAACGTCAATCTATGGAATCAGTGTTCACCCCAGATATTTCATATAGCATCCTGGTAAAAAAGGAAAATTGAAAAAATCATGTTTCTAAAAATTATAGCATCACATTCGTAACACAATCTATATGAAAATCAATTCAGATAGCATCACATTATTATGATGCTAAAAGGTCCTAAAGAGAACACTGTATGGAATAATTGTTAGGTGGTCATGTCTGTATGGCATGTATTATCTCACCTTGACGATATTGTCATGGATCATTGATAAAGTTTTTTTTTATTTTTTATTTTTATGTGAAACTTGTAGTAAAACTTTTTTTATCTTTGAGACTTTCAACAAAATGTGCGATGGGACATTTTAATACTGATATTTTATTGTTTTAGAATTGGACATCACAGTACATCAGATGACAGCTCTGTTTACAGAAAAAAGGGGGAGATATTGTCATGGGATGATCAATCTCCCATCCATAGGTTAAGGAACTATATGGAAATCCAGGGCTGGTGGGATGATGAACAAGAATCTGCATGGAAAGAAAAGTCTAAGAAAAAAGTATGTTGGGTATTCATAACCTTAATATATATTTAAACAACTTATTTTAGCCATATACAAGTTTTCTCATTTGAATATTTTTACATTTTTTTTAATAGCTGAATATATGGCATGGATTTTTCTCATTCTACAGTGACCTTTAGTTGCATATATATCATATAGACTTGGTCAGATAGCTGTCTCATTGACAGAATCATATTGTGTTTATTTTTTTTATATTAATTTATATTATTGTTTGTGCAGTATAGTAACCCAACAACACAATCACAAGAAAAGTATTTTGAAAATGATTTATAGTTGTTCATTGTTGGGGTTTCTTTTTGCAGTCAGACAAATTATTATTTGGTGTTGAACCTTTATCAATCTCTGAATCATATACCAGAAAATATCAAAACCTCCAATTGATAGTAAAAAAAACAGTGTCCTCCAAAGGACCTAAGCCTCAAGGTATATTGATGCAATAATTTTTACCCTAATAATCATCATTTTTTTCTAAGATTTATTATTAACATTTAGTATCATCTTGATACTATGATTATCAACATTCCCTAATTGTATTTTATTTGGAAGGACACTGGTAATAAGGAATCATATGAATCAAAGCATTACATTATACACATTTTATTTTATAACAGGTAATGGAAGCCTTTGCTCGAGCAGAGAAGAGAAAGAAGCCCAATCCGGAAATGTTATTTACTGATGTGTATGATGAGATGCCACCTCGAATACAAAAACAAATGGAATCTATGAAATCACATTGTACACAATATAAAGAACATTATCCCTTTG
Source organism: Mytilus edulis (assembly GCF_963676685.1). Lineage (NCBI taxonomy): Eukaryota > Metazoa > Mollusca > Bivalvia > Mytilida > Mytilidae > Mytilus > Mytilus edulis. The sequence goes on along the minus strand of NC_092346.1, from coordinate 74,975,015 downwards.
ATGATCATGTACCAATGACTTGATGTTCAGTTTCAAAATCTTTTTAGGAATCTCATTTTAAGCTGTTTTAAAAAAATTGCAAGTTTCCATGAATGTGTACTATTGTAAGCAAAGAGACTATGTTTTTGAAATATATTGTATTTAAGAAAAGTATACCCCATGTTTTAACTGATGTTTGCAACAGTGTTTATAAAATAATAGATTTAAGTATGCATTTTCAGTTTTAACTTATGGAATCTCATTTGACTTGATGAGAATAAAAATGACAATCAGAATTTCAAATACTTTGTTTGAAAGTTATTTCCAGAAGTAAGTGTTTTAAAAGTTTGAATTGGTTGATACGGGTAACATAGTAACAAACCCTTATTTATTCTTTATCTCCTTCTTAATAACTTTATCAATTCTTTAAAAAATTTAAGCAAGAGTATAGACTGTCATTGTTAGTTTTTATTTGATCTTAAAATACTTCTCTTCTTCTATTGCGTTTATGAGGTAAAATAGTCATTTTTTAATACTCCACATTATTCATTCTGATTAAACTAGAATGGAAATATACCAAGAATTTTGAAAAAATGTTCTTATTGAGTGATATTGAATATTTTCAATAATGTTGAGGAATGAGTGCCATTGTGAAGATTGTATTGAGTACTATTATTGATAATAAACGACAATAAATTTGAATATATATACTGTGGATTCATTTTATGTTTGTTTTTTTGGCTGGAAGAACTGTTCAACTCTAAATGAATAAAGAATGATTGTAAAGTTAACATAATACGTAATAAAATGCTTCTCAGAGGGCAGCCTGATATGACCGCAGAGGTTGAAGCCTGAACAGTTGGGGCAAATTTGGACACAATATTCAAGCTTGATACTGTCTGAATTTGGATTCTGATCATTTTTTTTACATGAAACAGGTTTCTGACAGAAAACAAATGTCAAGATCTAACAAATATATTGCGCAATACTGTGCAATTAAAAATTTCCTCTTGAAACTTTTCAAAAATTTGAAATTTGAAAAATTTTGGAAAAAAAAAATGAACCTCGTAAAAAAATTTGAACCCCATCAAACTTTTTGAATCCTCCATTGGAGCAATTACCTCCACACTCGATCCCAGCCTTTCCTTTGTAGTATGGAACTTTGTAGTACAATTTCTGAGAGATCCATACACTTAAACACAAGTTATTGTCTGGAAACTAGAAAAATGTTTGTTTTTTTTACCTTTTTTGGCCCCTTATTCCTGTATGAATGGGGCAATAACCCCCAAACTCAATCCCACCCTTCCTTTTGTGATATGGAACTTTGTGGTACAAAGTCAGAGAGATCCATACACTTACTCAAGTTATTGTCCGTAACTACAAAAATGCTTGTTTTTGGCCTTTAATTCCTTAACTGTTGGCACCATAACCCCCAAAATGAATCAAAACCTTTTGAAATACTTATACACAAGTAATTATCCTGAAAGTAGAAAAATACTTCTTTTGGGCCCCGTTTTGGGAACCTTATTCCTAAGCGGTTATGACCATCGTCCCCAAAATCAATCCCAATCTTCCTTATGTGGTATTAAACCTTCTTATAAAATTTCAAAAAGATCCATTCACGTAAACTAATGTAATGGTACGGAAACCAAATGTGTCTTTGGACGACAATGACGACACAGACGACGACATCATACCATTAAACGATCCCAAAAATAACAGATTTATCAAAAATATTGGACAGTTTAGTTAATTGAGACCACATTAAAAATGGACTCTTGGAAAGCATTACAAGTATCAAAGTAATTAAACTAGATATTGTCCAGATAGTCTAGCCTAACTTAGTACAGACACAATATGTATTGATGTTAAACATGTTTGACATGTCACAAATCTACTGTCTATAAGTAAAACACAATTTGACACTAAAAACTTTTCAATTTTTGTTAATAAATAAATTTGGTGTATTTACTGTTTTCTGATTGGTTAAAATTATTAGTTTTATTTTCAATGTTGTCAATTTTGATGGCGACACGCCCACTCTGACGTTGTGTATTCATACGCCAACATGTGCGTACGTTGTTATTGTTAATATAAATGATATAAAAAGTTCTTTGAGCTTTATTTTTGATAGAAATTTATTTATAATGAATGGCAATAATTTATTTTGAATTTATTGAACCATAAAATTAATTTTTGACTCTTCACATTTTACATAATCCGCTTCGCGGATTATTCAATGTAAAGAGTCAAAAATTAATTTTATGGTTCAATAAATTCAAAATAAATAATAACCATTCATTAAATAACAGAAAAATATGCCAATATACAGTATAATTACCAATGAGCAACTATTCATAAACCAAAGGACAACGATGTCAACAATGAGACAAGACATTTTATATGTAAAAAAAACAATTTATTCCTGATCATCTTGTTAATTTTAGACATTTTTCTTCTTGTCTTGTCATTTCCCCAAATATCAAGTAACTAATATACCATGCAATGTATAGTGTAAAATGTCAATTTATTTTGAGATGTTTTCTTCTGTCATTTAGATTTGTGGAACTTCTGTTGAAAATAAGTGTTTCTCTACTTTCATGCATTAACTCTTTACACCAATCTTGGTTCAGGTAGGCTTATTCATTTATAATGCTGTGTAAATGCTACTGATACACAATCCTTACTTTGTTTGTATTCCATTTGTTATATGAAGGTATTTTCTCTCTTTTCATGTTAAAGGCCATATACTCTAGTTTGCCATGACAATTTGAATAACCTTGGCTTTGCATCCAAATCTGTTCAATCACAGATGGTTAGAAATTGATTGTTATACAGTAACACCATGTGGCGTGTATAAACCTTGACCATATGCATAAAAATGTTGCTGAATTTATTTGTATTTCATTGGTCACTATAAGCTTTGTGACATAACATACTTCGTCCAATGATCAAGATAAAACGGGTAGTGTTGACATGATAATGAAGCAATTTAAACCTGTCACATATGTAGGTGCCTGTTGCAAGTAAAAACAAATTTGACAATGAATGTCGCTGTCTTAATTTTTCAGTCTATTTAACATTTGTTATTGATGTAAGAATGTTGGCCTTTCTTATTTAAATATTCACGGCTTGTCAAGAATTTCACAATTTAGAGCTTCCTTGCCTGAATTTTCATGAGGCATAAGTCCTTTTTATTGTTAAAAGTCATATGGTGTATTTGTAATATTCAAATTAACTGGTTAATATTTCAGACTTCCCGTAGAATGTTTATCAGCATATATGTAAGCTTTGTTGATTTTTATAGAGGAGATCTGACCATTATAACTTGTGATATTTTTTAAAAGACAAGTGACAATTTTTTCAATTAAGCATATTTCATTTATTAAATCATATAAAACAAATAAATAAAAATCATACATGAAGCAAAAAGATACAAACATTGAACATTGAAACTATATATAATCAATGTCTTTCTATCAATGAACATATGGGTACCACAAAATAAGTGAAAAGATACAATTATTGGCCTTTTAATTTTTTTCAGGTCTACAACTTAGTCTGTGTTTACTGTGTATTTCCTTATTCCTTCAAAATTTATTTCACCATATATTTTGAATGAAATAATTATTAATTGGGTCAAAAAACTGTTTAATTTTTTTTGATTTTGAAGTAATAAAATTGAGAATGGAAATGGGGAATGTGTCAAAGAGACAACAACCCGACCATAAAAAAAACAACAGCAGAAGGTCACCGACAGGTCTTCAATGTAGCGAGAAATTCCCGCACCCAGAGGCGTCTATGTTCCTAGGGAAAAACATTGAGATACTTTTAAAGTAAAATAAACCCAAAAAATAAGAAATTTTATATGCTTTGCCTAACCAAAGTTTATGTAATGTTCATTTAAAAAAAATTATGACAAACATATTTAGATCACCATGCTTATTTTTAAGTCACAGACTTCAAAAGTTTTATATGATATAAGGACTATAAAATTGAGAATGGAAATGGGGAATGTGCCAAAGAGACAACAACCCGACCATAGAAAAAAACAACAGCAGAAGGTCACCAACAGGTCTTCAATGTAGCGAGAAATTCCCGCATGGAAAAAGAACTATTCTTATACTAGTATACTAAACATGGTAATTAAATATTTAAAGATAGCTCTAAAACAAGCTTTCAGATAACAAAAAAATAAATATGGGGACATTATACTCTTTTCACGGGGGGGGTCTCAACATGGGATTTTGGGTACAGGTGTGCAGCTGGGATTTTAAAAACACCCCCCATTCATATATTGAATAATTGTGAAATCCCTACCTATACATATATTTCACAGCAAAATCATAACCCATTCATATATTTATCAGCTCAAATAGTACCTATATGCATATACTGATATATCACAATCGGTCAATTACTACCTATTGATATATTTCCTCGGTAAAATTGCACCCCATTGATATATTTGACGGATCAAAAAAGGGACCCATTCCAGCGGCACATATGTATATACCTTTATATAGGAAGAGACCCCCCCCCGTGACTCTTTTCCTGCTAGCTAAGAAAACATATAAATACAGTACATTATATTGTATAACAGAATGTTTTTGAGTTATCTCCCTTTATAAAGTAAAAAAGAGTCTATTTGTGGGGTCAACTTCTGTACTAAGAAACAATAGTTATTCCATATGGTAAAATCGAATGAATTTCTCCATTTAAAACTAAAAAGTACCACACATAAATTACTTATATCCCTCAAAATTTGCTAATTTCTGTAATACACAAGCAACTTCCAGTCAAAGACAATGAACTACTCTCAATATTCAAGACTACCCGAACCTGTCACAATGAATTAAAATTTCAGCATATAGCTTTGACCATATAGTTAGCCGTTGTCACTCATATTTTCATTCTAGAGCTTTGTGCTGTATCCATTTTATAAATTTGAGAATGGAAATGGGGAATGTGTCTAAGAGACAACACCATGACAACAGCAGAAAACAGCCAAAGGTCACCAATGGGTCTTCAGTACAGCAAAGAAAAAGTATGTTTTTTGTGCATTTCTAATTTACAATTACTTTTATGAATTATTACACAATACTAAGTTAATTATTATGTTCTTTGACCACAATAAAATGGGCTGTGCAAATTTTTATGTTTAGGTGTACAGGGGTATAACTTGTTACATCTACTTACTACATAATTTTCTTCTTGCTTCCTGCACGGTTCTAGAGAAAATTTGAAGTTATTATTGACAGTGAGTTCATCATACAACAGTGAATAGACAATCTGAACATTTATATCCAGTGAACACATTAAATTAATAAAAAACATAAATCAAAATTAAATGCCCAATTTGTTACTAAATGCTTTATAGAGGACATAAAGAAAATACCCATATTTGCATTAAAATCAAACACAAATAATATAGATTTTATCATTGCATCTAGTAAACCTTCATATTCAAGTTTCTTGTAAGAGAAGAGAAACATTACAGTGCATGAGGTGCATCTCTTCCTCTAATTACTTTTAAATGATGAAAGTTTTTGTTGATATTTAGGTATGGTCACTTTTTTTGCAATTTGGATGACTAAACAATTACAATGTAAAATTGAAATTTGATCAATGAAGATCTGAGAGAAAAAATTAAACCACCCCATCTTGAATATAAAAAAACCAGCTTTTTCTTATCAATAGTATAAATCAGCTGATAATGTTTACAAATTTCTACATCATTAAAATGTTATACTTGATGCCAAAACAAAACATTTCATTTCTTCCACAAATCAATCTACAGCACTAAAGAAATTGAATAATAAACGTTGTCTGAATACATATGTTTTCATTATGTTGATATTTGTTATATACAAGCTTTTTTTTAAAGAGATAAATAAAAAATAAGACTACAAAATGGGTAATATCTATTTGAACTTTATGTTTCAACTTGAAAACTGATGGCATGTGGACATAATTTTAGCATTAACAAAATTATTGTGTTTAGGTATAAAACCACTAATTCATAGCCCCATTGCTTTCTATGTTAAATTCTGCAATTTGAAGCAGTAATGGCTGTACCATACACTGACTTGTGCTGAAAAAATCAACAAACTTTTAATTGCATATAAGAGTGTACTGGTTCCAAAGTTTGATATTACAAAAACAGAAACATTTGATCTGAACAACAGGTCAAATGTGCCCTTCTATCACAACTTCATAAACTTCTTTATTATTCAAATAAATCTTTTAAAAAGGTTTCTACAGTGATCACAAGTTTCAAGCTTTCATTTGATACCACAACTAACCAAATATACCAGCTATTGATAAAGATACAGCTATGTGTAGGAAATATTTTGTTTAAAATATGTACTACTTTCTTGTATGTTCTTTCTGACCGGGCCTGAATTAGTGGTTCTATACCTTTCTCCAAGATTTTTTTTTTAAATTGATAAGAGCTTGGAAATAAAGAATTGGAACAAATGCAAACTTGAAATAAACATATATCTTCTTTTTCCTTGGATGTGATTATAAAAACATGAATAATACTATACACCTACTATATACATGTACATTTATATTCATTTGACAAAAGTGGAATTGTAATTTATGGTTTCAACAACAAATACATAAATATAAAAATGCAATATTTTGTTTTTTATTTTTTATATTGATACACATTTACATTTGATATGTATGTCTCTTTTCTCAGCACAGCAAATTAACCATTCTTATTTTTGATGATACAAATTTACATTTCACAAATTCAAAGTGCAGAATCAAGGAATGCAAATTTTTAGCAACAATAACGTGTTATCCTTCAATTGCTGAAGTCCATCTAGTTATCCTGAACATTATCTTGCTGGGTTCAAGTTTTCAGCCTCCCTAGATATAACCTTGACATATGTGGTAAGAAATAACTCCCCAAATACAAAACACCATCTTTATCTTCCACCTCACTCACACTAGGTACTTTTGTTGCTGTAGGGTCATGTAAGCTTCTAGTTATCTCCCCTTCTGAATTGATTTCTAATATTAATCCATATTTTGGTACAAACTTTATAATGGTTTCTTGTGATATAATCTGAAAAGCATATTGAAAATAAAATCATAATAATTGAATAAGATAAATCTAAAGTTCTTTAGTGATGAATCTGAAAATTTATCATACAGTCAAGCTGACTTATATAAACCCTGAAACCAAATTTCAAAAATTCTTGTAATAAAGTTCCTGAGAAAAATGTGAGGAAAATTTTCAACTTGGATGTCATATGTAAATTGATGTAATTGTTTGGTAAACAGGAAGTTCAGTTGAGTGATGAATCTGAAAATGCATCACACAGTATAGCTGACTCATATAAATCCTGAAACAAAATTTCAGAAATCCTTGTAATGTTGTTCTTGAAAAAAGATTTGACAAAAAAAATTTCATGGGTCAGACGGATGGACTCACGGATGGACTGACAGACAGACACAGGTATAACAGTATACCCCCAATTTTTTTTTAAAGCAGGGTATAACAAAACAGTATACCCAAACTTTTTTTAAAGCAGGGGTATAAAAAACAAATGCTTTGTGTCCAATAAAATGAATGGATAATATAAGAAATTTTGATAATAAAAGTATAATAATAGAAAATAGTAATTAACTGATTCTGGTTTATCCATAGGTTATTGCTTCAAAAGCAACCTATTAGTGACCAACTTTTTTATACAAGAGAAAAAAGACTATGTTTAAGTATATGATGCTTCAACTTACCTATGTAACACAATCATAAACATTTTATTTTAATGTTGGCCAACATGCAAACATGACCTTTTTTAGATTTTACAATAATCCTACAAATCTAACAAAAAAAATATTTAAAAAAATATTTAAATTAAAAGTACAAGTTGATATGAATATGAAACCAAAAAAGTATTAAGAATATACTCATTCATCAATAAATCTGTGTTTTAGGGACAATAAGGGGAACTTAGAAATAAGGCACAGTAACAGTGATTCAGTAAACCAAATAAATACCTTTGCTATCAGTTTTCTTAACCAAGGTTTATTGGCCATGAATTCATATCCTTTACTCCTCAATGTAGCTATTCCAATCCAATAGCCACCACCACTACTGAGTCTGATATTGTCTGGGAGTCCTGGGAGATTGTCCATAAATACTTCCATTGTCCCTTTCTTAGGCCCCTTCAGATGGTACCTTCAATACATCGGAATCATACTGTTAATATGGCTAAGCAATATCAAAATATAGATAAGATGTAAGAAAATGAATATTTTAAAATATTTTGATTTTGATTTTTTTTGTACAATATGTCAACTTTGTCTGCAATGTTTAAATCAACCCTGTTTAAAATTTTCACAGTATCAGTTTGGGAAAAATCATCAATAACCTATCTTTTGTGCACTTTTTGTCTTTGGTGATGGTGGTCGTTTAAATATTCTAAAAGGTATAACGTAAAACGAGATGCTTTAAGGAGCTTACTGTGGATTCATGTATATTGGTGGGTACCAATTTATGTGGTTATCTAAGTGACTTGAGGTTTTCCCTATGTTGCTTTTGGATTCAAGGAAGATGAAAGTAATATGTTATTGCTTTTCAACAAAGTAATATTTAATTCAAATGAGAAATTCCTATTATTTTGTAAGAAATCATCATCATGGAAAGTTAAGAATATCATCATTCAATTTCATATATTTGAGCTATTTATAGTAGCGTTTGGTTTGAATAAAAAAACTAGTGAACTAATTATCATCTCACTTAAATATTCTTGCCCATGTTGTTTCACAAATCAGTAAATATTCTTCATTTCTAGAAATCTGTACACCATTTGCAAAAGCTAATCCTGATGCAAGCTCTTTGGTGGTATTAGTATTTGGATTGTATGAAATTAGTCTGTAAATAAAAATTTCAATGTCAGTCAGAAGAGAACAAGAACTAATCTGGTATTTTATACAAATATTAACGTAATAAATCTAGTTAAATAGACCGTGATAGACCTGTATAACTGCATGATACAATAATCTATGGTTTGATTTTTTCTTGTTGAGATAAATATTTTGTATCTTTTATTTGATGAGATAAAATATTTACTTTGCTGATAAAATTTTAACACATAAATAAGCTGTAATCTATATCTTTCCTACACTTTTAAATTCTGCACAAGTATCATGAGTTTACTATCAGCATTGCACTATTAAAGTAGTACTAGTATCAGTAACATGCTACTCATGATATGACTATCTTTTGAAAAGTACAGAGGTGATAATTAAAATACCATCCCTAATTTCATACTTTTAAGAATTATCATGTGTTCATTCAATGACAGATGTAATCAATCGAAAGTTAAGTGCTACAAAATTTTTAACCCAACGCAAAATCATGTAATTGAAGAGCACCCATTCATGTTAAGCCCATCGTAAGGTGTTATATGAATTTCCATCATTAAAGACCTCCTACAAACATCTAGATATTATTTCTGGTATTCTTGTGTTAGTATGTGTCACACCTCATTTAATTTATATTTAAGATTCATATTGTACCATGTCAAGACTAAAGTTCTAATTTATGACCTTCCTGAGGCTTCTCCTTCAAAGATGCAGTATCTGTTGTGACGTCTGTCCCATTTAGTACTTGAATCTGTCATATATATCATGCCATTGCTAGCTATTGTTAAATCATTCAGGAACTTTGGTACCTTACCATTTATCTCAGCAGTGGTAGGCCATAACAAAACAAAGTCTCCTGTAAAAAAAAAATAGATTATTGTTTTCTTCCTTACTTTCTGCCTCAAACTTCACAATCCCCAATGACATTTATAATATGGTCAATATTGATAAAAATTTATTAAATATTTATTTCAGTAAATCAACAATTTCGTTAGTCCTTTTTGACCGAAACTTCTTACAAAATTGTTTATTTACTACAATAATGTAATATATGTTCCCTAATGAAATTTTAAAACAAAAAAGTTTCAAGTAATTTTTTTGTTAAAAAAAAGTATAAAATTTATCTATAAAAACAAAATTATAAAATCTATCTAATTTTACTACATTGTACAAAAATTTCTAAACCTTTAAACTATTCAACCAAAATTTAACATATCATGAATGTGCCTTCACTTTTTAATCACAGCTGACAATTTTCTACGTAATAAGATACAAACCAGTAGCAACATTGACCTGATACAATCCTAGATATGTGTCTATAACATAGAGGTAGCCATTCTTATCTAATCTCATTCCTAGGGGTCTACCACAAGTTGGCTCATTATCAAAACCTCCTGAAAAAAATATAAAGATGCAGAGAAATGTTCTCCATAAATCTTTCATAATATGACATAAGCTTGATTAAGAATGACTAAGGTATTTTTTGGTCTGTGTATTGTTGACAAGATTGTGGTTAGTAAAAGCACCAAGCATATACAGACTGACTTGCTAGATACATAGCATCATGCAGCACTTATTTTCTCTTGACAGCACAACATTATAAATTGATGTTATAATGCCCTTATAATGATCAAGTATACCAAGATGACCAATCGTCTAGAATATTGATGACAAAGTTTTCAAATAAAGTTTGACATCTGTTTGGCATTTGATTTATTGGTTATTGATTGCTCATTGTCCAGTGGCAAATAGTTCATGCATGTTCAGGATGAGAACAAATTTACAATAAATTTTGGCATTTGAAATATCAACTTTTGCATCAAACGTTTACCGGTAATCATCTTTTCCAAATTAACTATGCTGTTTGGCCTGCATTTCAAAGAAAGCATTTGATCTAGACACTTTTAGAGATACATTTGACACTTGAGTGACTTGACTGTAAAACTAAAATGTGGTTTCATTTTAGTGACTTTTGTAATAATTTTGATGAAAGCAGACAAAACTTTTTCTTAGTATTTACAAACTTGTGTTACTGAAATCTACTTCCATTCATGCCTGCACATAAAAACATCATATATCTTGCATATATTCCCTTCCATAATTTTTGTTTCAGTTGATATTCTTAAATAAAAATGTTATAGGCTTCAATAACATAGCAAGAAGTCTATTTACCACATGGATCTTTTCCAAACTTTGCTAGAACCTGAACTTGTCCTTTGTAGATATGAAGAATTTTACCATCCATAGTGCCAGTATAAATATGCTCTGGAAAATAGAATACAATGATGTCACACTGCTATTACCGGCTTAGTTGTGTCTAGTTTTATTATTACATTATGGTACTTAGGGACTTTGGTGTAATGACAGACCTGTAGATAAATAGTTCCTGGTAAATCTGTTCACTACTCAATTGTCTCAGAATTATTGTAATTTAAAAGTGCTAAGAATATTGTATAAACTGTTGCCTATTGTTGAACATTTTTTGTGTGTGTTTCATTTAGTCGTTTACACCACATGTTCTTTCATTCATGTTCATAGTGGTTATATTAACTGTAACAACTTCAAAATCTTAAAATAGATTTATTCTAACTCTTCTTCACAACAAAATGGACAACGGTAACTTTGCTTAAATGCAATATTAATGTAATAACTGTGAATTCATTTATTTTCGTGGGTACCAATTTTAGTGGATTGAGAAAGACTTGCATTTTCGTGGATATTTAAATTTTCATTGTTTTGGCAAAGTCTGCATATCTTCCTTTAGAAAATCTGTAATTCGTTGAACCAATAAATTTGTGGTTTCCCTGTACCCACTAAATCCATGAAAATTGGTATCCAACGAATATAAAAGAATTCACATTATATAACACCAAATTCACCAATAAAAACACCTTTTCTTTGCTTTTGTTATAAAATTTATGTTTTATTGATTATTCCACCATATCATTTTCTTGTATTACTATGATTACATGACCTACATCTAAAATTAACCAGATCAACAAAGTAATTATTTCAAGTGTTGGAAACTTGGCCCCACATTATCCTTGCATATGACAGAAATATATATAGATGTAAAATGATCATGTTATAATTATACTAGCTGATAGAAAATATAGGTGAAAACAAGCATGTTCACCGCATTAATCAGTTGACATAAACATTTGATATGCATGAAATGAATCTAGAATTACCTCCTTCAACAACTATGGATTCTGGTCCTAATACTTGACCATCATAGATTTGTTCTGCTTTCTGTAAGTGGTTGTTAGGTTCAAGTGGCCCTACTAGTTCTGGTCTTGGCTTAAAACTAGGCAAACATATTTAAAAACAATAAATATGAGTCAAAAACTGGTCTGTGTATTATAGATATATATAACTAATTACATAGTGACAGAACATCATAATACAGAGTTATCTTTCCTAAAGTAGCCCTTGTGTGATATGTAAACAGTGTTTTCCCCAGGATTTTTGGATAGCACCAGGTTTCAAGTGTCGAAATGAATTGTACAATATGTTGTGTCGCGTAGCAATGCTTATTTTTTTTCTTGTTAGTTTTTGTGTCATTACCTTTTTGTCCTTTGTTTTGATTGCTGTGGTACTGTGTTATAGTGAAAACTTGGCGTCAAAAAAATATTGGTGAAAAATGAAGTAAAACAATAAACAGTTTGTATACTTTAATATCTTTTCAGAATAAATAAAACATGACTATGCACAAGATATAATATTATAGAAACCAGCACTGAACAAAGCTACTATATCATTCACATTTACTATCCTTTAAAAGAAAGCACTATTAGTCTTTAAACAGTCACTTGTCTCAGAATCAACCTATTATTAGAATATTACAATCCACTTCTTTACATGCATGAGGTTCTAGATTGGGCTATTGCAAAGAAGTATTAGGTTCTTAAAAATAATGAATTGACAACAATTGCCTAGAATGGAGAAATGATTCCTTTTCCGCCAGACACTAATAAACTGCGCCATGAGCGCATGATCCGCCCGACGTCCTCTGTGGAAGTTTTATGCAATAATCATAAATAGTTTCTGAGAAAGTTTTAAGCAATAACCATATATTGTTTTTTTGATACGGCGGGACATGTGACTCCCCCCCCCCTCTTTTTTTTTTTTTTACAAAAAAATTTTGAATCAAAACCGAAAAGTATACAGATCTTGAGATTAATATAAAAAAGAAGTTTGTAAAGTTTTAAGCAATAATCATAAATTGTTTTTGAGATCTGGCGTGACATGTAAAAAAAACTCCCCTTTTTTACAAAATACTCAATAACTCAAAAACAAAATTTTGAATCATCACCAAAAGGTATAAAGATCTTTAGATTAATATAACAAAAAAAAAAGTCTGTAAAGTTTAAAGCAATAATTATAAATCGTTTTTGAGATACAGCGCAACATGTAAAAAAAAACTCCTCCTTTTTAACAAAATACTCAATAACTTAAAAATGAAATTTTGAATCATCACTAAAAAGTATACAGATATTAAGATTAATATAACTAAGAAGTGTGTAAAGTTTAAAGCAATAATCAAGAATCGTTTTTGAGATACAGTGCGACATGTGAAAGAAAACACACCCCTGTTTTAGTTACAACAGGACTTTAACTCAAAAAGTTTTAATCTTATTTTCACCAAAATGTATACAGATCAATTGACCATCATAAGAAACAACTATATTAAGTTTCATGAAATTTGGATGAGTCGTTCTCAAGTTACGGTGCGACATGTTTTTGCCGGACAGAGACGGACGGACAGATGGACGGACACTGGGCATTTGTATACCATAATACGTCCCGTCTTAATTTTGACAGGGTATAAAAATTAAATAATCTATCAATTCTCAATTCCAGTGAAGATGATGAAAAGTTTTCTAAGATGAATCTATTAGGTTACAACTGAATAATTTTACCAAATGTAACAATAGATACATAGATTAATTCTCTTCTTAAAGAAATAAAGCCATTACGTCAGAATAATATAACATAGTTTGGGAAATAAAACTAGTATGCAGATAACTACATGTGACGTACCTGTAACCCACAGGGTCAATTGGTGATGGTATGATAATCAATATTAAAGGAGTGAGAATCAGGGCTGTTAACAATCCAACAAAGGCTGCATGTGTCCAGCTATAAGCAAAACGTAAAGCATAAGTGATCATAAGTTACATACACTTTACTATAGTTACACAATGCTTGGTGGTATATGTAGACAAGATCTTTATTTGACAATATCATTTCTGCTTAAAAAGGACACCATGCAGTATTGAGTCAATAACAAATTAGAATTTGAAGTTTTTTTAGCACTTATATCAATTGTCCAAACTAGCAATAGCCATTAATATATGATAATTGAATAATAAGAAATTCAGGGGAAAAAAATATTGATACAGGCTTGCTCATAGTATTTATTTGTATTTGTAATTTAAACCTTTTATAAGTAATAAAGAACATTATATTAAAACATGATGATGATCCAACTAGAAAAAGATTTATCCTCCAGATACTGTGGTGTTAACAGACAGACAATGACAAATAACAGCTGCACATCAGTTTGATTACAGTTTTAGAAAGATCTAATCAATTTCAGAAGCATTTCAAACTGACAATTCCGGTAAAACTGTTGTAAACAAACTTATTTTACTTTTTTCTGTATTTAACCTTTATAAGCTAAATTCCTGACCATTTCTTTAGAAGATTGTCTTCCTTTGATGAAGGGGGGTTGGAGGGGTCCTGATCCCAAAAACCTGGGCTTAAAAACATGAAATCCAGAGGATCCTGAATTTAAAAAAATTAAAATCCTGACATCCTGAAACTCAAGAAAAGAAATCCCAGATCTGGAAAGGATCAATCCCAAAATCCTGAGCTTAAAAATAAACGATCCCCACGTCCCGAACAAAGGTCCTGCCCCCTCTTTGTTGATGTTTTCATATCAAAGAAGACTGAAGTAAGACCTATTTATTTTATAATGAACATTCATGAATTTTTCTCCCTTCTATAAATAAATATCTCACAAAAATTCACTTAGTAGTGGAGCATACAAAATTAATATGAGTGACATACAATCCAGAGTCACGGCTCCTCCTTTCATCCTCATCTTCCACTTGATCATCTTGAGGGGTATGTATAGGTCTTCTTTGTCTTACATTGCTCATTCTGCCAAAAAAAAAACACAATTAAAATATGTTTTATAACACTAAATCCTAAAATTATTTTGAATAAGCTTGTAAATCAAGAAAAGGAAAATATTTGAAGCACATACATATAGAACATATGAAATTTTATCACAAATTGTTTTTACAAATTAACAAAACATAACAATTCTGCATTAACACTTTCCTTACTGAATTGTTTTTTACGCGATGTTGTGTGACCTGATCAAATTTCCGCGCGCAGTTTGCCTGGCCTGAATTAATTTGACGTGTGAATGAAAAACAAGTGTATCTTTGTTGTTTCTCATCAAATTGGGTTCAAACTCGATATTATTACAATCAAGTATGAAAAGATCGTTGCAATACAAATATCTTTACATGACAATACCTACTTTTGGTATATTTTACCCTTTTGTGGGAGGAAAATGACATCTGATTTGAGAGATCATTTTTTTATGTGACCGGTTTATATTTTTACCTTCCATCTTCTAAATAAACACTACAAACAGTAATTAGCAATTTCGAGTGTTCCTTTATCAAAGTTTTAATCAAAGAAAAATCAACAACTTAGAAACAGACACAAACATATGAAAAAACACTATAAACAGACATTGGGCTCCATTAGAGTACCCCCATAGGTCACAATATATCACATTAAGAAATAACCTCAGGTCACCTTAAAGCAAATTTGAAAGCACTTGCAATACCCAATGCAAATTTAAATCATTTTTAAAGGTTTCTTTTGCTTTTTCAGAAGTTGTCAGGTCACCATGGTTACTAGGCTCCTGTACATAATTCGATGTCTGCAAATCACATGGAAACCAGGCGTAGAATTCATATGTTATTAACCTGGAGTCATATGTTATTTTAAGGGAATGTCTATAATTATCTAAACATCACACAGGCATTATTAGTTGTAATAATTAAACCTGTATGCCTGGTTAACAGAAAAACTATGGGTATTTTGCATACAAGTATGACTGGTCAACAGAAATAGGCGCACCAAAAAATTCATAAAATGTGGTCAGTTTGTTATTGTAGTATATTATCAGCCATAGTTCCTTTGTGATACTTCGTTATAAATTGTTGATTTTGCTAGCTGTATCTGTATTAGGAAATCCCTCCTTCAAAGGAGCACTTCACAATGAATATATATGTCTATACACACTTAGTTTGAAAATATAAAAAATATAAATATAAATGTACGCCCCGTGGGGTGTACGTTGGCTACAGTCTTTGACTCTTGCTCTTGCTAGACGGTAAGGTCTTTAAGAGTTCGTTTCTCTTGGCATGTAACGCATAGCTAGTAGTTGGATTTCTTTTTCGTGTTTTGTATGTTTGCCCAGTTTATAGCTGCGAAAACGTAGCTCTTAAGGTCCTTTTGATGATTTTTGATATTTGCGGACCATAGTCTATGGCAAAAAAAAAAAAGGACAATAGAGCTACGTTTTCGCAGCTACCCAGTTTAATACTGAGATTAGCTTTATTTATATGTTACTTTTTTTTATTCATTTCAACATGTTCAACATAATATACATGATACACAGTGTCATAATTGGCGACGCCTTTAATTTTTTATGTGTGCTGAATTTTTTAATATAAATTATCTAATATTTTTCACCTCTAGTGTCTACTATTTGACTACATATAGTATTATAATTTTTGAATATCATTGTATATCAAACTCAAAATAAGGATTTGGTGTTGCATATTATCTAGATGTTTAAATTAAGGAAGTACGTCTTATTAATCTTATTTGTGGAAGATATTCACTTGTAATTAGTAGCTCAGGAAACTATCTATGTGAAAACAAAGCTGATTACTTTTTATCCAAGGGGAGATAATTCTCATTTATTTATCCTTTTCCGGTGTTGCAGCACAAACGGGCATGATCTTGTGAAAGAGTCAAACATTTGTTATAGGACATGTCACCAGAAAGGAGTGCATTTAGACATAAGAACAAAACAAAGTAAAAGCTTCGAAAACTTACATTCATTCGTACAGTCTTCTGATCAATACAAAAAGTGTTTATTTTTATCCGGTGTTTGTGATATATCTATTTACCAACATTCTATATTCACATGTACATTGACGAGAACGAACGCTAAAACTAAACTGTTGCTTCGAAAAATGTGTACTTCATGAATTAAATTAGAACTTAAACTAACCTCAAATATGCAAGCTATAATTTCTTAAACACAATGTCAGCCCAAGCATAGATAAGTTTGATCCAACTTTCTACACCACCCCCCTTTTTTGTATTATATAAGTTTAAAGTAAGAGATGTAGAATCTAGCTGAAAAATGATAATACTAATAATCTTTTCTAAGGACTACCATACTAGCAGTTGTCAGACCCCAGTGCTAATGGACTTCCTTGGTGGTCTTGTGGAAGACTCGGCTCACCTCTATTATTAGTCCGAGATTACTCTGACGTCCAACGTAGATAAAGTCATATTTCATGTTACTGCATCAAATGATGCATACAGTTTTAAGTACATGTACTGACAACTGATTAAGGAACTTACTTTAAATAAATCAAATTTAAACGGCAATAACTGTCCTTTCCTTGATTTAGATATTTCAGTTTTGAACGGGAAACTCCACACTAAAATTTACGACAAAAGGGACGATATTTAGTTCCCTATTGTAAATTTTCCATTTTTAGATAGTGATCTGCCTTTGGCACCATCTTACAGTGTTTATATTTCATAGCTCGTTTGCTATGCCCGTGTCTGTTGTGACGCAATCTATGTATTACTGGTAAATTATTAAACCAGGGATATCGTTACCATAAATTACTTAAAACCTTTACTAAATTTTTCCATAAATATAATTAAAGATTTGGTTTTGAAGTTTGGTTGTACCTGTAGAAAACTTATTTTAAACAGGATAGCACATCCTCATTTTTACGGAAATGTTGTTAACAGTGCCCAGAAATTTATAGATGATCCTTGTCAACTTATCTCTCCTTTTAATAAACTTATTTTAAAAGGTTACCAATTCAACACTTTAAGGGCATATCCAACAGTTTATTTCTGACGGTGAGAATTTTTTCCCTTTAAGATATTTTATTCTTCAGTTGACAGAGAATCAAATTTTGCCAAAAAAAATATATGTTGTCGATTTTGTTTTTGCAAAAAATGCTGCTGAAAATTGAACATTTTTACAATTTTGGAGTAAAAAAGTTTTTTATTTAAGAAAATTAAATATGATTTTTTTATCAATATATACTTAAATAATTGGGCTCAAATTGAAGCAAAATAATTGAAGATGGTAAGAAAAATCTAACTTTACCATTTAAAGCATTAATTCTTACTCAAATAAAGCCAAAAACGTTAAGGTGGACCCAAACAACGGCAAGAAATGAACATTTGAAATGCACATTTTTGATTTTTTTTAAATATTTCTAACGGTGTCGATTTGGCCGAAGTAAGATATGTTATTCTTTGAAAAAAATGGAACATCATAACGTTTTGAAAAATATTTGTCACCTTACTCGTTTTTGAGAAAAATTGAGAAATATAATATTGTTTACTCTATTCCTTCCATGAGCCTCACAAATTGCGCCAAAAATTTAAAAGACGTTTCCGAAAATAACGTTATATTTCCCCACCAATTTTTCAAAGGCAGTGCGACGGTGTGACTTTGTTGGGTAGTTGTCTCGATAGCACTCATATCGCATCTTCTTATTTATAAATGAACCAGTATCTGGACGAGAAAACAATTCAGTTAGTTTTATTATTGTGTTCGTCAAAATTTTGAAACCCGGGTGTGAAACATACAAACCGTGGAATTACAAACTATTAAAATAGCTGTCCCTCTGGTATCTTTCATCCCTCTTTTAAAATAAAAGTATTACACGTTCGAAATCCGTTTCTGTGTCTCGGTCTATAGTACAAAGCAGGGTTAATTTTTTATATTATATTTCCATTTGATGTTTTTGTTCTGAATATTCATTAAGTATGCCATTTGACGTCTGTCAGCCATAATCATTATTTATTTTACAGTTACTTTACAATGAAGTGTTTTGCTTATACTGATTTATAAAAAGTAGAAACACAAAAACACTGAACTCCGAGGAAAATTCAAAAAGGAAAGTCCAAAATCAAAAGGCAAAATCAAAAGTTCAAACACATCAAACGAATTGATAACAACTGTCATATTCCTAACTTGGTACAGGAATTTTCTTATGTAGAAATTACACCGTCTTTAATTTCACATATATCCAAATTAACAAAGAGCATGTGAAATTTTGCAACCAAACACTTGTCTAAAAACTCACTGACTCTGTATTATTTTTTTCATTTTGCAATTTCGGGCTTTTTATTCTTTATAGGCTTTTAGCTATAACAAAAATCTGTATGTTGACTCTAAGTGTTTTGAATTATATGATCGTTGGTTTGCTGTCGTATTAATGTATACCTTTTAAATCTTTTTCAAAACAAAAGGATTGATTTGGGTATGGAAATATTCACATCTCTGGACTTCTCTCGTCTGACAGTATATCTTTGCTAAAATTGGGTGTGGCCGTTTAGCTGCTCAGATGTATAAATTTGCAGCCTTGTTTAGTCGAAATAAAAATGTTGTATATCCGATGCATAGTGCAGTGAGAGTTTTGCGCTATCTATACGTTAAAAAACCATCTAAATAAATGGTTGAAGGGATATACGAACATCGAATAAAATCTCTAAACAACAACAAAGGTCACATGAATCTTCAAATAAGTCACATTGCTGATTTTAACACATCTGTATCGCCTTTTGCAGTTGTAGATGGAAAAAAAACAAATTTATTTAACAAAAGAGATCAGTAAGACAATACATTGAGAATAAACGAAAGGGCCGTTGTTTTACGCTTCAATATATGAGTTATTGCATATGTACACATGCAATGGAGATTGTTTTCTGTTGTACTGCCTTCCACCTAGTTTGGCTGCATACAATGTAACCACTGATATAGACTACTATATTATTATTGATTATTCAAACAGATGAATTCAAAGAAAAAAATGCGGAAAGAAGAAAGTCTAAAATTTTCGTTTAAAAATAAAATAAAAATAAATATAAAATACCAAAACTGAAAAACTGTTTGAGACAATTATCAGTTGAGACCTAATGATTATGCATCACTATATGAAACTAATAAATTGATTGCTCCCGTGCTTCAGTGGCAAATATATCACGCATATTTACGAGGAGGCAAAAGTGGATCTGAAGTAAATCATTGATACATTATTAAGATAAAGAGTTTGCTAGCGGTAAAACGTATGCTGTACTAGAATAAAGTTGAATAAGATTAAAATCTTGAGGTAAGCTTCCCAATTTTGAAATATAGTATTTCGATAGCTGTTTTTTTTCCTATTCTATTATGAACCCGCTGATTTTATGAGGGCGTGTCTAATAAGTCAAGACCTACATTAACCCTACACCGTTTTTTTTTTGCTAAATTATATTTGTGTCCTCATACATAAGTATACACCAAAATCGTCAGATATTTTCTACTTGTATGTCAGTGTATATATGACAGTGGTTTCCTATTTCATTTTTTTTTCTGTGTCATCTTTTGTTTTACATTGTTTACCAGTTAAAGGTCGTATTCAATTCATTTAAAGAGCTATTGTACAATAATAGCACTTCAACGCAAAGCTATATGCATGATAAATGTTAGTTTACGCCTTATTTTATTTTTCTCAAGAAACCCTTTTTTCATCTTTCTCAAGTAAAACCAAACTTTGAGTTTTCTATTCTGAATGACAAAATCTCTGAAAAGTTTGTTAAAGAATTAATTACAATTTGCATTCTTATGCAATAATGAATCATTACGCATTTGTTCTCGTTGTTCCCTACTGCCTGTATTGAAGATAATTTCAATAAAACGGAAACTTAAGTGAGTATGGTCTATAATGATCAAAATAATTCAATGCAGTTCTTTTATGATAGACCAAGAGGACAAAAATATCTGTAAGATTTGAGTTCTATTTCTGTTAATATTCTGTATGAGTTTTTTGCCAATTTCCGCCATGCCCTTTCCTTTGATGAAAGAACCCTCCCTTTCCAGCAATTCCAATGGTGATTTCATTTTGACATTGTTGAAACAACGTTAAATTACGGGAAACAATAGACGACGTTTACGTTTGTTATTACCTCCCCTGAAACTATTGGATATGCCCTTAATAAGATCATTGAATATTGTTTTTATTGGTATAAATATTGATTTTGTTATCAGTAAATTAGAAGCAAACAAAATATTACTAGTATGTTATATACACATTCATGGATCTACAATCTGTCGATACCTGTAACTTGGCATTGCACAATGTCATTTTTTTCTCCGACTGTTTATGACGTCTTTACACTAAATCCATTGGATGTTGGATGTGTACGGATTGATAGTTTAGTCTTAGATGCATGATTTTTTTTATTAGTTGTTAGCATGGTTAGTGGCTTTGAACTAGCTGTCAGATAACTGCGAGTACTCTCAGATCTGTTCCTAGTGTCTTTTTGTTGTCGGGATGTACAAGTACCCGGCCACGTCCAATTGTATTTTTG
The DNA here is from genome assembly GCF_963676685.1 of Mytilus edulis. Classification (NCBI taxonomy): domain Eukaryota; kingdom Metazoa; phylum Mollusca; class Bivalvia; order Mytilida; family Mytilidae; genus Mytilus; species Mytilus edulis. Next base: position 74,953,433 of record NC_092346.1, on the reverse strand, counting down.
TCCATCTGATGAGTTAAGCCTTTTTCGACTGATTTTTATAGTTCGTTCTTATGTTGTTCTGTTATACCACTGTCCCAGGTTAGGGGGAGGGTTGGGATCCCGCTAACATGTTTAGCCCTGCCACATAAATTATGTATGTGCCTGTCCCAAGTCAGGAGCCTGTAATTCAGTGGTTGTCGTTTGTTTAGTGTTACATATTTGTTTTTCGTTCATGTTTTGTACATAAATAAGGCTGTTAGTTTTCTCGTTTGAATTGTTTTACATTGTCATATCGGGGCCTTTTATAACTGACTATGCGGTATGGGCTCTGCTCATTGTTGAAGGCCAGACATTGACCTATAGTTGTTAATGTCTGTGTCATTTTGGTCTCTTGTGGACAGTTATCTCATTGGCAATCATACCACATCTTGTTTTTTATAATGTTAACAAACTTGAACTACCCAGCAATGTCCACTTGTATTTTTGTCCATCTGATGAGTTAAGCCTTTTTCAACTGATTTTTATAGTTCATTCTTATGTTGTACTGTTATATCACTGTCCTAGGTTAGGAGGAGGGGGATCCTGCTAACATATTTAACCCTGCCACATTATGTATGTATGTGTAACAGCCACTATGTTCCGTCAATTACTTTGTTCCGGCAGAACTTTTCAACTAGTTATTTGGTTCGATGAAACTTTCCAACTAGTTGTTTTATTGCGAGTGCAGTCGAAAAAATCTGGAAAAAAGTAGCTAGTTGAAAAGTCCAGGAACAATGTAGCTAGTTGAATAGTTCTGGTTGACAGAACAACTAGTTAGCAAAATTTAAGTTGTATTTCATAGCTCACATAAAACGCAATAAGTTGCATTATCATGCAAATTTAGTATTCATAGTACCCTCAAGAGAGGGAAGAATACCCCCTCCTCATGTGGGTACTTTTGAAAATATCAATTTCAGATTAATGTATAACAATAAATTATAACTTATTCCGTTATTTTACTTTGCATCAATTTTCCAAATGGAACTTTGTGACTGGTTGATAAGTTTTGTTGGAACTTTTAGGCTAGTTTGCTAGTTCTGGTTTTGACTAATTTGCCAAAGAGGAACTTTGTGGTTAGTTGATAAGTTCCTTTTGACTTTTGTAATCAGTATCTTAGTTCCCCTTTGAAAGGTTCAAATATAATATGTTGCGCTTTTACTTTGAATTAATTCTCCAAATGGAACTTTGTTACTGGTTCATAAGTTCCATTGGAACTTTTGGGCTACTTTGTTAGTTACGGTTTTGACTAATTTGGCAAAAAGGAACTTTCTTACTAGTTGATATGTTCCGTTGGAACTTTTCAACTAGTCACTTTGTTCTGGTGGACCTTTTAAACCAGAGGAATAACAAAGTAACTAGTTAATAAGTTCCTATGGAACTTTTCAGCTAATTAGTTCTTTCCGCCCGGAACTTTCCAATGTCGGAACAAAAGAGCATTTACATATGTGCCTGTCCCAAGTCAGGAGCCTGTAATTCAGTGGTTGTCGCTTGTTTATGTGTTACATATTTGTTTTTTGTTAATTTTTTTATATAAATAAGGCCGTTAGTTTTTTCATTTGAATTGTTTTACATTGTCATTTCGGGGCCTTATATAGCTGACTTGTGGTATGGGCTTTACTCATTGTTGAAGGCCGTACGTTGACCTATAGTTGTTAATTTCTGTGTCATTTTGGTCTTTTGTGGACAGTTGTCTCATTGGCAATCATACCACATCTTCTTTTTTATATTGAACTGAGAAATATCAACAATGTAAATACTACACTAACCTTCTTACATTTCTTATTGGAATTAATGAAAATAATTTCCTTAACAATACCGTCATGCGGATCAGAATTTGAAAATCAGGACAAGTTAACTAATTTTAGGGAGTAATGCACCTTGAAAATATAAGTGATATATGGTATATTTCAGAATAAATTGTTATTTTTCAAGGGCATATTAAAAGTCCTATGCTTTACAGGAAAATATGTCATAAGATGTTAATCTGAATGTTCCATCAAAATCTGAATGAATACAATTTATAAATGTTTAATATAACCTTGATTTAAGACCTTGGCAACATATTTAAAGATGACTTTCATTAAAATAATAAATATGGCAAACACATACTAAATAAAGATGATGCTGATTACTTAACATGGCACAAGTTTCTAGAGAATTCATATTAATTTACTTGTAACTTGAGTGACATTTTATACACTGTCACAAATCAACATCTATAAACCTGAGTTATAATCAATCGTGAATAAATTCCTCATTAACATCTTGTTTTTATATTGTAGGTTAGAATTTGACTTGGTGTTCTTCAAAAGATTTTTGAAGTTAGCAACAGTTGTGTTTCCCAAATGGACCAGTGGGAATGTTCTACTTTGTATTTTGCTACTTTGTCTTGGACTCTTAAGTAAGACAACTTAAACTTTAGTCTTGGACTCTTAAGTAAGACAACTTTAACTTTAGTCTTGGAATTTTAAGTAAGACAACTTTAACTTTAGTCTTGGACTCTTAAGTAAGACAACTTTAACTTTAGTCTTGGACTCTTAAGTAAGACAACTTTAACTTTAGTCTTGGACTCTTAAGTAAGACAACTTTAACTTTAGTCTTGGACTCTTAACAACTTTAACTTTAGTCTTGGACTCTTAAGTAAGACAACTTTAACTTTAGTCTTGGAATTTTAAGTAAGACAACTTTAACTTTAGTCTTGGAATTTTAAGTAAGACAACTTTAACTTTAGTCTTGGACTCTTAAGTAAGACAACTTTAACTTTAGTCTTGGAATTTTAAGTAAGACAACTTTAACTTTAGTCTTGGACTCTTAACAACTTTAACTTTAGTCTTGGACTCTTAAGTAAGACAACTTTAACTTTAGTCTTGGACTCTTAAGTAAGACAACTTTAACTTTAGTCTTGGACTCTTAACAACTTTAACTTTAGTCTTGGACTCTTAAGTAAGACAACTTTAACTTTAGTCTTGGACTCTTAAGTAAGACAACTTTAACTTTAGTCTTGGAATCTTAAGTAAGACAACTTTAACTTTAGTCTTGGAATTTTAAGTAAGACAACTTTAACTTTAGTCTTGGAATTTTAAGTAAGACAACTTTAACTTTAGTCTTGGACTCTTAACAACTTTAACTTTAGTCTTGGAATTTTAAGTAAGACAACTTTAACTTTAGTCTTGGACTCTCAAGTAAGACAACTTTAACTTTAGTCTTGGAATTTTAAGTAAGACAACTTTAACTTTAGTCTTGGAATTTTAAGTAAGACAACTTTAACTTTAGTCTTGGACTCTTAAGTAAGACAACTTCAACTTTAGTCTTGGAATTTTAAGTAAGACAACTTTAACTTTAGTCTTGGACTCTTAAGTAAGACAACTTTAACTTTAGTCTTGGACTCTTAAGTAAGACAACTTTAACTTTAGTCTTGGACTCTTAAGTAAGACAACTTTAACTTTAGTCTTGGACTCTTAAGTAAGACAACTTTAACTTTAGTCTTGGAATTTTAAGTAAGACAACTTTAACTTTAGTCTTGGACTCTTAAGTAAGACAACTTTAACTTTAGTCTTGGACTCTTAAGTAAGACAACTTTAACTTTAGTCTTGGAATTTTAAGTAAGACACCTTTAACTTTAGTCTTGGACTCTTAAGTAAGACAACTTTAACTTTAGTCTTGGACTCTTAAGTAAAAGTAAGACAACTTTAACTTTAGTCTTGGACTCTTAAGTAAGACAACTTTAACTTTAGTCTTGGAATTTTAAGTAAGACAACTTTAACTTTAGTCTTGGAATTTTAAGTAAGACAACTTTAACTTTAGTCTTGGAATTTTAAGTAAGACAACTTTAACTTTAGTCTTGGACTCTTAAGTAAGACAACTTTAACTTTAGTCTTGGAATTTTAAGTAAGACAACTTTAACTTTAGTCTTGGACTCTTAAGTAAGACAACTTTAACTTTAGTCTTGGACTCTCAAGTAAGACAACTTTAACTTTAGTCTTGGAATTTTAAGTAAGACAACTTTAACTTTAGTCTTGGACTCTTAAGTAAGACAACTTTAACTTTAGTCTTGGACTCTTAAGTAAGACAACTTTAACTTTAGTCTTGGAATTTTAAGTAAGACAACTTTAACTTTAGTCTTGGACTCTTAAGTAAGACAACTTTAACTTTAGTCTTGGACTCTTAAGTAAGACAACTTTAACTTTAGTCTTGGAATTTTAAGTAAGACAACTTTAACTTTAGTCTTGGAATTTTAAGTAAGACAACTTTAACTTTAGTCTCGGACTTTTAAGTAAGACAACTTTAACTTTAGTCTCGGACTCTTAAGTAAGACAACTTTAACTTTAGTCTCGGACTCTTAAGTAAGACAACTTTAACTTTAGTCTTGGACTCTTAAGTAAGACAACTTTATCTTGGAATCTTAAGTAAGACAACTTTAACTTTAGTCTTGGACTCTTAAGTAAGACAACTTTAACTTTAGTCTTGGACTCTTAAGTAAGACAACTTTAACTTTAGTAGTCTTGGACTCTTAAGTAAGACAACTTTAACTTTAGTCTTGGACTCTTAAGTAAGACAACTTTAACTTTAGTCTTGGAATTTTTTTAGTCTTGGAATTTTAAGTAAGACAACTTTAACTTTAGTCTTGGACTCTTAAGTAAGACAACTTTAACTTTAGTCTTGGACTCTTAAGTAAGACAACTTTAACTTTAGTCTTGGACTCTTAAGTAAGACAACTTTAACTTTAGTCTTGGACTCTAAAGTAAGACAACTTTAACTTTAGTCTTGGAATTTTAAGTAAGACAACTTTAACTTTAGTCTTGGAATTTTAAGTAAGACAACTTTAACTTTAGTCTTGGACTTTTAAGTAAGACAACTTTAACTTTAGTCTTGGACTCTTAAGTAAGACAACTTAAACTTTAGTCTTGGACTCTTAAGTAAGACAACTTAAACTTTAGTCTTGGACTTTTAAGTAAGACAACTTTAACTTTAGTCTTGGACTCTTAAGTAAGACAACTTTAACTTTAGTCTTGGACTCTTAAGTAAGACAACTTTAACTTTAGTCTTGGAATTTTAAGTAAGACAACTTTACAACTTTAACTTTAGTCTTGGAATTTTAAGTAAGACAACTTTAACTTTAGTCTTGGACTCTTAAGTAAGACAACTTTAACTTTAGTCTTGGAATTTTAAGTAAGACAACTTTAACTTTAGTCTTGGAATTTTAAGTAAGACAACTTTAACTTTAGTCTTGGAATTTTAAGTAAGACAACTTTAACTTTAGTCTTGGACTCTTAAGTAAGACAACTTTAACTTTAGTCTTGGAATTTTAAGTAAGACAACTTTAACTTTAGTCTTGGACTCTTAAGTAAGACAACTTTAACTTTAGTCTTGGACTCTTAAGTAAGACAACTTTAACTTTAGTCTTGGACTCTTAAGTAAGACAACTTTAACTTTAGTCTTGGACTCTTAAGTAAGACAACTTTAACTTTAGTCTTGGACTCTTAAGTAAGACAACTTTAACTTTAGTCTTGGACTCTTAAGTAAGACAACTTTAACTTTAGTCTTGGAATTTTAAGTAAGACAACTTTAACTTTAGTCTTGGACTCTTAAGTAAGACAACTTTAACTTTAGTCTTGGACTCTTAAGTAAGACAACTTTAACTTTAGTCTTGGAATTTTAAGTAAGACAACTTTAACTTTAGTCTTGGAATTTTAAGTAAGACAACTTTAACTTTAGTCTCGGACTCTTAAGTAAGACAACTTTAACTTTAGTCTCGGACTCTTAAGTAAGACAACTTTAACTTTAGTCTCGGACTCTTAAGTAAGACAACTTTAACTTTAGTCTCGGACTCTTAAGTAAGACAACTTTAACTTTAGTCTCGGACTCTTAAGTAAGACAACTTTAACTTTAGTCTCGGACTCTTAAGTAAGACAACTTTAACTTTAGTCTCGGACTCTTAAGTAAGACAACTTTAACTTTAGTCTTGGACTCTTAAGTAAGACAACTTTAACTTTAGTCTTGGAATTTTAAGTAAGACAACTTTAACTTTAGTCTTGGACTCTTAAGTAAGACAACTTTAACTTTAGTCTTGGACTCTTAAGTAAGACAACTTTAAATTTAGTCTTGGACTCTTAAGTAAGACAACTTTAACTTTAGTCTTGGACTCTTAAGTAAGACAACAACTTTAACTTTAGTCTTGGACTCTTAAGTAAGACAACTTTAACTTTAGTCTTGGAATTTTAAGTAAGACAACTTTAACTTTAGTCTTGGAATTTTAAGTAAGACAACTTTAACTTTAGTCTTGGACTCTTAAGTAAGACAACAACTTTAACTTTAGTCTTGGACTCTTAAGTAAGACAACTTTAACTTTAGCTGAAAATATACAACTTCATACTTCTGTAATATTTAATTACTTCCAACTGATAAATTAATGCAATCTTTACCCTTCTGTGCTTACAAGCACTTTGATTAGAAAAATGGTTATTCATAGGTGGTTTTCACATGCAATATGCATCACTAATGCCTTTAATTCTACATTTCTTTGTGTAAGAAGATTCTTTTTTAAGTTTGGTGTGAGGACATATTTCTAAAAAAAAATAAAAAATTTAGGCTTGTTACATCAAATACATAGCTTTGTTTTTTGTTTCTTTTTTCTGTTTCTAACATCATGTATGTTCTACATATGCCTACTGTTTAGTCTTTTGTTACAATTCATGACATCATTTTGAATTACAGGTACATATAAAACTGTGTACTGATTTTTATGGCTTTTTTTTAGAAGAAGTTGTGGTATTCAATATAGGATATATTCCATCCAAGTATTACAAAGTATTTGGAACAAAAGATAGTAATGATTTTAAAGAAGTGACAATTTTGGCAGCTATACTCATTTTGTCTATATCATTTGTAAGTAATTTCTAAGAATATTTTGATATATATAAGCTGCATCACAATTTAATTTCGTTTTACACAATGCACATTTATTATTTAAAACAATATGTATTCAAATATGTTTATAGGATTACACTCATGAGAGGTGTTGACCTGATTTTTTTTAAATTCCTTTAATATAAACTAAACTACTAAAAACAGGCATTGAGTTAAAAGGGTATTTAAGCACTTACATACTTATTCAAACATTATAGAAGTAGTTTAAAAACATTTATCATAATATAAAAGGATCATTTGGTCATCGCTCTAAAAATCCCTGATGATGAGGAGAATTGGAAAGTTAGCAGGTGAAGTGTTTATGTGGAGGGATGCCTGCTAATGGTCAAAATGATATAAATTCTAAACCAATCCAAGACAAAATTTAGGTGTAACAATAGGTATTTGCTGCTGCGACACATGCAGCATTTAGCAGTCAATGTAGAGCAATTATAAATGAATTTATTGTAATTATCTTTTTCTTCAGATAAACAAGGGTTAGCAATTTATCATTTATTTCATTTTGTTTTAAACATTAGATCAGCAGCCTTGTATAATAATTTATCCAAAAAAATATTTGACTTTTATCTTATTTCAGATAAAAAGTACTGTATCATATATTACATCATTATTAGAAATTATATGGAGAGCCAATATAACATATTCTCTGCATAGGTTGTATTTTAAAGATGCAGTATATTATAATATCAATTGTTTTGGAAAAGTAGACAATCCGTGAGTATACAGTTGGAAATTTTAAAGCATATTATTGCGAACCTAATCATACTTTTCCACAGTTAACTGTCCATTTAAACTTTTGGCACTATTTACTCAGATAAATTAATCAATGAGGGATAGATTTCTCTTTGAAGAAATTTAAAGGTCCCAGTGAATAAACTACACAGAGAACAATAGCTATTGTATGTGTTCAATGGGACAAAAGAACTACCAAAAGTTTAAATGGACAGATAACTATCAGGTGAATCTGTGGAAAAATATCATTGGGTTCACAATGATATGAATGAATTTAGAAATGAAATAAATAGCATTAATTGATTTGCTTATGACTGCATTAAAATACTAGAGAAATGTTACTGGTTCTGCCCAGAAGATAATTATACAGACTAGTAATTGTATTGTGAAACAAAAGTAATTTCATAATTACTTTTAAAAGTGGCTTAAACACAGGGTATTGCTTTTTTGACTATTGAAAGATAAGTGTAAAAAGCAGACTTTTTTTGTGATGAAGGAAATATTTTGTTGCATTTAGTGTCAAGACATGCAAGATGAAATTGAAAAATCTATATTTATAATTTTTACAGAGATCAACGAATCACCCAAGATGTAGAGAGATTTTGTTATTACTTAAGTACAGTATTTGCTCCATTGATTATAGCACCATTTACTATAGGATATTATCTATATAAAACTGTTCAAAGGTAATTGTATACATAATTTTTCTGGTTAAATTGATATACATCATACGTCATCATTGATGAAAAGAGAAACAATTGTATATATCGTGTATGTACATGTTGTGTGGGAGATTTGGTGGATTATATAGGGAATCACTGAAGCATGACCGGAGCTTTCAACAGTGAGCAAAACCAATACCATAATAGTAAGGCAGAAAAATGTCTAGGATGAGATTTAAATGTCAAACAATTTTAAAAGTAAGAAACAGCAATCTGTATTTTACCGCATAGTCAGTTATAAAAGGCCCTGAAATGACAAATGTAAAACAATTCAAACAAAACATGTCGTAAATAGCATTATTATTTAGTTTTCCTTTTTTCCTTTTTCAGTGCAACTTATTTAGGACCAGTAGGAGTAATTTCTTTCTTCATCGTAGCCACTATAATTAATAAAATACTCATGTCTCCAGTTGTTAATCTTGTCTTCAAAAAGAAAGAGAAGGAAGGAAATTTCAGGTAAAGTTATAACTTATCATTTTATGCTTCTGATATGCAAAAAAGAGTCTGCCACTTTTTTGATAAATTAATTTATGACACATTCTCTAAAAAAATTGTAATAATAAAAATGTGCTTAGAGATGTTATTTCTGGTCTTTTTGCTCAAATGATAGAAATCACAGGATATATTCCAATAACTCATTTTTTTCTTTCTTAATTCTCTATTTCATAAATAAAAAGCAGAAAATTTATGATATGTTTAAGTAATATTGCTAGTTCTTAAATGTTGCAATTAATTTGATTGTCTTTATCTTTGCATTTGTTGTCCGCTTCTTTAAATTATATATGGAATAGTCTATTTGTAAATTCCCATAATTGTCCCTGTGATCCCTTTTTTAGTTGTCCCCCTTAAAAGGGATATTAATTTTTATTTACAATGGAAAGCTAGCAAAAAGACCAAATTTACCTGTGTGTAATTTAAGTAATCTTTAATGATTTCAAATCTTTCAATTACATTAATTAAGCTAAATACTTTTGACATCAGAGATTATTTTTCCTGAAAAATTAGTTAAACTGCTGATACATCACTTCCAATTGATCATGCTTTGCATTGGCAAAAAACAATTTTGTCCAGTATAGATCCAGTCTACGATTGACAAAGGGAAGTAATGTGTTTTAAAAGTGTGTCATAACAGAATCAAATCAGTAATTGGCAAATGGACTATTGATGGTTATGTTCTTACTTAATCAAATGTTTTAATCCTAATTAACTATATGTTCTTCATTTCAGGTTTAAACATATGCAAATCAGGATGTATTCAGAATCAGCAGCATTTTATAAATCAGGACATATAGAAAAGAATAAAACTAATAATCAACTACTCAGTCTACTCAAGATGTCACAGAAACTTGTTCTCAGGGAATATCCTCTAAATTGTAAGTGTTGATAGTAATCATAAATTTTTGAAAACAATCAAAATAGAATTTGGCAGGAAAGTCATTTATATATCTAATGATGAGAATATTAAACATCCCCATATCTGTAAATGTATTTTTAGCTTGCAGACCAAAAGGGTCATTAGACTTCATAAACATTGTCTGCATGTTGATTTACTTTTGATTTAATTGAAGCCCTTTAAAGATTAATTGAAGATTACTTTTTCTCAACTGCTAATATTGAGCTGATAGTTTATAAATAGTGAGTTATGTAATAAGTAGTTAAAAGATTGCTTATAATTTTGTTTAAGTTGATATAATTTGACCTATTTATTGCTAGTTAAAAAAAAATTATATCTAATTCTTAGCCAGTTGTAACTTACCCACACAGTTATTACAGTTTCCATGTTCTCAGTTCTCAGTTCTTCATTGGTCTAAATTAGATTATGATATGTAAGATTTTGGTATTGTGTTGTCAAAGAGAGCCATACCTGATGACGTCACACAAAAAGAGTTTCGGAGATCTTTAAAAAAAGATATGTTTGCCTACAAAAGTAATAAGAGAAACAGTTTTCACAATTGTATCTCATATGAAATGATGATTTGACACTCTTAGATTTTTTAATTTGTTACCTTCTGAAACAAAAGATACAGCTTTTGGCAAACAAATTTTATAAAAAAAAATTCTATAAAATATTACTACATTGAATTATACTATGTTGACTAATTTAGTGTTTGATTTATACATTTTATTTCATATTATCTGCCAAAGATAGTCTTTTTCTCCTTTCTTACATTGAACCGAGTTATCTTTTTCAGTTTTTATCAACTTGTCTGATTACTTTGGAAGTATACTGAGTTATCTCCTCTTGGCCATTCCAATATTTGGTGGATCATTTGATAGCATGTCTTCAGTTGAGTTGTCAGCCAAGATCAGTAGTGTAAGTAGAAGGTTTCTGCAAATTTATTATTTTGTAGTTCGAATGTTTTGATAAATACTTAAATGTTTCACTGACAAAAATAGCTTCATGCTTTTTGGTACTTTCATGACTTATTATTTGGCATCACATTATTTCCAATTTCCTGTAAAAAAAAACCAACATTATCATCACACAAAACAAAAGTAGTCAGCATGTTTAATAGTTTTAATCATAAGCCTTGTTAACTGCTTGAGCTATTACTATTGCTGTATCTATTATTAGTGGTTTTTTTTAAATCATATGGAAAGTCAGGCTAATATTTTTCCTTTTCAAAGGTGTTGTAATATGGGGAAAAGTTTATACACAGTCTTGATATAAGTTTAAAAACAGTACATGTATTTTTATTTTTCTATTAATTTATTAATGTTTATTTTCAGACATCATTTGTGATAATGTACTTAATCAACAACTTTACCAAACTAATAGATTTAGCTGCAGATGTAGCAAGAATGGCTGGAAATGCACACAGGTACATACAGAATATCCATTATTAAATTGAAATAATGTATAATTGAGAATTTTTATGTTATCAGTTGTTATGAAAGCTGGGAAAATTCATCTATACTGTAGGCCTTAATCATATTATTACCAGTTTTAATAATCCAGGAACTGAATCTTTAGCTTCAATTAAAGATCATTGATTCAGAAGCTGAATAAATCTAATTACTCACCTATTTGAAGGAATAGGCTAATAGATTTATTTGTATGTCTTAAGTTAATTGTTTGTCAGAACATGCATCCAGTATATAAAATAAAATTTGTAAGAGTTCCACGGAACCCAGTGTCTCGCCTACATTTTCTGTTAATCGCAGGCTCAACAAAAATGAGGAAATGAATCAATTAAAATATTCCTCTTAATAGTATCTTTTGATTGTAAGAAGCTTCTAACCAAGTTTGGTAAAAATCCAGGATAGTTTATGAATCTAATAAATGTTTAAAAACTCTAACTGCAGACTGAATGTAAAGTTAACTGGAGGAAACAAAATTTCCTTCTAGATACTAGCATTTGATCATAAACAAGCTTCTGTCCAAGTTTGATACAAATCCAAAATTGTATTAAAGAAAGTTATTCAAATTTTAAAAAGTTTAACCACAGAGTGAATGTGTTGTTTCCTGGCAGAAAATCTAAGTCCATTTAAAAGTAAAGCACGGAAAAAATGGAATTTTATATTTACAAAATTTACTTCTGGATACTTTTTTATGATCATAAAAAAGCTTCTGTCAAAGTTTAGTAGAAATCCAGTATAGTTTATAAGAAAGTTATTAAAATTTCAAAAACTTAAACACAAAGTGAATATTTGTGGAAGCCGCCAACGACAAGTGACGGAATGTAGAATCGCTTTGTCTTGCTTTTGCGACTAAAGTCGAAGGCTTGACAGAAACACAAAACTTTCAAGAAATAGTTTAAAGTTAGCTATTTAATATGTGTTTATGGTATATGTAAGAAATCATAAGCAGCATCTTTAAACATGTAATCTTGTTTTGTTCTGTAAAACATCAACAGGTAGTGATATATTTTTAGGTTCTATTTGTCAAGATTATATTTATTTATAAGAATATTTGGTATGAGTGCCAATGAGACAACTCTCCATCCAATTTGTAAAAGGAATCAATTATAGATCAAAGTACTGCCTTCAACACAGAGCTTTGGCTCACACCTAATAGCAAGCTAGAAAGGGCCCCAAAAATGACTATTGTAAAACCATATAAATAAGAAAACAAAAGGGCTTAAACGCTGCTTTGTGAAAGTTCTACTTTTCTGCGATAATCATTAAAAAAATCTACTGAGAGTAATTTTGCAGGATTTACTTCATAATTTTTTTAGTTGTATCAGCATTGAAGAGGTTATTGAATATGGACCTTTCTATCTACATTTTTCAGTTTTTTGCAACATATTTCATGAAAATCCAATTTTTTCAACAAATTACCATAAGGTAAAGTAATTTCTGGTTTGATAAGAATCATCTTTGTACTGCTAAAAGGTTTAAAGTATATCATGCAATGTTTTAATTTTTTTATGAGTTTTAACGATTCAAGTCTAATTATTTTATGGATATTTGCTAATAATTTATTTCAACTAAAAAAAATCATAAATAATTATATATTTACATCAGGAGGGAGAAAACCCAACTGGAAAAAAAACTGTGTTCAAATAAAAAAATAGAAATCAGACAAACCATTGTTCATTCTTGTTTCAGTTGCATTAAAACTACCAAATTAAATCTTATATAAAGTTAAACAAGTAGAACATGTATAAATTTTTATCAGTTTTATTTTTTCACATTATTTGAAACTTAAAGATGGTGCTTAAGGAGACAAGTATTGAGACAGTGTGCTATGTTTTGACTAGTTTCCTATAAACTTAGAAGATTTTCAACTAACTCTCATAGATATGTTTACCACTGAATGTATAATTATTAATCTGATTTAAGAATTGGTGAAATTATGGAAGAGCTAGGGAAAGTCAAAGCAGAAAAAGAAACAACTTATCATTTCATAGAGAATGAATCTATAACAAGAGAGTAAGTTCTAATGAAATAAGTATTTATAAATATATTACTGCTTTAATCATGGGAAGTGCAGACAAACTAATTCTATATACTGAATTATGCTTTGAACTTAATGGGTACAATTGTTCATGCTTATCTTCAGCTTAATGTTTGTTTCTTTGGACATTTTTTAAGTTTTAGGTAATACCATATGCATACCTGCCAACTGTCACTATTTGCGGGGGATTTCCCCCATGTAGGCTCATAAATGGAAATTTTAAAAGAGCAATTGTGTCCACAATTTAAGCAAAACAATTAATTACAATGGATATAAGCTTGTAAAAGTATAAAGAAGCGAAAAAAACAACATTAAAATATATTTGAAGGTTTAAAGGTTTTGTAGGACTATGAGAACCATCTTGCTCGCAAAATCCCCATGGGCATTTTGAAAAGTTGGCAGGTATGCATATGTCTTGCTAGAGAAAATATTTTGATGTTATTTATTCTGTCAGCAATATATTTTAGGATATATATATATAAATAGCTTGTAGTTAATATCTTTTTCATTGTCCAATGTTGTTTTATTTTCATAATCTAAAAATGTATTAATGATGCTTTTTGTTGTCATAATTTTGTTCACAGTTCCCTACAATACTAACCTTAAAATTTCCTTCCCAGCACACAATGTATTGATTTGTTTCTACATACATTGATCATACTAGTTACTCTTTGATCAAGGTAGTTTTTGATAAAGTAGAAGTTCATTGTTCGTCTGTTCGGCTCGAATCCAAAGTATTTGGTCAAGGTAGTTTTTGATGAAGGAGAAGTCCAATCAACTTGGAACTTATTACTAATTTAAATGCCAAATTAGATTTTGACCCCAATTTCATGGTCCACTGAGCATATAGAAATGATGGTGCGAGTGGGGCATTTGTGTACTATGGACACATTCTTGATTTAATTGATGTAATTCCAGAAAAGGGAAAATATACCAATAAGATTAAAAACAATTGGAAAATCTTTTGCATAATATTAATTGTAATCTTGAGAAATGTGAGATTTTAAAGAAATTGTGTCCTATACTGATTCTGCTACTGATAAGTGACCCGTATGAATTATGAATTATAAAAGAAAAACATAAATGTTGGTCAAACAAGCCCATAATCAGATGTCTATAATATATTTCAAACTCTAAGTTGTCCAAAGCCAAGACTAGTAGTGGAAGAATTTTATAGAAATTACTACAGATGTACCATCAACACTTTAAAATCATTAAAAGATAATCTTACTTTACAGTATAAATATCTAACTGGCTTAAGAATATAAACTTCTTTAGATAGAATTTAATTAAGTAATGATATTAAGAATATTAATTTCTTTAGAAAAATATAAATTAACATGATAATTTCAAAATTAAACTTTATGCTCCTTTTAAGCACAGTTCATTTTGTTGACTCTAAGTGGCATACATTCTGATAATTTCAGGTTCAGAGAAACATGATATCAACACCATTTCTGGCCTGAATCTTGATATGTTAAGTTTCTTTATGAAGCAGAATTTTCTTCTTCCTGCAAAATATAATATCCAAATGTGCTGTTAATACTGTGATAAACTGATGATTTGCATCATTTAGTTGATAAACTCAAAAGAGATGTTGAGATGTTATGAAATTTTTTGCATAGGGATTCCTACTTTGGGTAAGCACTTTTCTGTAACTGTTTCATAAAAAAAATCGTGATGTTAAAAAGGTGATCATTTTGCATAGATTTAAGTAACTGACTTTTATCCATGTTTACTAGGTTGTTTTATATCCCAAACTATGCTAGAGCTTTGCTGGGTCTTCCTTTCTTTTTTATTATACATGCCAAAATAAAAAGGAGTTGATCAGGTGTCAATGCATGTTTTCCACTGCCTAGTATAGTCTACTTTTCACCTACACAGGGACAATGCATTTCATCTGAACACACTTCTTGTTAATAGCGAGGACAATGACAGTGATCGTCAAATTGCTGTCAATGAGACAAGAAGACAGAAAGCAGTTACCGTAGATAACCTAACTTATGGACCGCCACAATGTAGAGATATTCTATGTAGGAGTAAGTATCTGTCAACCTCATGATAAGCCATTTGCAAAATCTAATTTTCCACTTGCATTTTCCTTACTTGAATACAAGGTTTAACTCTTAAATTGACCAGTACTTATGGTTTGTAATTTGAAAGGCTATATAGATTATAACAATGTTTACATGAACAAATTTGCAGTGTTATAGGGTTTTTTTTAAGCACCAAATCTTTCTGTTGTTATTTTTATTTATTGAATTACAAAAGGTCAATAGAAGAACATACAATTCAAAACAGTCCTGAAAAGCAGTTTAATCCTATTGTGACTTTACAACAATGAAGCTACAAATTTCTTTTATCTTTATATTAAAACCTAAAATATAATCCTGGAATTTATTTTTCTAGATTTGAAGTTTAATGTAGAACTGAATACCAATATACTCATAACAGGAGATAGTGGCTGTGGTAAAAGCTCTCTTTTAAGAGTTTTAGCTAATTTATGGCCATCAGTTACAGGTTTGTTGAAGTTATCAAAAGGTTTTTAATGTTTACATTGTATGATTTGGAATATATTATAGAGCATTAATGTGGAACAAGAGTATTTGAACTTTTTGTTAGAAAAGTCTATTTTAACATTTTAACTTAAAGTAAGAGGATGAAATTAGTGAGAGAAAAAAAAATAGGAAATTAAAGTCATCTTGACTCAAAATCATGTGTAACATTGGCACATTGGACTCAAACTAAATATTTCCATCAAGCCAGCTTAAATGATTTCCTGGGGCCCTTAGTGATAGGTTTGCCTATAAAAACAGCAATATAACCACTGTTCCTTTGTTTTTAATATTTAGGTGTTATTATGAAGGAATCTTGTTTCATGAATAAGCTGACCATATTTTTTTCTTTTCTATCCTATAGTTTATAAGTAAGGTGATAATCAAGGTTAGATCTACTAATCTTCTCCAAATTAAAAAAAAAGAAAATCAGCATTTTTGCCAAATTTTATCACAATTTTATGAAACTTTCAAACAACAAAGGTATTCATGAAAGTTGTTTTCCAATTTAGAATTTTTGCTAAGATTGTAAAGAATATTAGCAAATTAGCAAAATCAAAATCTCAAACAAATGGAAAACAACTGTCATAGTCCTGACTTGGTACAGGCATTACCTTGTGTAGAAAATGGTGGAATAAATCTGACTTGTTCATTAGTTGTTTTTTTTTCTCACCTAAGACACGAGAAATCTAAGTAATCTTAAGATTTTGATGTCAGCATCCTTTTTCTTATAGTTATATAAATAAGTGATGGAAAGAAGTAAAATATAGCTGATGCCCAAAACAAGAATAATGTCAGTTTTATAGTCAAGTCTTTTCATTGCTTATAGAATAGCTATATAGATTTATGATGAAAAGATTTTACCAAAATAATTTGGACAAACGAAAAATGTGTTCTTTTTCTCTGTAAATAGTTTGGACATAAGATACAAATATTTTTAGGTTATGTTCATGTTTTAATTAATCTGATTAAAAAATGATCTGATTTCCAGAATTTATGTTTGAAGGGTGACCTTCCATTGGCTAATGTTATATTTATCAGAATAAAAAGTAGAACAAGTGTTGTCATGTCTTTGCAAATAAATCGTGGACACTATGTCTGTATTTTAATCAGATCAAAGATTGAATTAGATTTTCTATTATGATTGCAGGTAAAGTGAAGTACCATATACCAGAGAGACCACATCATATGCTGTTCTTGCCTCAAAAACCTTATTTTACTAACGGATCACTTAGACAACAGGTAGTTTTTGCATTGGAAATATTAAGATATATTTTTCCATAATTTCAAAAAATTAGCAATACAGTTTCTTACTTTATCTAATTCTTAGCCAATTTATACTTTTAAATTTCAGTGCATTTCTGACAAGGTGTCAACTTCATTTATATCTGTATTATAATGTATGAATTACATTCACTTTCATCAATTTAAGAAGACAATTTTTAGTCCTGCTGTTTCCTGTGGCTTGTTAAAGTTTGGATTTTGTCAGTTTAAAGGGTACAACTAATTGGAAGTCAATGATATTTACTAGGCAGTTACATTATCATATTGCTATAAGCATTTAACAGGCTATTATTTGAACTTGGAATTATTTTTAATTATGGAATTTGTTTGATTTCTTGTTATTGAAATTTTTTTAAAATTCCATGTTTATTCTGTACTGAAATGTTCTGTGCTGCGCACAACACTTTCTATTACAAAGAAAATAGTATATTTTCAATAGAATGTACTGTGCCGCCCACAACACTATCTACCCAAAATACATTGTATGAAAAGTGTTATTAACCGCTCAAAAGATTATAATACTAAATAAACATGGAATTTATTAAAAATTGTAAACACAAGAAATTATGCAAATTCCATAATTAAAAATAATTCCAAGTTCAAATAATAGCCTGTTATTTGCACTTTGTATTATAATTATACCACTGAGAATGGATGGATTTATTTTGGGGATGGGGAGTGGAAAACTTACATGCACTTTTTATACGACCACTTTAGTATAAGTCAATAGAAATCAATAAAATTTAAACACAATGTTTATAACCACAAAAGGAAGCTTGGGATGGATTTTGGGGGTTATGGTCCGTAAGGTTTAGGAATTAGGGGCCCAAAACAACCATTTATCTAGTGTCAGGACAATAAGTTGTGCATAAGTATTTCAATTGTTCTGAAATTGTACCACAATGTTTAATACCATAAGTAGAAGGTTGGGATATATTTTGTGGATTATGAGACAAACAGTCTAGGAATAAAGGGCCAAAGAGGGGCCAAAAATAAGCATTTCTGTAGTTTAAAGACAATACATTGGAGTTATCTTTCTTTGTCCAGAATGGTTGTTGAATCACCTATAACCAATAATCTTCTTTGAAAATTGGAGCTATCTTTCTTTGTCCAGAATAGTAGTTGAATCAACTTAAATCAATGCTATACACAATATACAATGCAGTATTCACTTTACTTCCAACTGATAAATTAAAGCAGTCTTTACCATTCAATGATTACAAGCACTTTAATTACCATTCTAAGATTATGCCCCTTTACAAATGGAAAAATTGAAGAATTTTTTAGTTTCTGTTCTCTTAACTTAAGTTTGTGTCAACTAAATTTAATGAAATGTGTATATAATGCTTATTACCTCTAAACTCAGTTGAAGTTCAATTTTTGGCAGCTTCACTTTTACAGTTCTTGCTTGAGTTATGTCCCTTTATAACAGTATATGCTTAGGGGGGGCATCATCTGTGTACCTTTGGACACATTCCCCATTTATTTTTTTAGAATGCAAACTCAATTAGAAATTTGAATTGAGACCATTTTTGGAAAAGGGAAAGGGGGGGGGGGGGGGGGGTAAAAACAAAATTGGTGAGAGGGGGGGGGGGGGTTCAATTTTTCTCATTTCTGATTTCAGAAAATAAAAAGAAAATTTCTCCAAATATTTTTTCTTTTAGAGGATTAATATTCAACAGCATAGTGAATTACTCAAAAGCAAAAAAAAAAAATTAAGTTCATAAGACCACATCCATTCTGTGTCAGAAACCTATGCTGTGTCAGCTATTTAATCACAATCCAAATTCAGAGCTGTATCCGGCTTGAATGCTGTGTCCATACTAGCCCCAACCATACAGGGTTCGACCTCTGCGGTGGTATAAAGCTGCGCCCTGCGGAGCATCTGGTTTGTTGTTTAAAAAAATAATTCCTGATAAAGAAAAAAACATATATAATCTTACAACAAATAAATGCATAAAAAGTTTGTGTCTATTTTTTTAGATAATATTTCCAATAGAAGATGTAGAACCTCCAGTTGGTAAGATTACATTTTTTATATAAACTTCGTATTATGATGACTAAAAACTTCATCAAGAAAAAAATTGTCCTATCACTTGACTTTGATAATTTACAACACTCTTTATAAATTTACAAACAATTATTTGCCCAATCAATACAGTCTGGTTTAAAAGTATATATAAGATTAGTATTAAGATTTCTAAGTATTTTTTATTTCTTTTCAGTGTCTATTGATGAAGATAGGATTCACCAATACCTTGAGTTTGTAGGACTAACCAACATTTTAAATAGGGTTGGCATGGATACAGAAACAGACTGGAATTGGTAAGGAAGAAATTTCAAAATATAAGTAGTTTAACCAGAATGCATTATCAACAGTTCAACTTTTATCCTAGCAAACTTTTTTTGTTTCATTTGGTTACTTAAAGACACATACCTTAAGCCCCAGTCCCACTAGACCACGATTGCACTTCGCTCACCGCGATCTTAAATAAATTCAGATTGTGGTGAGGTCTCGGTATGAGCGGCATGAAAATGTAAATTTTCGTTGCTTTCACGATGCTACTATGTCCTCATTACGCTTCTAAAACCATCCCGCCACGATTATACCACGATCTCACCACGCTTATTCTGCAACCTCACTACGCTTATCAAGATCTTTCTACGCTCATCACGTTCACACTACAACCATACCACAAGTTATCCGATTGCAAAACGATCTTACCACGCTTTTACTGCCATTATAGTACGTTCATTCCGCGATCTTACTACGTTATCAGTAATAACGTCAACATTTGTTTCTCGGAAACAATACAGTCATAATCTTCTAGAACGTCGTGGTGGTAGGGATGGATGTAGTGGCAGAGGGAGCTCTGATAGTAAAGAATCCTGATCAGAGATTTCGGACCGACCAATCCAACCTAAATTACAACCTTTTGCTGGTCCATAAAACTCAAATGACGATATTTTAGTGAACGATAGCAGAGCACTGATGTGTCAATAGATATAGGGAGATGTGGTATGAGTGCCAATGAAACAACTCTCCATCAAAGTAACAATTTATAAAAGTAAACCATTATAGGCCAAGATTCGGCCTTCAACACAGAGCCTTGGCTCATACCGAACAGCAAGCTATAAAGGGCCCCAAAAATTACCAAAGAAACAGGAAAACCAACGGTCTAGTCTATATAAACGAGAAGCATGGTTGAGCTGTTAGCGAAAATGGACAAGAACTACATACAGACAAACAAAACCTGGAGATATATAATATATTTTTTGTGAAAATGACAATGAGAATGATGATCGTAGTATGAACATAGTCAGGTCGTAAGAAGAGTGTGATGAAGACGGCAAGGGCGTGCTAGATCGTACTATGGTCTTGAACAGCGTGGTGTAAACGTGATATAGTTGTAGTGGAAGCGTAGTTTGGTCGCGGTGAGAACGTGATGGTCATTGTGAGGTCGTAATAACGTCGCTGTGAGATCGTAGTGCAGTCTCTCCGAATAAAATCACGCTTTCGCTACGCTCTCCCTACGATGGTACAGCGACCTTTGCGATCTTACAACGACCTTAGTGCGCTCTCACTTTGCTTCTTCTAAAACCTGATTTCGCAACGACCGCACCACAATTTTTTTGAACATGTTTAAAGTTGGCCACGCTGATTACGACCGTGATATGACCTTACTGTGATCTACACGATCGTACTAGGATCATCAAAATTTGCATTTTTTGCACAGATGGTAGTGCGATCGTGGCCTAGTGGGACTGTGGTATTTTAACTGTTTTAATTATTTTTTTGCTTAAAGAAGACAGTCCTTAGTTTTAACATTCTCTTGATAGAATTGATTTTTTAATAATATGAAAATAAAAGTGTTATCATACTATTCCCCATATCTTTTTTTGTGCAGGTATGACGAATTATCACCAGGAGAAATGCAGAGGTTATCTTTTGTTAGATTATTCTATCACCAACCAAAAGTAGCAGGTAATTTGTTAAATATACAACATTAAACCTAACATTAACATTTTCATTAAATATAGGTGGTTTTACCATTTCTCGTGATCTTGTCTTCCAAAAAATAAAAAAAATAAAAACACAAATGAATTTGAAATTTGGGTTATACATGAATAATCTTTTTCTTTCAGATGTAGTTTTGCAAATATATTAATAACAAATATTAGATAACTTTTATTATTTTTAAACCTAGAACTTGATATACAGGATTGAAAGGAAGAACGTGCTTATTGTAGCATTTTTGTCAATATAGAATGCAGAGCTAGATGAAATATTAGTTTGATTGGGATTATGTAGGAAGACTGAAATGTCGTACTTGTTAACTATGAAAAAAAAATCGTAGGTTTTGACTATTATTTCAATGAATATTTGAAAACAGACCTTGTGAATTAATGATATTATTATCATAAATTGGTGACATTCTTTTAGAGACAAGAATATACAGGTTAATAAGCATGTTTTAATCAATCAAAATATTTGGATAACAATGTTATGATTTTGGTATTTGTATTGTATAGTAACATAACAAAGTTTCCTTCACTTAAAGAAAGCCTGTTGTATCTACAAACTAAGGCTGTTCATGGATATCTAACCAGATAATTTTATGGAATTTTTCAGCTTTAGACGAAGCCACTAGTCAAATAGGCCTAGAAGCCGAACAGAAGATGTATCTAAAATGTAAAGAATTAGGAATAACTCTTGTTAGTGTGGGCCACAGAGAAAGTCTACGACAATTCCATCATATAGAATTACACTTAGATGGCAAAGGTGCCTGGACATTACAACCGATTACAGATAATATATATACACAAACTGATGTGTAAAATCTTGACATTTAGGGATAATTTATACTATGTTATGTTATATTTCAATTTATTATAGATGTTCTGTGTTTGTTTTTTGTTTCTGAATGACAATCATTTTAGTCAATTTGTTTTAATTTTATGTATCTCTTATCTCTCAAATACTTTTCCTGGATTTAGCTAAAGGAAAGTCAGTCATTGAAACAATAATTGATCATATTATACTGTTTCTTGAAGTGCAATCTCGCTTGAAGTTCTTTTTTGTTGAAAGTTTATAATTCTTTATACTCTGCATATACTGATTTGTTTTTATTATAATTACATCTTTGTAAGAGAAACATGAAACAATAAGATTGGGTAGTCTACGGATCAGAGATTCCAGATGGAGAAAATGAGAGGGCATAAGGCCATGTTCTATTTTTTTAAAGACTTCCCTTCCCTTTTTTGTAGACATTTTGGTGCCCAACTATCTTCTGTTGTGTTTTTATATTCCTTGTCATAGTTTATGATCAGTGCTGTGCATCAGTTTCAAGTAAGACCAAGTGCCTTGTTCCTTTCCTGATTTTAAAATGTATAATATTTAAAGGGGAACCAGGCATTCATTCCATATATTACATTCAGCAAATTATTAATATTTTCATTTAGTAAAACCATTTAAACTATTAAGGCTGTGAAGGGATTTGTTGGATCTATCGATGGCTTTCTTTCTGGTTTTATTCAGATTTACTAAAGAATATAGAACTGCTGAGAGATAGTTTTGATTTCAACCCTTGTTCACCCAAATCCTCATGTACATCTGGCTTAAAATCAGTAGTCAATAAACAAGATGACTCAGTCACACTATCAGGATTCTGTGAACTATGTTATTTTAATACAAATTGAAATAAAATAAGTAAACTAACATCTATATTTTTTTCAAACATTATATATGAATAAGTGTCTGTTGAAATCCTTATTTATACCTTTTATATGTTTTATATCTTTTTTAATTAACTGTGCTCCAAAAATAGTAGTCCACCATGATAAAGGTGCCTTAAAAGTGTCAGCATTTAAGCTGAGTCCTCTCTGCAGGAAACACTAAGAGATGTTGATGTAACTTTTGTTACTTTACAACATTTCTTTTAGACAACAAATTCAAATTAAAAAAAATTGCACCTGCTCTATATTAAAAAAGATTTTTTCAATGTAGTTAATACCTTTGGGACATATAATAACAAAATCATAGGAAAGTCTACCAGTTGGAACTCAAATATGGACAATTCTATAACTCAGTTTGACAACTTCAAACATTCTTATGTTTGACCTTTTGTTTAAATGGACCAAATCATGACTTATCATAAAAAATTCATTACCCAAACTTTATCCCCCTACTAAATATTTCATGCATAAAATAAAAAGAATTAAAATTGGGAAGTGTATGACAAAACAATAATATGCATGTTAGACACTGTACACAACAAGTAGATATAGGAAGATGTGATATGAGTGCCAATGAGACAACTCTCCATCCAAGGACTCTATTTGTACTAAAATCAGGAAAATAACTGTGTCCTTGGATTATACTATGATTTTTTTTAATTCTTATTTTTCCATTGTAACGGATTAACAAGTGTTAGGGTTTTCTTCTCAAGGTAATGATAAAAGTCATATTTCTTTTTTTATATATACATGAATGATACGAATTTAAGTTAATGGGCTTATAATATGAATGAATGATTGTATGGCATTAAGAACATTCCTCAGGTTTCTATACCCTTGTATTGCATGTTATTGTTGTAATGATGTGCCTATTGTTATTATGATTTGTGATACAGTAACCAAAATAGATCTCATTTTTTCAGAGTTCTTGCAAAAAGTAAGGAGATACAACATTTTCATTAATTATTAGAATACTGAATTTTTCTAAAAATAACACTGTACTGTCATTCAACATGTTCAAAGAGAAACAGATTTTGAAAGTAAACAATGTATGAAAATATACAAAATATGACAATTTTCTAATTGTAATTGGTGATAAAAATTAAGAAAGTCCATAGTATTAAATACTCTTAATGGGCATTTTGATATTGATTTTATAGGGCATTTTGATATTAATTATGTATTTATTTTTTAATTTGTATATCTTTGGCCTCAACAAAGTTGAGGAAAAACTGTTAAAGTATGCTTGCATCTATGCATTTGTGTGTATAACCGTGTACTTCTGAGTTTGTCTCTGCATCAACAACCTAGGTCCAAGTAACAAGTAGGCTTATAATCCTATGAATTTCTTTGGAGGTACATCTGATGCTATTTTATGCTGCAAGAATAAGGTGACAAATGTTTCTTGGCACAATAACTGTAGCCTCAGTGTCATGATTTATTGATCTTGGTAAAGACATATCTTAGTACCTTTAAGTAAGATTATAATCTTAACTGATGAAGAGTTTAATCTGATGGAAAATCCCAGCATTGAGGTCACTATGACTATACTCCATGCTTTCTGACATAATATCATTAAAAAGTATTATGCAGAATGAGGCAAACTATGAAATCAAATATGACTTATGCTAAATGATTGTTCACAAGTTGAGATTTTCACCAACTTATAAAAAAGAAGATGTGGTATGATTGCCAATGAGACAACTATCCATAAAAGACCAAAATGACACAGACATTAACAACTATAGGTCACCGTACGGCCTTCAACAATGAGCAAAGCCCATACCGCATGGTCAGCTATAACAGGCCCCGATAAGACAATGTAAAACAATTCAAACGAGAAAACTAGCGGCCTTATTTATGTAAACAAATGAACGAAAAACAAATATGTAACACATAAACAAATGACAACCACTGAATTACAGGCTCCTGACTTGGGACAGGCATTGAATATGTGAACATACTTGCTTAGGTTTTAAAGCTTCACTCGATTTTCTTTAAGATATTCATTTTTTTTTAAATCGGGAAATTGCCATATAGATTTGAACACATTCTTTTAGTATTTGAAAGAACAGGTAAATAAGCATATTGTTGAAAAAAGCATAGTTTTTCTTCATTTATAAACACTTACATACATGTTGTTAAAAGGCAGCATTTATTGCTTAATTAACAAAAGTGTACATGTTGTGATGTCAGTTTTTGTTTGACAAAGATGTCTATCTGTTTACAATAAATACTTAAATAGATTTGGCAGTGGCTATTTGACCGGCACCGGCAAAATAGCAAATTTGCTATTTAGCCGGCATTGAATAAAACTGTTCATTGACATGATTAGTAGAGAATAAAAAATCTTAATTATAATTTTAAAATCATTTTATCACAATCATGACAATATCAAGCATTAAAAATACAGTACAATCAAAAATAAAATATTGAAGATGTTCATAAGTAAATAATTTATAACTTTATGATATTAATTAAAAGCATGAAAACACATTTGTATATACATTATAAAAATTTTTTTTTTTAAATATTCATAAAAAGTTGATTTTCAAATCTGTGTAAAATCTATGGTTAAATATCCTGCCGTGTGATAAAAATAGTATTATGTAAAACCAAGGATTTGTATAGTAACTATATAGTGACTATACAAATCCTTGGTAAAACTACATCATATATAAAACAGACATGACAGACCGGTCACAATATTAAAAGTTCTTTGCTATAAATTTCAAATGGAATCATGATTTAACATTTGCAATTGTTACAAAACCAATTCTTTGCCTTTGGAAGTTGTTTTAGTCTAGCCCAAATGTTGCCACTCCAAACAGACACTACACATTACACTGGCTTCTTTTGAATCTGCATTATGTGTGCATAAAAAAATTATGTTACATATGAAGATAGAATTTTTCTTCTCTTTAAACACGCTCTTAATAGCTTGAGTATGTTTGTTTTGTTCATGCATCGTTGACAATGTAATGGAATTTGATGCGACTGTCATACAAGTGAGAGGTTTAGCTAGCTATAAAACCAGGTTCAATCCACCATTTTCTACATTAGAAAATGCCTGTACCAAGTCAGGAATATCCATTCGTTTGATGTGTTTGGACTTTTGATTTTGCCTTTTGATTTTTGATTTTCCTTTTTGAATTTTCCTCGGAGTTCAGTATTTTTGTGTTTTTACTTTTTTTTCCCACGCATCTTTTTGACAATACTTTTTGATTAAATCAATATTTACAATTGAGTCCAAACAAGAGGCAGTTAAAAGTTCAGGTCTTGCTGAATCAACTTGTTCCTCTGTTATTAAAATGTTGTTATTTACAGATTTTTTTGCTAAATCGCTTTAAACAAACCAGTCTAATATAAAAAAAATCCCATTTCTTTGGAACTTTTCTTATGAAATGGTACACAATTGCTGTTTTTACCATATGGTTTTTACGGGTACACTTTTTTGGAAGACTGATCGATGACAGTTCCCCCATGACAGTTTGGGTCAAACCTTTTGGCCTTCCAGGTTTCTTGATATTTGGTGGAAGTAATATGTGCGAAACATGCCACCCACAACAATTGGAATCCAGTAGGGTTCTTCTTGTTGAGCTGTATCTCGTTCTTCTTCTTGCGAAACTAGTTTTCGTGAATTTTCAAATATTTCAGATTTGCCCTAAGTCATATACAGGTACATAATGTTTTTTTCTAAAGGAGAGTTTAATTTTAAGAATATATTGAAGTTGATAGTTAAAAGTTTAAGTGTTTATATGAGTAACAGTAACAAAAGTTTTTAAATATAAGATTTTGATCATTTTAATTACAGTGAGATATAGTTATTATCAGAGCCGGCTAAATAGCAAATTTGCTATTTTGCCGGTGCCGGTCAAATAGCAAATTTGCTATTTTGCCGTTGCGGGTCAAATAGCCACTGCCAATAGATTTACTGTCTATGAATAATATTTATAATGGGATACAGTGTGAATTGGTTAATAATAATAAAATTTTGAAAACCTGTCTGTGTTTCTGTATGGCTATCAATAATAAGAATTTTTATATCCTTTCATCAAGAAGCATTGTTTGTTTGGTTTTTTTCTAGGCATAAAACATTTTATAGTTTGGTGTGCCTCCTATATTACCTTAGACATGAGTTTGTTATGCAACTTGTAATGTATTTTAGACACCTTTAGTTTTTGTCTTGCATGACATCAAACTGTATCAGAAGATTGAAGGAGGGGCGAAAGATACGAAAGGGATAGTCAAACTCATAGATCGAAAATAAACTGACAACGCCATGACTAAAAAAGAAAAAGACAAACAGACAAATAATAATACACAAGACACAACATAGAAAACTAAAGACTAAGCAACACTGGAATGCAGAAGGGGTTTCTAACAAGAGATGAGCTGCAGCATTTGCTACATGAACACAATATTAACATCTGCTGTATTCAGGAAACACACTTGCAAGAAGGAAAATCTTTTATAAAGTCAGAGGATATCAAGTTTTTAGCAGTGACAGAAAAGAAAGAAAGAAAGGAGTTGTTATGACCCTAGTAAGAAACAACATAAATGCAAGAGAGATTAAAACATACATGGAGGAAGCAGAATATCTTGAAATTAAAGCCACCACCCGGCAAAGCTCTTATAACATTGTCAACTTCTACTGTCCAAGTGATAAGAAACTCTCCCTAGATATCAGACAGTAACTTTCTCATGGTAGGAGATTTTAACAGCCAATATCATAGCTGGGGATACAACACAACAGATAAAAGAGGAGAAACCATAAACGATTGGCAAAATAATCACCATCTTATTCTTGTCAATGATCCAACTGATCTTTATAATTAAGGAAACCCATAACATAACCAAAACATAATCTATTTCCCCTAGGAAAAAAACAAAACAGATTGAAAGACTCATATGACCTAGTTTATATATTTTTATGGTATGTAATGTTATATTCATTTAAATGATAATGTTTTACGGTAATTTTAACTACATCAAAAAAGACATCCTTGCATTTTCCAACTTGTGTTTGTTAAGCAGAAAAAAACCTGATGCAACATAAGAACTGACGAGGTTTCTATCACATGTAGTGTAATGGGGTTAAACAAAACTCCATTTTAAGAATGGGATCTACCGAAATAGTCTTATTATCGTGTTTGTACTAAAAGAGGGACGAAAGAGACCAGAGGGACAGTCAAACTCATAAATCGAAAATAAACTGACAATGCTTGGCTAAAATTGAAAGAAGACAAACAGACAAACAATAAAACACATGACACAACATAGAAAACTAAAGAATAAGCAACACGAACCCAACCAAAAACTAGTGGTGATCTCAGATGCTCCGAAAGGGAAAGCAGATCCTGCTCCGCATGTGGCACTCGTCGTGTTGCTTATGTTATAACAAATCCGGTAAATAGTCTAATTCGGTAGGGCACATTCATGAAAGGGAAAGGGATTGTAGTTACGACGTAAGGAACATATCCGATACCATATACTAACATGAGCAACATCACATGTGAAGCAGGATATGCCTACCCTCCTGAAGCACATGAGAACACTCCCAGTTTTTGATGGGGTTCGTGTTGCTCAGTCTTTAGTTTTCTATGTTATGTTTGTGCACTATTGTTTGTCTGGTGAGTCTTCTTAGCCCTTTTGTTGTCAGTTTATTTTCGATGTATGCTTTTGAATGTACTCTGGTATCTTTCTCATTTCAATTTTTATAATTTTGATGAAATGAAATGAATAACTAATAAAAAGTAAACAAAAGAACATACAATGAAAGCAGATAAAAAAAGATAATTGCATATGGCTTTAGAGAATAAAGCTAAAAATATCTTTTATATTTAACTTGCAAAGTAAAAAAAAATCCCTGGTAGTTTCTTTCAGATTTGAAGTTTAATGTAGAACTGAATACCAAACATACTGATAATTAGAGACAGTGGATGTGGATAAAGTTCTTTTTTCAAGAGTTCTAGCAAACTTGTGGTCATCAATTACAGGTTTGTTAAGATAATTTAAATTGTTTTCATCTACATCGCCATTTATAAAATATGGCATACCCTCTATCATGGTTTATTGACTTTGAAACCTTTGCATAGTTAATTTTTTTTTGTGTTAATGTCATTTTAAACGGGTACATTTATAACAAGTGAATGTTATGTGGCAGTAGTTTTATTATATTGGCATATCTCATTTCTACTACGATTACCATCTAGTTAGCCGTGTACAATTCGTTATGGTTTGTTGATTTTCAATGTTATGCATAGTTTCCATGTCAAAGTACTTCATTATGTTTGCATATTTATTATTTAATCTCTCCTTCTATGATATGTATTATATACTACTCGCCGTCTGTACTCTGAATTATTTGATATTTGGGGTTTGACCTCTGATGTTGATGAGTGTATCGTGTAAGTACAATTCAGATTTGTTTCGTGATACTTTGTATTTTCATTTTATAACTGATCAAGCATTTGTTTTATCAATGTCCGATGATGATTCTTTTGGTGTAATTTAATGTAATTTATTGTAGTCGTTAAAAAAAATCCACTCTATCTCCACAATTTTTTTTTAATAAAACAAACTCAACCATTCATGAAAAATCTTACAATTCTTATTACATTTTCAAAATACAAAAAATAATCTATTTATATTTTTCAAATTATGTTTCCAGAAGAAGACGAAGAACCTTCTGTCAGTATGTATATATTACTACTGGTTGTAATGAAAACTATAGGTGGTCCATTTGAAACAATAATTTCTTGTCATAACAACAAACACCTTTGTTGAGAAATCATTGCTTCCGTTTATTTTGAAAATTTACAAAAACATTTTTTGCCTGATTTATACGTTGAGTTTAAACATTTTAAAAAAAGATAGTAGAGGTGCAAAAGATAATAAGTATTCCTCTAGATATCGTACAATTATTCATTTTTTTCAGTTTCTACAGATGATGATAGAATTCAGAAATAGCTTGAGTTTGTAGGACTAACTAACATTTTGGGATAGAGTTGGCATGGATACCGAAACTGACTGAAATTGGTGAGAATGAAATAGCATTATTGACATATGCCCTACAATTCCATTCACTCATTTTTTCGTTAAAAAAAAATAGGCAGTACTGATCATTTAATATTCCTTTGAAATAATTGATTTAATTATACCATTTATAATTGATTGATTGATTGTTGATGGTTCAACGCCACTTTTAAGCCCCACTTTTAGGCTATTTCATGATGGTCAGTTTGTATTAGTGAAGGAAGCCGGAGTAATTTATAATTTATGTATGGAAATATAAATCACATTATTTAACTGTTCTTCATATTTTTTTGTAAAGGTATGATGAATTGTCACCTGGGAAAATGCAGATGTTATCTTTTGTTAGATTATTCTATCACCAACTAAATGTAGCTGATACTTAATTTTATATACAACATTAAATTGAACATAAAAAAAAGAAAGGCAACATTAGTATACCGTTGTTCGAAATTCATTAATCGATTGAGAGAAAAAACAAATCCGGGTTTCAAATTAAAACTGAGGGAAACAAATCAAATATAAGAGGAGAACTACACAACAGAAACAACACTAAAATGTAGCACACACAGAAACTAACTATAATATAACAAAGTTGGTTCCGGACATTTTAAGAAAAAATTCATAAGGGTTCCACGGAATCCAGTGTCCTGCCTACTTTTGCTGTTAATCGCAGACTCAACAAAAATGAGGAAAAACATCAATAAAAATTTCTCTCTCGATACTGTCTTTTGATTGAAAGAAGCTTCCAAGTTTGGTAAAAAATCCAGGATAGTTTATGAATCTAATAAATGTTTTATGAACTTTAACTGCAGACTGTATGTAATGTTAACTGGAAGAAAAGTCCATTTATAAGTAAAATACGGAAAAAGTGATTTTTTTTTACAAAATTTACTTCTGAATAATATCTTATGATCAGAAACAAGCTTTTGTCTAAGTTTGGTAGAAATCCAGGATAGTTTAAGAACATTATAAAAATTTTAAAAACTTAAACCACAGAGTGAATGTTTTGTTTCTGGCAAAAAAACTAAGTCCATTTATAAGTAAAGTACGGAAAAGTGGAAATTTATTTTTACAAAATTTTCTTCTTGATACTATCTTATGATCATAAAAAAGCTTCTGTCCAAGTTTGGTACAAATCAAGGATAGTTTATGAAAGTTATTAAAATTTTAAAAACTTTAACCACAGAGTGAATGTAATGTTTCCTCGCAGAAAAACTAAGTCCATTTATAAGTAAAATACGGAAAAAAATGGAATTTTATTTTTACAAAATTTACTTTTGGATACTTTCTTATGATCATAAACAAGCTTCTGTCCAAGTTTGGTAGAAATTTAGTATAGTTTAAGAAAGTTATTAAAATTTCAAAAACTTTAACCACAGAGTGAATATTTGTGGACGCCGCCGACGACGACGCCGACGACGACGGAATGTAGGATCGCTTAGTCTCGGTTTTTCGACTAAAGTCGAAGGCTCGACAAAAAATGGGGGGTTTAACCTGGTTTTGTGGCTAGCCAAACCTCCCGCTTTTATGACAATATTAAATACAATGTATAACATTAAAATGACAACATTACATGACAGGACTACAATACAAAAAAATGGGAGAACATATAGGACAGAGAAACACACAAAAAATAGCTATCGAAAGGTACCAGGTTTATAATTTCATACACCAGACGCGCGTTTTGTCCACACAAGACTAATCAGTGACGGTCAGATAGAAAAAGGTTTGAAAGCCAAAACACGTACAAAATTGAAGAGTATTGAAGACAAAAAGTTCCAAAATATACATGATCTAAAGCAGCATATAAAAAGGCCTGAACATTTCATTGACTTAAATTGAAGTCATATACTTGAAGTTATAAGGAAATTTAGCTAGTCAAATTATTAGTAGTTTTATCATAGCGCTTGACCGCCTTCTACAATTCTAAAAATAAAATAAAACCCCACACATACAAAATTAGCCTGAAATTTAGGTTATACATGAATCTTCTTCTGTCAGTTAGCTAAATACTACGAATAGTTTTTACTATACTAGTATCTAAACTTAGAAATCGATTAAAGGGGAAAGGAATTATTTAAGCATCTAATTCTAGATAGTATACAGGGCTAGATTAAATGTTAACTTGACTGGGGTTGTAAAAAAAAATTTATTTATCATACTTTTTGGTATGAATTGAAAATCATACGTTTTGACAATTATTACCATCAATAAAGATAAACATTCGTGAACGAACAATTAATCTTATTTTATTAATCTGATAATGTCGTGTCATAGCAAAAAGAGACAATATGTATTAAAACAATATGAAGTACGTAAATTTCATTTTTTAAATCAATCAGGAATTTTGGAGATGAAATCAGGAATTTTGAAGATGAAACCAGAATATTATGTTATATATAGTACCAAAAAAGGTTTTATTTGCAAACTGCTGTAAATGGTTATCTTTACCAATACAAACGAAAACTGTGAAAGGTTATCCAAAAAGATAGTTTTATTTGTTTAAGCTTTAGATGAATCAACCAGTCAATTTGGTTTAGAAGCCGAAAAAATATGTATCTCAAATGTAAAGAATTAGGAATAACGCTTATTAGTGTTGGCCATAGAGAAAGACTACGACAATTCCATCATATAGAATTACATTTAGATGGCAAAGGTTCTTGAACATTACAACCCATCACAGATAACATATTTCACTTGTTTCATTTGTTTGATAAAAGTTGATATTTCCTTATTTTCTGTATAAGTTGACTTTTCTTATTATAAAAGCAGTTGGATCGTCTTTATATTAGTGTTTCATATTAGAGAAAATGAGAGAGAGCACAGCGTACTGCTCTTTTTCCCATGGTTGATCGAGGTTTGCTGCGATCTAACAAAGGCTTTCTTTAATTAACTATATAGAAACCGCTGACAGATATTTTTATTTCAACGTTTGATCAGCTATCTAATTATTCACAGGATCAGTGATCATGTCTTGTACCAACGGCGCACACAGTTCAATCATAAATACAAATTTAATTGGCATTTTTCCAGAAAACTATGAGCAAAGGTACATTCGGCTTTGAGTGGTAAACATTAAGACCCTGAAGGTGTTTGGTACTGATTTACTTGTGAACCTTAAAACAAGCGTATGCCCTTGACCGTGAAAGCCGTGATAATTTCACACAAATGTTTATGTTTATCCTGGTGAATGAACACTAATTTTTAAATAAAATTAATAGATTAAACTATCAAGATTATATGAGCCAAGTCATTATATTTCAAAAAGATTTTTTTAAATAT
This sequence comes from Mytilus edulis, assembly GCF_963676685.1. Classification (NCBI taxonomy): domain Eukaryota; kingdom Metazoa; phylum Mollusca; class Bivalvia; order Mytilida; family Mytilidae; genus Mytilus; species Mytilus edulis. The sequence goes on along the minus strand of NC_092346.1, from coordinate 74,920,239 downwards.
CATATATGAAGTAATAATGGTATATTTTGTTTAAATCCCATTTTTATCATTTCCTTCATATCTTGATTAAGTTAGAGTAACATATAAGTGTAGTCCTTGATGCTAATGATTGCACAAAAAGCTGGGACTCCAAGCTTGGGGTTCGTGTTGCTTATTCTTTAGTTTTCTATGTTGTGTCATGTGTTCTATTGTTTGTCTGTTTGACTTCTTTCATTTTTAGCCAGGCGTTGTCCGTTTATTTTCGATTTATGAGTTTGACTGTCCCTCTGGTATCTTTCGTCCACTTTTCGTCTACTTTATTGTGCTCAAAATGTTTGTCAATCAGTCCCATATCAGTAAAAAAAAATGCCCTTTTCGACAGCTATAGGAAACATTGGATGTGTATGTTATTTTGTTATTATAATGTGGAAATACTTTCATTCTTGGGTTACTATTTTCATGGATTTTTAACTGTTAAAGAAGTAAAGTATCTCATTTGATGTAATAGTTATGTTTATATTTCTGTCATGTTATATACATGAATGACACTTATTTTAATCAACAGTTCTACTGTTTTAAGCATTTTGATATATAGATAACAAACGTTACTTTGCACTAAATGTATATTTCATCCTAATCTAATAAAACACACTGTCCTGTCAAGAATTGCCTATAAACAAAAATGTGCATTGCATTGACATTATATTTAAAGACAAACATCATACTATTAAGTAAACAATGTATTGTAAATGTACACAATATAACACTGTTTAACATAACTATGCAATTTTTGATAATGAATAAAAGTTATGAAAGTCCATAGTATTAATAGTACGGTGACCGAGTAAGGAAAAGTCGCTTATTTAAGGAGTTTAATCGTCATTCGGACTATACGGCTATAAATCACAGTATTGGTAGTTCAAAGGTTAAACTTAACATTTTGACTTGTCGTCAAAAAATCGTACGGTGCAGTTTTCGTAAAATGGGATTTGAAGTACGTTAGTTTATTTGAACGAAAAATCGACTAAGACAAGTTTTGAGATCAACATTGTAAAATAAGATTCGTGATATGATTTCTGTTATTGTATACATTGTTGTTACACCTTATTCGTGTTATTTTAACTATTTCAAATAAAGTTAAGCCAAATTAATTCGTTATTAAAGAGTTTTTTTTTTTAAGTTTAACACTACGAATACTTTGCATTTAATAGAGTACTTCCAATTTAATTTCATAATTTTTTTTAACGCAAAATGTAAAATATTTAACATTTATATGATATTTCATACATTTGTACCTTTATTAATCAATATTATCAAATTCATTTGTCTCAAAAGCACTATTTCAGCAATTCAAGCCAGACAAAAGTCATAACGCTCATATGACGGAGCTATTCGAAGCTCATATACAGCCTCTTATATATACATATACGCAATTGGGATGTGATGTATTACTAACATTTACATACTGGGATATGTTCCTTGAAGCAGTAGACATTTAGCTGTCAAATGTTAGAGCAGAACGAGAGGGAAATTGGTCTATTCCTTGAGATCGTCATCTCAAATGTATCATTATATTTTTGTAACCAACCGTACGGCACGAAGGTGGATGCCAGTTTACATACTCGATATGCTTCAATTTTCTGAGAACATTCTATCACCTTTTATAGATGGCTACTTTGCTTTTTAGACAGATTCCTGGACATTTTAACAGTAATATGACATGGCTACAGAAAAGACCGTTTATAAGCCACTAGGGAATTAGGTGGCACTGTAGGCATAAAAAATCAAAAGTCTGCGCTTGTTAGATAGACCCTTGCTAGACATTTTCATAGAATCCATTAGTCGTGTAATGCTGAAAAGTGATGGAATTGCTGCAAATTATGCAAATTCAAAAGAAGAAAAAAACCAACAGCAATGAAAAGAGCTGAAGAACATGTTATTGCAATTGTGAACCATCTAAATGATCCATGACTGATCCCTTTGGTGTGGAATCCCACCCTCAATGTCTTATTAATATCTCTTCTTAAATGCATGCTTCAAGACATATTCGAGGTTCTTTGCTCACAGTTGTCGAGGAAGGCTTGAACATCACAAGGAGTTTTTATAGTCCAATATCACAGGTCGCATAAATCCATAACTTGTGACTAGACGTGCACTGATTTGTAGAGATAATTTTATCATAGAACATGTGTTGTCGCACCCATTCCATTATCCCCTTTTCAAAATGACGACACCATGAGAAAATCATGCAAGTCGGATTTTCTTAAGCAATTCGAATCTTTTAAGTCTCTTGTTCACTTTTCCTACCTCCCTTTATACCATCACTCACAACTTACATAAGATATGGTATGGCATAGGTTCAATTTATTAATGCTAAGAAAGGTAAAACAAGCGGCGACCTTGCAGCTTACTATTAAAAAAACATGTCCTAATGAATTTCTATGGCGCACATAGTAGCATATGTTTTGACCGCTACGACAAGAACATCTCTATAAAGTCGCACAGAGACTACAGCTTCCATTACAGTGTACCAGATCATAGAGCGGAGAAGTATTCCTGACTGGAACAATCCCATAAGATTCCACCTGATGTGAGCTTTACATAGTCAGAACGTTTGTTAATTCCGAAATTGTAAAAAACACTGTTCATAGCTGTAGTAACTTGTTCAGCACTCAAGAGAAGGCCTATACCCAATGCCTTAAACTTTGACACGGAGTTTAGGGGAATGTGAAAGAGTGGAAGAACAATCATATACAATTGTAATTGTAATTGTTCTGTGTGTTCGTTACTATAAAATTAGGACACAAACAATTTGTAAACTATTGCCTGCTGCACATGTACTTACCTTATTTATTGATGAGGTTGAATGTTAGCCGGCAAGGTAACTACTGTAATTTTAACAGAAAATGTGTTGATCTTTTTCTAATAGAACAAATATTTGAAAAAACGCCAAATTTCAGAATAAATCGATTTCTTATTCATTTTATAAAACATTTTCGAGATAATTCATTGATAATTGATATAAGAAAATGTCTGTATCTAGAATTTAACCTAAATTGTTGTATATTTTTTCAAATTTTGAAAGTATGGAAGAAAAAAATAAAAACAGAATTTGATCTTTGAACTCATTTTATGCAAAACTGTTACCACATTTCTTTTTGACGACATCGATATTTCAATAGTACTAATTTTTCCGAATCCAATGATAAATCATCATTTATTAATTTTAAATGATTAAAATTACGATTAAATCTAAAAAATATTGGGTCTGGTCACCGTACTATAAACACCCTGAATGGACATCTTTATTGAAGAAAAACCATTGGTTCAAACGTGAAACCATGTGTGTGTGTGTGCACTTCTGAGTTTCTATGTTTGTCAATAGCCAGGTTTCAGTAACAATTGATCCCAAAATGTTATGACTTGTTTGTAGGTACATCTGATTCTCTTTTATTTTGCATTTTTTCTTTGTTCAGTGAATAATTTTACCCCCTAGGTGATTTTTAAGTTTTATTTCAAAAATAAGTCATGGAATCTTTTCTTGTGACCTTCATTTCATGCTTAGTTGACTTAATTTGAGTTATATGTCTATGTTAATCTCTTATCAACTTGAAATAAGAGAATCATCTAAACCTGAACGGAGATAAATTCTTGGGAGTAGGTTCGAATCAGGGTAAAAGTATGTGACTGTGACTACGTGTTCATGCTTTATTGGCCTTCTTTAAATCGTACCAATAACTATTTGAACTGATGCAGAGATGTATATCGGGTGTATCGTAGCATTTCGGTCACTATGACCTAGAGTCAATAATTTCTGAAATTACATCATTTCAGTGTAATGTGAAGAATGATGCAAACTTTCAAAGCAAAGACGACATAATAATTGTTTACAAATCGAGATTGTCACAAAATAAAAGGATGCATGGGATCAAAGTTATACCATGTAACACTTTTGACGAACTAATGTATCACTTTTGTACAAATGCAGTTGAGCCTTTAAATTGACATTAACTATGAATTAGACAAAAAATAGAATAGGAGTCTATACCATTAGTAAAAGCGGAATAAAAATATCATTTCACTACTAGCAGTCAGTTTTGTTTAATTTCGTCAAAATAAGATCAGAAAACATATCGCTGCTGTATTATTATTAACTCAATTAATTAAGTAAAAAAATCAACTCATTTGTCGAGCATGCGTTCTGACAGCATGAGGGTCAGTATGTTGAAGCAGTTTATTCAGTAAAAAGAAAAGAATGTCAACAAGAAAAGTAAACGGGGGAAGTGACAAAGAATTACAATTTTGTTGACTGATCCGCCCTCAAAAGAAAATCATTCTAAAAAGGTAAAACAGTGGTTAACAAGTACAAGTTTAACTGTAACATGAAATATTACAGGCCTAGTAAATCCATCATTGTGAGATTGCGCGTGCTTTAATATCTGTCTTTTTATATTAACAATTATGTTTTTCCCAGTTATATAACCGTCGCCCGTCTTACGTTGTCATCTCGTTGGATCATTAGATTTTTTTCCAGTTTACATTATGTACTAAATGCTAATTCTTAATAGTGAGCACATGCATTATTAATGTTTCCTATTGACGTTTTGTAATATGGATATACATTGTACTTTGAAATCAAAATATATTTGGGTTGAATCGGTGAACATGAACTTGACAGTTAATAATCCTTTTAACATAAGGTATTGACACTAAGTTTACTTTTACCTGTATGGCTTTAAGGTAATCTAGATAATAGGTTTAGATATGTAGCACTTCTTGCATTTAGTTTTATAAGCCACTCTCAAATTCCTTAATTCTGCCAAGATATTAATTTTTTACAAGTTCTAAAAATTTTGTAGCAGATTTAGACATATTATTTGACAATTTGAAAGAAAAGATCCATGAATATGTTAATTGAAAGGGGGCAATGTTTTCTCACCGACACACATGCGTGTAGGTGGCAGTACTAGTATTTTTGAATCCTTAGAAGTGTTATGTTGTGATGTTTGACCAAGACGTCATGTATGTGTACAATAATTTCTTATAAACTATGAATAATAAGTATACTTGTAATACAGTCTGAATTAGTTAGTTATGATGAAATCTGTAAAAATATCTGTTAGTTTTGGTATTGCTATCAAAAAGCAAAATTTGTATATCCATTCATCTGGAAGTATGTTTTGTCTGTTATTCTCTGGGCATGAAACGTTTCTTAGCATCCTACATTATTGTCTTTTAAATTTTGAGTACATAGCATTTCAGTTTGTGTTCTATGATATTGAACATGCGTCTGTTATGTCGCTTATGATGTAGTTTATACATCTTTGGTTTTTGTGAAGCCTGAGAACAAAATGTTTAGACGGTAGAAGATAAGGCAACAGTACTTTTCCGGTGTCAAAATCTCAAAAATGGATTAATACGACACAAATCAAGGAAACAAAAAACATTTGAGGAGATTGCATGACCTCTAAAATGAGCATGACATGATGTGTCGAAAAAAGTAAAATAAAAAAAATACCAAACACCGAGGAAAATTCAAAATGAAAGTCTGTAATCAAAAGGCAAAATCAAAAGATCAAACACATCAAACGAATGCAGAGCTGTCATACTCCTGACTTGTTACAGACATTTTCTTATTTAGAAAATGGTTGATTAAACCTGGTTTTATGGCTACAACTAAACCTCTCACTAGTATGACAGGCGCATTCCATTGTATTGACTACGATGTGTGAACAAAACAAACAGACATAACGGTAAAATTGTCAAAAATAGGGGTACAGATGTCAACATTGTGTTGTAATCTTAATCACTATGAAAACAAACAATTATGTTACAAAGAAACACAAAATGGCATATATACAAAGCACATAAGAAAAAAATGAAAGACAAGGATACAAAAATTCACCATAGCACAATAACATAATGACATGATGAATAAGTACATAGCCACATCATATATAACAAAGAAAACCGACAAGGCATATAGACAAAGCCAATTATCAAAAATAAAAGTCAAAAAAACAAAAATAATACCATAGAACAATAACACAATGACGGGTGGAAAAGTACATAGCCAAGCCAAATGAATAGCACTCAAAACCAGATTAAACATTAACAGTAACTTAGGCTATATTTGATGAATGTAGTTCTTGTTATGTGTACATGTCTGTCTTGCAGTGTTAATCCTAATTGACCTCATTTTCATGGTTTATTTAGTGATAAAGTTCATTTCTCAGATACTGTATATTAATATACTAATCAATTTAATTCTAAAAATTTGTTTCCAAATAACTTAAAGTTTTAGAATAGACAAGAAAAATTACAGCATTTACAGGAAAAGCCCTTAGACATGTGACTAAACATCCTCTATAAAATACTGTTATTCCCTCCTGTCTGTAACTCTTGTAGACGCAGTCCAATATCCCTTTGTATTCTCTTTTTAAGTCAGCCTGGTATCTGCTTTTAATAACATCAAAAGGCATGATAGAAAACCATGTCAATGTTCCAGCACACCCACCAGCAATTAAATCCGCTATTATTCCCTTGGAATCTGTCCATCCATACTGTATCATGGTCTGACGTAAAGACTCATAAGTAAGAGAATATATTCCATAACTTGGTATATCTCTCCATGCATTAGGTATCAACCCTTTATAAAAGCCTAAGATACCAGAGGTTTTATAAATGTGTATTGCACATTCCGTTGGTCCTTTAAAATATCTTGCGTTGTCAACTGTGAGTCCTGAAAAAAAATTAAAAATCTGATTGATTTAAAGTTCACTGATTAAATGTGTAGAAAAGACGAATATTGAAAACCAAGAAATTATTGATTAGTTGCTTGTTGATGTTTTGGAACATCCCTCTTGGCTATATGGCGGCGGTCAGTTGGAATTGGTGAAAGAAGTCGGAGTACCTAAAATAACTACCAAGAATTGACGGACTTGTTGGTGATTCTATATCCATTGGATAATTGATTGCTGCCATTGTATGAGAAGCATTCTTTTTTCTTATCCCTCGTTTACATCAGCTTTTGAAGACATTTTCAATGTGTAAGTAAATGCTTAGTTAGATATTTTCTTTTACTTATAATTCGATTAATAAGGCGAACAAAAGGATAAACAAGCATGAAATATGTGTAATAAATTTGATCTTCATGTTCTAGAGCTATTAACTATTTCCTTTACACTTCATCATATAATTCTTAACTAGGGAAATAATATTTTATATGAAAGAAGTACAGAAAGAGGTTAACTAGATTGAAGGGGCAAAGACTTTGTGTGGTCCCTGTTTCTATGAGTAATGAGGACAGTACTATGATATACTATTGTTTATACTCTACATGTTCGTAATAATTATATCATATACCTTTCTACATACCTGTTGTGTCGTGAGGAATCTGGGATTGCAGTACAACTTTAACTAAATCTACAGGAACAAGAGCTACAAGTTGTGCTGCACCACCTATACAACCAGCCAGGTATATGTTGAGGTAAGACGATTTCTTGTTAGATTCATGTCTGTCTAACCACTTCAACGAATTACCATAAACACCAAAAAATATGGAATTCACTACACCATAAGAAAATAAGGGATAAGACATTCCTCGAAAAAATCCTTTATTCTGAAAAAATAGGTACTAGTATATTTACAACAATATCAAATGGTTGAAAGTACTATCACTTAAAAGTTAATACTAAAGAGAAACAAGTAAAACAATTAAAGCTAAATGACAGCCAATGTCGCAATCTAAAAGACCATTAAAATAATAACACAAAAGATATAGTAGTAGATTATTGGAATCAAGTATTATCTTGATTTACCTGCTCAGTTTCCATCACGCCAAATGCAGTTTAAAGCTATCATTAAGATTTGTGTGACAACAGGAATTTATACTCTTTACATGGCAATTCTATTTAGCAGATCTAGAATGTTGCCGAACGTTAGCAGGATGTGCCCCACCCAAAACCGCACCTGAAACGAATTAAGCCATAATCAACAACGAGATTAAATGGAAAGTGCTGTTATGCACCTCTTCGGTTGGTCATTTTCCTAAACTTCAATCTTGTTCGTCAAGTTAGATGGTGAATGCGCTGAAACATGTTTTTTTTATTTATTTGTATGGTATCTTTGACCTTATGGGGCTTGAAATGGGTGCGTTCATTTAACTAAGTTGTAAGTTTTCTTTTACATTTGACTCCTAGCCAACTGTTTTTTGGTATCGTATTTCACATCAAAAGAAGAGATGACTTTCACACATATTGAATAGAAGATTCAAATAAAATGGAAACCATGTAGAAAAAGATAAACTTTAGTTTGACAGTACAAAATTCATTTTTATGAAAATTGTAAAAAAATATTTGTTTTCAAATGCAATCAATCATTATGTATTAGGATTCAGACCTACCAAACTTTGATGACTTATGCTTTTTACAGCATCCACTAGTCCTTTGTATCTACTGCCATGATGTTGCGTCTGTAATTGTACCTAAAGTAAAATCGTTAATCATAGGTTAACTTCTAATACAAAAAAAACCCAGTGAAATAAAAAGCAATTTCAAAATAGGCTGAATAAATGTTACCTATGAATACAGTGATGTGATTTAGCAAATTAAGTACCTGTTTTTGTAAAAATCATGCAGAGTCATGTAATAGAATTATTTTTTTGTTTTGCCCTATCTCATAAGAACTTTGGTATATAAGTTAAATTCTGTCTTTATTTTCCCTGTATAATGTGCATTGCCATGGTAACCGTCAAAACAACATTTTTGCCTGAATATTGGTGAAAAAGACGCTTTTGAAAATTGAAAATTATGGATTTTCTTCAAACTGCTGAGAAATCTTTCATATAAGGTAAATGCAAATGGGTGGGGTACATATACTGTCCTCATCTATAGATGTAATGTTGTGCTTAATTCTTAAAATGCTTAGTTCACAAGAAAGCACAATAAGAAAAGGGGGGATGCATCAAACCCAGAGTTTTCATTGTGTATGTCTTCATTAATCATATATTCTCGTTTAAAATGATCAAATTTGTGTCAGAATTGCACATATACATTTTTGTTCAAGATCATCTGTATGACAATCTGGATTTTTGTGAAAAATAGACAATTTTTTACGAAAATTATTTTTTTAAAGAAAAAACCACACAAATTTCTATTTTTTTTATGAATATATAGAATGTTGTCTTTCAAAATTTGTCAATGACATGTCATGGTATTGTTGGTCTTGGGAGATAAACAAATTTAAAATTGAGAAATCTTTGAAATTTTTCATTTTCGAATTTGAACACGTTTTTAAATGGTTGCAATGGAAATAAAGGCAACAGTAGGAAACAAATTATTTTGTAAATTCAAAATATTAACATTTTTTAATATTTTGGGGTTTTATTTGTCAACACTGTAAAAATACTTATTGCTTGTATTGATTAACTTTATTTCAATGGTTCCTTAAAATCCTTTCTTTTTCAATTTGCAAAGGCTACTTATGTACGAATTTAGGCAAAATTTTGTAAGGATGGTTTCCATGACAACCAAGGTTCAAAAGAAAAAATAATATATGAAATTTACTTTCATACCATACCTTCTCCATAAACAAAATATAAAGACAATTGAAGAGGGGTCATGAATCTTCCATCAACAGGAACCTGCATGATTCTTACAAAGACAGGTACTTAATCATGCTTTTAAACTGTTTAATTCAAATTTTTATATACATGTATCATAATGAGTAAAAGTAGGTCCGAAGTACAGATGGTTGCATTTGCAGTATATTGATACTTCAATATGTAATGTATAGTTAAATATACCTTTGTTGTGTCAAATGGATGTCCAAGTACAAGCCCAGAAGCTCCTGGAAAATAAGTTTACATTATACCCGACACTTGTCATAATTGATTCTGATAAGTCTGATAACACTGTGTGGCAAAACTCGGGTAACGGGAAATAGTTATCACTGCAAAGATTAAGGCAAGCAATAACAGGAATTTAAACTAGAGGTTCTAAAGAGAATGTGTCGATCACCGTGATCTATGTGCATATTTAATAGAGGACACTCTCCAAAATTGTATACTAGAATAGAATAAACAGCTGCGCCATGAGCGCATGATACGCCCGACGTCTTGTGTGGAAGTTTTATGCAATAATCATAAATAGTTTCTGAGGAAGTTTTAAGCAATAACCATTTATTGTTTTGGAGACACGGCGGGACATGTGAAACCTCCCCCCCCCCCACCCTGTTTTTTTTACAAATATCACTAAAATAAAATTTTGAATCAAACCAAAAAGTATACAGATCTTTAAATTAGTATAACAAAGAAGTGTGCACAGTTTTAAGCAATAATCATAAATCGTTTCTGAGATACGGCACGACATGTAAAAAAAAACCTCCCCCTTTTTTACAAAATACTCAATAACTCAAAAATGAAATTTTGAATCATCACCAAAAAGTATACAGATATTAAGATTAATATAACTAAGAAGTGTGTAAAGTTTTAAGCAATAATCAAGAAAATTTTTGAGATACGGTGCGACATGTGAAAAAAAAACACACCCCTGTTTTAGTTACAAAGTGCCGTAACTCAAAAAGTTTAAACCTTACTTTCACCAAAAAGTATACTGATCATTTGACCATCATAAGAAACAACTATATTAAGTTTCATGAAATTTGGATAAGTCGTTCTCAAGTTACGGTGCGACATGTTTAAGCCGGACAGACGGACGGACACCGGACATTTGTATGCCATAATACGTCCCGTCAAAATTTTGACGCGCGTATAATAAATGACAAAAAAATTATGTTTTGCTGATCATTTACTTCGGTAAGCTTCTTTCTATTTTCTTTTTTTCTTTTTTTTTTTGTTGTTGCTAAAAAAAAACGTGAAAGAGGTTTAAAAAAATTCCTCATTTAAGGGCAATAACTCCTATAAAGAGAGATAAAACGCAGAAAAATGGTAATATCGTCATTAAAGGCCATGTAGTTTTGTATTTTTATTCTGTGAGCAAACAAAGGCCATGGAACTTTACGACAATATTTGTACATACCTCCAATTGCTCCAGCTATATAATCGTGTATAACGTGTTCTGTCATAACTGTGATTGACTACTCTGAAACAGAAATGATTGTTTATCCATCTGGTTCCACTAAAAATGATTATCGTCATTTAGATTTTTCAGACTCTGGAGCTGGTTCAGCACCGGCAAAATCATATTTATATTACCAACGAACCATTTATATATAAGCAGAATTCCAGTCCATTAATAGACTTCTGATAAAGGCAAGGAATCTTAATATTAAAATTAATATTTTATAGTTTGATTTTGTATGTTAAACCATTAATTTAACAGATAATGGAATCCGAAGTTGTCTTTTTGACTTTTTCACTGTTCTATAAAGATAACACTATCTTTATAATCACTAGCAGTCTAGCAGTCTGGCCATCATTATCTGCTTTGGTAGTTGAGCGGATTTCAGTCTACATAATCGGCCAAAAATATATGTTTGCATTTGTCAATATAACACTCTAACACTCAATGCAGAGCCACCCAAGAAGGCTGATACACTTGTCTGATCTGGACCTTTAGGTAGGCCTTGTACTGCCTTACATACGAATCTGTTGGCTCGTTCAATCAATAAAAAATTTAATTTGATAAGATTGTTCCACATTTCTCAACCATCAAATGCTCTCGTATAAGCTAATTAGTTTACAATTTTCGAACATGTAGATGTATTCAAGATAGCCGGATGAACAGTAGAGTTCATAATGGAAATAGTAGTAGCACGTAATATATGACACGCATTCATCGTTTGTTCCATATAATTAAAGCTACTCTCTAAGAGAATACCGAAATGTTTAGTTGATTTAACGATTGGTATTTCTGAACCACATAGAAAGAATCTATCAATAGTGTTGCTTTGGCACTTGCCATATAGTAATACATGACTCTTTTTGGGTGAAAACTTGAAAGCCCAACTCTCACTAAACGACTGGCAACTGTTTATAAGGGTTTGCATTCCTTGGGTTGTAGGAGACATCAGAGCTATCTTTCGCTTGTACAGAACATACGACTCTTAAGTCATAGAGAATTGTACCGTATCTCGTTTTGTTCAATTCAATAAGCAAGTCGGTGATAAAAGTTATGTAGTCGAAACCATCTCGACAGTTTATTATTGAATAAGATTGAGCTTTTCATGCCACGATACATGTCGTCATTCAGAAGCCAACATTTTCCTCAAATATCATATTCTTTTAATTTTAGTAGGAGAGTGTCATACCACAATGAATAAAATGCTTTCATACTGTCCATCAAAACAACGATGATTTTACTGTTGCGTTCGATATAGTGTCTAATAATCTCATGCATAGTAAAAGATGCATGTGTACTGCATAACAATTTATAATAAGCCATTTGTGTCAGATGAGAAAAGTTTTGTTTGAGAGTTTTTAAATGAGGTACGAGTATTTCTCGAAAATCTTCGATAAGCAGGTTGTTAGCGATATACCTCGGAATAAATTTGGGTCAGTTATGTCTTTATTCCCATCTTTGAACAGTGTAATTATAACATTTGACTTCCAATCAACAGTTAAAACAGTTTTGAATAATCAGATTGAATAAGGCGCACACATGTTTTTGTAGTGGTTTTCTGTCATACTTCACGCACGTTCGTATGAAACCTTATCCAAACCAGTAGATTTATTATTCTTTAACTTTTTACAAACATCGTAGATTACGTCATATTCAACGTCATATTCAAACTCCGTATTTAAAAATATCGCCACTGACTGCTCTAAAGACGTTTCCGGAATATCCAGAGCATTTTTTTGTTTCATACTTTGTTCTCTTTCAGGATTGAACAAAGTTTCTGTCGGTTTCGAATATTGATTCAAAGTGGTCGGCACAAGCCTCACATATATCATTCATCATTATGTTCTATACTATGTATGGCCATTCACATGAAGTTCACGACAAAACAACTTTTGTTTTCTTCGACTTTTGAACTGACCATACGTATCTAAGGGTTGCGTTCAATACCGTAGCGGCTTCTTAGGGCTACGTAGATTTATGACTATTGAACGTGTAGCTAGCCTAGCTGCTACATAGATATTGATAGCAGCTAGGCTAGCTACTCGTTCAATAGTCATAAATCTACGTAGCACTACGTAGCGGCTACGATATTGAACTCAACCTTGGTCTGAGTCTATATATTCTTCGATTTTTTTTGTGCACAGTTCTTCAAATAACTATTATAAGCGATTTCTAATTCCTTACGGAAATCTCTTTTAGCGTCCATGTATGCTCTGAAAAAGGGGTTGTTTCTATTGTGTATTTTGCCGTTTGCAATCCAATTCGCACGACGCTTTCTCATATACGCATGATTATTTTTTACAGTGTTCAATGTTTGACAAAGTTTTTATGTGGTGTTGTATCATGATCGACGGTCATTATTGCATCGACAATAGTCTTGTAGTAAAACTCAATAGTTCCTGTGGTTGCAGGTGAGGATGGTGCACAGACAGTCCAAAGATTTTGAGATACGTCAAAAGAATAGTCCGTGATTAAATTAAGTTCAATCGCCTTCGTCCAAGAAACTTTTTCACTTAACTGTGTTAAAAGTGGATTCTGATTCGTCCTGTCTGACCTACGGATAATTTTCATCGTGCATATAATAAGTTTATGGTCCGACACGTTGAATATATCTTCATCAGGAATAAAAACTTCGGATGTATAGCAAACGTTCTCTCTTTTGGTTATCATGGGATCTTTACCAGTTTTGGACCACCATCGAAAGACTGAAAGGTATGCATAGGCCCACTGGCAAAAGTTTGTGTGTAAAGTGAGACACTGATAGTCGCCCGTAAGTCGTGTGTATTCAGTCTGTTACTCGTTCTGTCATTCACATTGTTATATCGCGGTCCTTCTATCTTGTAATTGAAATCGCCTTATAAGAAAACTGTTCCAAGGTTTGTATAGGCACGTTAGCAGGCGCGGATCCAGAGGGGGGTTCCGGGGGTTGGAACCCCCCCTTTTTTTGGACGATCAATGCATTTGAATGGGGACATTTAATTGGAACCCCCCCTTTGTCCTGGGTTAGGAACCCCCCCCCCTTTTTAAATGGCTGGATCCGCCCCTGGTTAGATATCTATTAGATATTCCAATTCATCCACAAACAAATAAAACGGCTATGTTGTAGCAGATAAGTATACAGATATTAGAAAAAACACTAGGTTGACCCGGAAACTGTATTTAATACCATATACTCGATTACTTGCATAATCCATTTATCAAGTTCTACTATGAACGGACACAAATATGGACACTAAAATGCAACTCCACCACGAAAGTTGCAGTTGTACAATTCAGGATGATACTCATCTACACTTTTCCCGTAAGCTCGATAATTCGAATCAACTGTGTTTAAAAAATGAAATTGTGATTTCCGCAGCCAATGTTCAGCTATTGCAATAAAAAAGACTGATCACGAATCTTAAATTCATCTTGGACGTCAATATTCACTTCCGCTGTAACGGTCCTTCTCATTTGCTTATCAAAATTAATAACATAGATGAGTTACTCAAATGCCATTTTCTAATAAATACGTCCTCATTCCGGTTTCAGAAGACGATTTATGGATCCCTCCAATATAAAACCCTTTAACTTTGCGAAAAGAGTTTTTGACAAAACCACTGAAAATTGCCGATTGAATTGGACGGCATGTACACCGTTGGGGGTGTACTGGAATCATTTGATCGCTTTCATCTTGCAACATTTTGGATTCAACTTATGACAAAGAACAGTTATTTTTAAGACTTTGCTTTTTTAATATTGCATTTGGTAGGCATTTTAATTATCACGTCGTTACTGTCATTTAAGATGTTAACGTTGTTCTCATTGTGTCTTGTTTCTTGATTTTCTGAACAAGTAGAATGTATAGCTTCAGATTATGTATTGTTAGTAGTACTAACATTGATAATTCCATGCAAATCCGGCGGTGCTAATTCACTAGAGCAGTATGCATCCACTGTAGATAGACTCTCCATGTGGTCCTCTTTTGTTGTCAGGATATTGGCATAACTTTTGTTAGTCTTGTCGAGGCAGTTTACTTCTTTTTCTGCTTTGTTCAAACGTCCAAGTTGCGGATGTCGGTCATGGACTGAGAAAAGATGCACTCTTTTCTTGTGTTGAAGCTAATAAATCATTAATTTTCTTAATTTTGTCATCAAGCAGGTCAGTTTTGGCTTTTAGACTCTGAAAACCGAGAAAACATGTATCACTGATCTGCCGGGTTGATTCTTGATGATTCAATTTTGACATCGTTTTGAAGCCCCTTAAATTGCTTAGATAGATCGCTATGTCGTTCTTAAGTTTTCCAGATTCATGTTTCAGCTGATCCCAATCCTTCGCGGAGTACTTAGCTTTTTGTCAAGATTAGACAAAACCCTTTCTAATTTTGAGATCGGTTGTTCTGTCGATTAAGGTTTATGTACCCTTCTGTAGCCATTTTTGTACGAATTTTTTAAACCTCAATTGTATCAAAACTAAAGATATAATAAATAATAGAGATAGGCCATTTTGTACATGTTCCAAGGGGAAACTTGATGCAAAGAATTATTTTTTACTGTTTCATTGCATTTGATAGAAAAAGAGGACTTTGTGGCAAATAAATCAAGATTTTTATAGAAATCAATGCTTTGAATAGTTCGTACAAAAATGGCTACAGAAGGGTACATAAACCTTAATTTCACTCTTAGTGTTGTGAGTACTTTTCACGTGTATTGATATGTATAAAGTTTTCTTCTGTTTAAATATATAGAATTGCATTAAATATAAACTCACGGCACGATTTGATCCAAAAAGTATCTTAGAAGTTATGAAATTGTAACAAATTTTTATAATATATCCACATTATTCTCAGAGCTCTAGAAAACTATAACAAAGGGAGCTAACCATTTTCGTATTTTTCCTTTCGACAGAAATACATAACTTTTTTTATTTTAAAAGATAAATACAAACTGTTCTGAATTCTTTGTAATTTCTATATTATATAAATGTTCAATAAATTTGTACGTTTTATTTTTACAAATAACTCGTATTTATCAAATGTTCATGGATTTAGAAAATAACGTCATTTTATGCTGTATATTTATCAAATTTAAAAAAAATTGCACCAATGTTTTTTCATAATCCCGGGTGTCCAAGTAATCACATAATCATAATTTTTTGCCGACAAATCACAATCATTATTTTTTTTTTAAACAAGATAATCAAATAATCAAATTATCAAATAACTAAATCATCATGAAATATTTGGCCTAGTCAAATAATCCCTAAAAAACGGGCATGTAATCACATATTAAAAAAACCCTAGATGAGGCTTACTTACCGTAACAAATACTTTACTGTATGTGTCGAGAATCTAGTTGTATTGTGTACCTGTGATTAACAAGTGTCAATAATAACAATCTGATATTAAAATTATAACCCATATAAATTGACCGATACATTCCACATTCATTTAATTGTTTACATTAGATATGTGTGATACATGTTAACAATATTGACAATTGACATATGAAGAATGTGACACATGATGTGTTCGCAACCAATGATCTCTCAACCAACAAAGCAACCAACCAAATAGCATGTCATGAAAGATGGAAGCACCGTCGATCACCACTCACAATGTTTTAAAGGGGCACTAGCTACGATATATATAAAAAAATAAAGTATGATTTTTTTTAGATCAATCATTAATCAAATTGGAATAATGAAATAATAATTTGCTTTTAGCAATCAATTTCCTTTAATTTTGTTGAAATAAGCGATTAAACATAATTTTTGACTGATTCACTTGCAAGTGAAAACGTCATCATCATTCTAACTGGTATTCATGTGAACTTCAAGTTAACCCCTAGCTAGAGATTGACAACGCATGCATTGTACGTGTACTGGTTATTTAAAGAAAAAGAATGTCAACAATGAAAGTGAAACTACGGTAAATCATTTGATTACTAATTCGATGCACATAAAACCATTCTTATATGGTTAAAAACAATGAGAAACATCTATTTTTTATCTATAAAATAAAATCAAACAGACCTATAAAAATGCAATTACACGTGTTGGTTTAATCTATTCGTATCTTTATTTTTGTTTACATCGCTTATATGGTCATCTGAGGTCAAATCGATAGTTAATTAGATGGCGTCTGGACTAAAATACACACGAAACGAACCTATATATTATCTACCCCATGCTCTGTAAACTGTTTATTTTAGACTTTTGATAGTTTGGATAAATGTTTTACATTGTTATAAACCAAATATGAGAATTTGAGTCAAATCGGTTACAATGAATTTGACAGCTAGTGCCCCTTTAATATTTTATTGAAAATCTTTGGTGTGCCGAGTAATTCAATAATCAAATTAAATAAATACTCGCAACTCTTACTCTTCATTTACATGTCTGATAGGCCTAGCCTGGGTATATTTTGTAATTGAAATCTTCATAAACCAAATCTGTATAAACCATAATATTTTTCCTCTTTCTAATTATATATATATACAGATAAAAAAAAAGAAGATGTGGTAAGATTGCCAATGATACATGCAGGTAACCAGAGAGGCCAAATGTACTAAATTAGTAATGAATAAGAAGTTAGCAACTAAGTAAGTCATCGTTCGAACTTAAACTATGCCTGAGCAAAACCCATACCGCATAGAAAGCTATATAAAAGTCGTTTGTATTTACAATTCAAATTGAAAATTTACGAACTAATTTAAGTACAAAACAATAAACGAAAATATAAATATGATACACAGTAAAAAGCGTCCCTTAGCTTACCTTAAAAGGGGCACTAGCTACAAAATACATAAGAAAATTAATTTATGATTCTTTTTTGTTAAATTATTAATGAAATTGAAATATATATATATAGTGAAATAATAATTCGCTATTAGCAGCCAGTATGGTTCAATTTTGTCAAAATAAGCTAAGAAAAAAAAAAAAATCGAGAATGAATTATTCACTTGCAAGTGAATAATTCGACCTCATTGAATCTGTATTCATGTGTACTTCAATGTAACCCCTTAGCTAGGGATGGATTATGCATGATTGACGTATGCTAGGCTGTTAAAAGAAAAGAATTTCAACATTGAAAGCGAAACAAAGCTAAGGTAAATCATTTGATTGGTTGGTTCTATCCACAAAAAAATTATTCTTATACAGGTAAAATCGGAAATTATCTTATTTTTTAACCTTAAAATTGAAATCAAACAGACATAGAAAAATCCATTTGCACAAGGTCCATATATAGATATAGGAAGATGTGGTATGAGTTCCAATGAGACAACTCCGCATCCAAGTAACAATTTATAAAAGTAAACCATTACAAGTCAAGGTACAGCCTTCAACACGGAGCTTTTGCTCACACTGAACAGCAAGCTATAAAGGGCCCCAGAAATTACTAGTGTAAAACCATTCATATATCTATGTATATGTATGTTTATATCGTGTTATGTGACCCTCTGTTGTTTTAGGTGTCATCTCGATAGTTAATTAGATAACGTCGATCTTGACTAAAATACAAACAAAACAAAGCTATATATTATCGAGCCCATACCAGTTAATGTTTTACATTGTTATAAATCTAATATGAAAATTTGAGTCAAATCGGTGACCACGAATTTGACAGCTAGTGTCCCTTAAATACGTATATTGTAAATATCATCTCAAAAATAATTTGTGCCTTTTGGATCAGCAAAATGTTTGTCCACGTAAACATTACTCCCTTTTAATGAACATAACCTGTGTCCTTCATGGCCAAAATATAGTGAATCTTGTTTGTAGTTGTCATTCTCTGTTTTATCTAGAAAAAATATTATCTTTGATATTTTACTTTCTCTGCTGGATGTATTATCTTGTCTTAACTCGAGGCGAAATGGTGATGTTTAAAATAAATTTGGTGTTTTCAGTCTTCATATATGTACATCAGTTGAATTTGGACACAAGTCTTAACTTCTATCAGCTAATATAAGTGCCAAAATCGTCAACGAATGCATTATATGACACAAAGACCAGTAAATTATTACATGTTATTGTCAGAATGACTGTAAATATGTTTTTACATAATTCATAATAAAAAGTTTGATAAATTGCACTTCACAAATAAAGAATTTTGATGTAAGAAGTGATTCCAACTATGAATCTTTAGTTTCTTAATGTATGATGCACCGACAGAGGTAACTTAACAATATGGTTTATGGTTCTACATGTCTAAATGTATCCTGCACCATCACAGGTAACTAAAACCTTGTAGTTGATGGTTCTATCATAAATGTTTTATGTCGATTTTGATCTCCTCCAGACTTCGGTCTACGAAATTCTCTGGATTTTTCTCTTGACATTTTCAATGGTGGTAAACGAAGACCGGTGTTGTTTCCCTTAAAATCATATCCAGTTGGGCTCCACGTCAAATCAAAAAGATTTTTTTGATATTGTCTATTTATAATGTTGTCAAGTGTCTTCTGAACTTTATCATAATCTACCAGTCTTCCGTCTTCCTTTCCGTCAGCAAGTAATTTTTGCACGTTACGCTGACGCCGAATTCTAGGGTGTGCTTCTTTAATTGTTTGTTCTATTTCATGTCTCAGAGACCGCAGACGGAGTCCGCCATACATCCCATAATTATATTCTGGTGAATTTATGAAGCAGTCACATATTTTGTGTTTTTTCATACATTTCTGTATACTACGAGCCTGAAGAAGTGATTCTCGAAATGGCTTGGCTCGTTGCCAAGTCCTATAGTTCAAATTTTGTTTTTCCTTACCAAGACATTTGGAATAAACATCGTTCTTTCGGGACAACATATCATTTTCAATCTGAGTAAGTTTTCTTGTTCTGCGAGTTATCTTGGACATATATGTAAGTCTCTTGTCTTGAAGAGTCGGTAAATTTTGAGTGTCCCCCATTATTTACACTTTTTAGTAGTCCATCTTCAACAGACAAATCTACAATATAGTAATTAAAAAAAAATAATGACAAAATAGATGATTTTTCAAATTTTAATAGCCGTCTATCGTTTACGGAGTAGATCCTTTTTTCTTTCAATTCCATATTTATTTGTATCAATTTTGTTAGTAAATATTTTTCAACTTATACGAAAAGAGAAGAACGAGGTTATCTAACTGTTAGTGTACTATCACTTGAAAAAGAACAAAACACTCAAAATAAGTGAAAATACTAAAGATTAGTAAACAATTAAATATAACTAAACAAAAATAAAAGAAATAAGAAAATGGAGTCTGTGCCTAATGCCTATACAAGGAATCGGTGCATTACGTTTGCGCGCATTACCATTACATTTGCGCGCAGCTTTTGCTTACATTTGCGCGCATTTTTTTGACAGGTAAACTCAGGTAAATACAGGTCATAATACTTTATTATTTATTAATTTGTTCAATTATTTACAAGTATCAGTACCCCTAAAGTTAGTCTAAGTCTCTTCTTAGGAAGGGAAAAAGGAGATAAAGCCGCATATTTTTTTTTCGATTTTCATATACAATTCAACAAGTCAAAGGTGTAGACAAAAGTTTAAGAAATCTGTGACATAGCCCATTTGTCATAACTTGAACTTAAGATATATATAACAGGGTTTTAAATTGATTTTAGAATTCAATATGAACAATATATAATTTGAATTAACAAACTATTTTCAAAATTAATATTTGATAGTCATATTTATTATTAAAATACCAATAAAGTATAGTCATTTATAATTTAATCAGTGTGTTAATATATATGAATTATTATTTTTACCTGAGATTACCTGTAAAATAAATGCGCGCAAATGTAATCAAAAGCTGCGCGCAAACGTAAAATATTTTAATCCCCAAATGCGCGCAAACGTAGTGCGCCCAAAGGAATACACATTTGTTTTTAATAATTAGAATCCAATTTATTTTCGGTTATTTATTTGTTTAAATGTTGCATATATTTCAAAGGAAATCAATCTTTAAAGATTTTATTCTCAAATGCAAAATAAACCTAGTAGGTCCATCACAGCACCCACAAGCTAGCGTAAACTGCAAACTGTACATCTACTTGCATGGAGATTGCTATACCGTTATGGATAATCTGTTTTACAGATGATAGCGGATATGTTCTAAATGTCGTTACTACAATCCCGCCCCCCTTTTCCCGAATGTGACCTACCGAATTAGACTTAGTACAGGATTTGTACTAACAACACGACGGGTGCCTCATGTGGGTAGGATTTGCTTACCCTTCCGGGCACCTGAGAACACCACAAGTTTTTGATGGGATTTGTGTTGCCGCAGTTAGTCTTTCGTTTACTATATTGTGTTTGTGTATTTTTGTTTGTCTTTTCCTTTTCACTATGGTGTTGTAAATAGATATAGGAAGATATGGTATGAGTGTCAATGAGACAGTTCTCCATCCAAATAACAATTTATAAAAGTAAACCATTTATTATTGAACCAGTTTCTTTTCGACTAATGAGTTTGAATGTCCCTCTTGTATCTTTTGCCTATCTTTGTTAATATTATGATAGACAGATAAATATACTCACAAAACAAAACAGAATAAATGTATTGACTAGCTTATAGTCTGTAGTGTAAGCATTTGAAAAATTGACATGTAAAAATGCATGTTAGCCAACTCTTTCAGAGACTTGTACAAAATGTGATGCCTCGTTCACACGTACATTTAATTCGACTGATTGAATTCGAATCGAATTCGCTAGTCGCGTTCACACACTCCTCTTTATTAATTCGAATTGATTCGAATTATCTAATTCGCATTAGAAATACGCTTTTGTCAATACGAATTAAAAGTTAACGTCGTTTGAACAGTAAAGCGAATTTGACGCGCATTGTAATTCGAATTAGAATTGACGTTAGGACGTAAAACGTTTTGAATGCGAATTAAACTAAATCGGAATTAGTTAATGCGAATCGAATTCGAATTACGTGTGAACTCAGCATAAAGTTGCACAAAAAGTATAAACTAGGTTTTGAAATTATTTTTAAAGTTTTGTCCACTACCCCATATGTTATGCTGCTATATATACCTCATATAAATTCTTGAAGGCTGAATTCCATTTATTGTTCCTCTAAACATTTTCCATCTTGTATTGTTTTATTAAAACTGTGTCCAGTGATCTGACACTGCAACCATTTTAAAGATCTGATTAAGAATTTATAACACGATTAATCGATTAAGTATGGTACTAGTAGAATTTGACAAATTAATCTCATTTAATATATTTATCCAGGGTAATCCTTTTAATCCTGTTCTAATTCAACAATAAATTCAAATGCTCTCATAGATTTAGAATATTGTATATATTTAAAAGAAAATATACCCACACCCCACTTTATTAATTTCGAAAACAAATGAATGTTTTTAGGTCAGTTTTTAAGCTCTTTTTTTATTTAGACAAACATATTAAGCTGACATAAAAATGTACATTAAGCAGTGAATTATGGAATTATGACAAACTTTAATTATACACATGTCTGACTCGGCATCAAGAAATATTCACACCTTCCAGCTCATCATTTATATCCAGTTTTCAATATTTATACTAAAGAAGGCAGTATATATGTATTTGAAATTATGTCCGTCTTCTTCTCTTGTATCCCGTTGCTCTGACTTGATATGATTGAAATAATTTTGTAGACCTTCCTTAAAATCCTTCTCAGATGATGGACGAATGCACCTTCTATTTCATCTCTTTATCTGAAAGCTTTGTGTGGATACATTAGGTTCACATGGACCTTGTTATATATATTTACGCTGTATCTGTTCTTAACCCCCTTATAGTACTTAAATGAAACTTTTCAAAAAGTAACCATATCAGGAGCCGGGGATAGAATTTTTGAAAGGGTTGGTGTAATTTGCAATAATTGAATATACCGCCGATCGGAGCAAGACGATTGTTTTGACGATTTTTTAAAAAATTTATACATATATATATCGTGAAAAACACAAGTTTGTTATCATTTTTTTGAGCGATCATATATATATTTATATCTGCAGCTCCAAACTTTTGATCCGTGTTGAAGGCCTTACTGTGACTTTGAGATGAAGAACGGCAATACAAGCGCTGTTCCGTTGCTTTTTGTGTTATTGGTAGATATCCCACGATCTTTCTTTTCTATGAAGGAATCAAGGTACCAATCTATGATAACTGAAAGCTAGATCAAATCTTATAATAACTAATAAAGAATCAATCATGTTTCATAGATCAGCACATAATTAAATGAATGCGTGTAAAGACATCATTATAAACGGCTTAAATGCACCGTCAAAATAAAAGTCTCGACAGGATGCATGACAGTCAGCATGGTCAGTATACTGCGTAATTCTATATAGGAATTAATTTTTAAGCCCGCAAGTGTTTGTAATTGTAAAAGAACACATCTTTTGTTACTAGTATATTTTAATTTATGATGAAAAAAAAAACAATTTAAGTTCATATGTAAACATCATTTAAAGATATTGTTACAGTGTTCAATTGATAACCTTTAAATAGTTTATTTCAAGGATCAATGTTTACATCGAGTCTATTTGTATAATATGTACATGCTCTATACAAGTCATGTAGTGTTTTTAAATGTGTATGTGAAGAGATGATTGATAGCTTTATTTTGATTAGATTTAATATTTTATAGCGTCCATTATTTTTTTTTATCTACATAGACAAACTTACGCTATAGTATATATTATATCTTTGTATAAAAATAAGAACAATAAAAAAATGTTGAGAAATCTTTCATAGATAAGATTAAGGTTTTTAAAATGCAACGTGTTTCATTCACTTGCTTCCCAATTCGGACTCCTCCGCTAGCGAAGCAAATAAAGGATTTGATCCATTTATATGGGTTTTGTCGCGTTTTATTAAAGTTTGGTGTCATTGATTTATACACCACAAGTATCCCGTTTCTATCACGGGAATCCAAACAGATCATATATCTTTTTAGAATATACCAGTTCACTGTAAAATAAAAAATAAAAAATATAAAGGCAAAATTGCTAATTATATTAGTTTCTTTATTAAATTCGAGATTCCTCCATGAGTTCATATAGATCTATTGCTCCAAACTTAAAACAAGTTTTCCATAAATTAACCTAGCTAAGTTAACGTTCAGACCATTTTAATTAAAGACACTTATCAGTTTCATGTACTTGCGCAATGGAGCGATCTTTGAAGCATATTCTAAAATATTTTTAGGATACCAAATTGTCTTAACATCACCATGTTATGTTCCTTGTCTATTATAAGGCATATGGTATCGGCATCATTATCCTGATTTCCACAATGAGTACATGTGGCACGACAAACGGCTCAACGGGTCTGCATTGTTATGTGAGTTATAATTGTATCTCGATTATGGCATATTCATTAAGGAAAATATCACCTCAAGCTATATTGCCATATCTGCCCAAGTTAAGATGCCACCTCAAAGAGCTATATGGTCTGTCCACCCTTACATCGACTTAAGTATATACTTTAATAATGACATGCCAAGAAATCCTCGCTAAAAATTCCGGTCGACCTCCTACGGCAGTCATTAGTGGCTAAAGATTTGATTTTATTCAAGAAATTAATTTATGACCTTCATGTCAGTACGTGTCGCTTAGAACACGGCCATATACCAAATGGTCAATATCAATCATCCATGTAATTTGCTCTATGGGATATTTGCAGAATTTCAACGGAGGCAATTTATTGGCATGGTTAAATTTTTTATTTAGTTAGGAAAGTTTTTTTTTTAAAAGCGAAAACTTTATAGTATATTTCTTTCTTTTAAGGTGGAGACGTTAGACAGACAACGTGTATATAACGAAGGAATACACACGATGTATATTTCTTTTGTCATTGTAGGAAGTTGACGTTTCGATCACAGTTCACGAGCAGTGCATGCTTTGGATTTAACATAGGCGGATCCCCCTTTCGTGGGAAAAATTTGGTTGATTATATAGGGAATCATTGAAGCATGATTGGAGCCCCCCCCTTAGGAAAAGTTCTGGATCCGCCACTGTCTAATTTATCCTGTGTAACTCAGTTTAAAACACGATAATTGATTATTTTCTTACAATGTACATTTCTCAATAGCAGCTTGTAACACAAATTTTAATATAATATAGGAGCAGACATTTTAGTGTAGGATTTCATTGATATTAACGGACCTAGAGAGAGATTTTTACGGCATTGCAATTTCTTTTCTCTACGGAAATTCTTGGGAGGTAGCTGCACAACGTTGTTTTGTGAAGTTTTAATACATGTATGCCCTGCTGACTGCAAATCCTTAGGTCGATTGGACTAGTAGTTTCAGAGTATATCAGATAACTTGCAAGCATGTGGATTTTTTTTAGAAGAGATCTATGTAAATACAATATTAAAGAGAAAAAAAACGAGTTGTCGTTCTTCTCCATTGAAAGGATAGATAGCACCCAGCTTCATTCAACAGTTGTAAGTGGAAGGTAAAAACAAATAGGGGGAGGGGCAAACGGAGGTCACAGGAGGGGGGGGGGGCACATTTTAAAAAATAAAACGGTACATACAAATGGTTAAAAACGCCGTTTTACAATATGAATCAATTGCTTAAAAAAAAAGAGATTGTAAACGGTCTTCTCCCTTAGTAAAAATGATTGATTTCTAAGTGTGTTTGTTTGTTTGTTTGTTTCTTTCTGCAAGGGGTTCAGATTATTGTGTTACCTGAATAAATACATGCTAACATTAATTTAACTGGGTATCATGGCCGCGCCTTAAATCGACATTTATGACCCCGATTGCGCGCCATACAATGATAGGGATGTTGTAAACAGTATTGAATTCAATAAATTTGCTCATCCTTTAAAATGTACCGTGGCGACTGGGCGTGACAATTCTTACTTGCTTGGTGTGTACACGTGATTTAAGTATACCTGGAACAATCAATATGTTTAGCTATATTAGTTTATATAAATCTAATAAAAGTGTATCCGCTTTCCAGCCGATTATTAAGTTTCCTCAACTTTAGTACGACGGCAGCAACAGTAGATGTAATACAGTATCAATGTAAATTTATACATTCTGGCGCGAAAAGCAGTTACCTCCCTTATCAACCGGAAGTAAATATGTTCTGTTGTAAACAGGTTGAATTTGTGACAGATAAACAACGATTTATGCTTTGACAGTGTTGTAGAATGAGTATTTGCTTCAGTTCACAGACTGATAATGTCCGGGTAAGCATTTTGATTCTTTTAAGTTAATAGGAATATGATGAAATGTTTCCTTCTGTAATACGGTAATAGCATAGCTCATTATAATATCAGGAACCTCGATAAACATTACCGTCAGAGGAGTATGTATTAATAATCGCAGTTATTAATCTATAAACTGTTTAGGGCCTAGAAAAATCTTTGTAAATATGGCATAAATCCTCTTTTGTACATTCTTTTAACTACAAGTGATTATTAAGTAGCAGAACTATTTTTATTCTCCAAACAACCATGACAACATGAGACTGTAATATTAATCCGTGAGTGCCAGTGGCGGATCCAGAAATTTGTATTAGAGGGGACCAACTGACTGCCTTAGAGGGAGTTCGCTCTAGTCAGACTTCAGTGATTCCGTATATAATCCACCAAATTTTTCCCACCAAAAAAGCCCCCCCCCCCCCCTTTCAATGTGACTCTGTTAATCGTAAACACGATACAACGTTTAATATGGTGTCATATTTCAAAGATTCATTTGTTTTGGTTAAGACTGGAGTAAATTGAAAGTGAAAGTAAAATGTAAACACTTAATGTATCTGTAAATCTTATAAATTCTCTTAGTCAGCATTTTTTTTTTTATCGAAAATCATGAGAACTTTGTTCCTGTTTGTTTTTAAATGATGGAACTTCTGCTTGCTCTCAAGTATAATGGTTATGTGATGGTTATCGACTTTCGACATGTTTGTATTATACATACATATACAATTGATCATACTTAAGATTGTAGTTTTAAGTTTATATTACATGTGTTACAACATGGAAATAGAGTAAGATTGTTGAAAATAGACTTGGCATCCTACCAAAATGATCAAATACATCACATGCATGTGAACACATAGAAAAGACACGTTTAATTTTCTAAAGATTTATTTATAAATTCTAGTAGTTGTGCAGTAAATACGATCTTCATATTAAAGGTGTCATTTCTACTTGTATTCTAATGTTTGCTTGCTGTCTCATTGCACTTGCTATGACGTTACGCACGTTATTGCGTCAATACCGTGTAATCAACCAGTCCACACTAATAAATAGCTTTTCTATAAAATCATAACAGTTAAGTTATATAAAACTTATATCCATAGACTAGACAGGTAAATACTATTCCGAAAAAAGTACAAATTGTTTTATCATATTTTACTTTAGTCTAAAATAAGGACAACATATTGACAAAACGTCAAAAATATGCGTGTCAGACGTAACAACTATACGCATAATCACTTTAGCAGGGGTGTTTGTGTTCTTCAAAATAGTGTTATATCCACGAAAATTCGAATGAATGATATGCTCCATATATAAAGTATAACAATATTACTGGATATGTGTTTCTGATACGACCAACGCTATTTTTTGGCAAAAACAAATAGTGTTCATATTGGTCAGATTTTGGAAGATGTTAAGTTATCAAAATTTATAGGTTTTGAAATATAAGATTATATGATATTTCGTTTGTGTAAATTCGGCTCACATATGTTCATACATAGACCATATCAAAATCGAATTTTTGGAGCACTCGCACTACATATAAAAATGCAACGGCTTCTGGCAAATGTCTTGCAAGATGTCCAATGTCGGATTTCGCCGTTTTTTACAAAAAAGTTGTCATTTGCGACGTTATTTATTAAAAATTTAGATTAGTTGCATGCTAAATAGTCCATTTCCGTAATTGTGCTTTAACTTTACAAAACAGCTTCATATTTTTTGATAACTTGCGTAGTCAAAACGACTTCGTTTTAAAAGAAATGAAATGTCTTGCAAGTTTGTCCACTGGACGATTTTCGTACGTTTTCAACGTTGTCGATTCGGGGTACGCTATTTATGGTGGATCATCTGTATATAGTTCCTCAGATAGAATTTTCTTGATAGTCAAATACTATCAACAAGACCACAAAGCATCATTAAAAAAAAATCCGATGACTGGATTTGTTCGTTTAGATGAGGTTCTTAAGTTGTGAAAAAGTTTTGTATCACAAATCTTGAGGATAACAAATCATCTTTATCAAATTTTCAAATTTGGGAAGCGTAAACTGACTGCGATTTTTTTTTTCAAATTTGGGAAGCGTAAACTGACTGTGATTTTTTTTTTATTTCTCTGCAATAAGATTCATGTGTATAGAATTGAAAGTGAAAATAAAATTGGGCCTAAAGCGTGGCTATATACCTCTCCACATCATACAAAGCTTGTAAACATATGAAATGAATTATAATTAACCTTTTTTCTGACAATCGTTTCATTTCATAATCTAATATTGTACCGCTAATAAAGAAAGTATAGTGAATTTTATAAGCAAGACCCGTTTAACTTGTTATTCTCGACAAACTTTTTATATTAAAGCAAAATATATATCCTCCTCCTTTTCGGATCTAAATGGGAAAACATTGCACTTTAATATGTTTTATGTCAATTGATCTTTGGTAGAGAGTTGTCTCATTGGCACTCATCATACCGTATATATCTTCTCATTTCATAAAGATATGCATTACCCAAATACGATATATTTTGTTGTTTGTTGCTTACGTTACCTTCATTGGGAAATATTCAATGCATATTCAGTACAACAAACATTATAAGAAGTATCCATATTGGTGCAAAACAAAAATTGCAAGCGAAATACAAAACTTATCCCAAATAATCGGTAATCGCCGTAAAACGTAAAAATTTGACGTTACCATTTGAGACGCAATATCGTGCTTAACGTCTATATCTTATTTCTCATACTGATTAACTTAAAAGACGAAATTACTAGTCTTCGGGAAAGTGACTGATTAAATGCCTACAGACATACATGCATGTACAATTTTAATCTTCGACATGATACGAAATTTTGATACATTTTAAAGATTTCCGTGATTCTTATACTTCACTTTGTTTTGAACATCGATTCGACGTCCTACATTGAATCAAAGACATATTTGTCTCTGGTGGAATTAATATTCGAGAATATTTGAAAAAGCAAACGATATGTAACAGTTACACACAACGTATATTACATTAAGAATGTATGTTATCTTTGTCATGCCTGTACGTGTAATACACTATTATGTAAAATAAGATTAGACACAATTACTTTTTGTCGAGGCTTTCGACTTTTGTCGAAAAAGCGAGACATAGCGATCCTACATTCCATCGTCAGTGGCGGCGGCGTCCACAAATATTCACTCTCACTGTAGTTTAAGTTTTTGAAATTCAAATAACTTTCTTAAATTATCCTGGATTTCTACCAAACTTGGACAGAAGCTTGTTTGTAACCATTAGATAGTATTCAGAAGTAAATTTTGTAAAATAAAATTTCCTGTTTTTCCGTATTTTACTTATAAATGGACTTAGTTTTTTTTTGCCAGAAAACATTACATTCACTCTCATGTCTGTGGTTAAAGTTTTTAAAATAATAAAAACTTTCTTAAACTATCACGAATGTGTACCAAACTTGGAAAGAAGCTTGTTTATGACCATAAAAGAGTATCCAGAAGTATCTTTAGAAAGAAAAAAAAAATTCTTCTGTTTTTTCTTATAAAGTCCTATAAATGGACTTAGTTTTACTGCCAGGAAACATTACATTCACTCCGTGGTTAAAGTTTTTTCAATTTTAATAACTTTCTTAAACTTAACCCGAATAATTCAGTCGTTATATTCCGCTGATCTACGAAGGCTACATAAACACGTCATCCTCGATAAAGACCGTCAACCGGAAAATTCACACCGCTATGCAATATGGGAATTTTTTACTAAGTTGGCAGTAACTCGAATGATTCAGCGCCCTCTATCGGTCAGTGTCCTCTCGAATGTAACGTTCGATAGTGAGTCGGAATATAACGACTGGATTATTCGGGTTAAGTTGGCAGCTAAAGAAGGACGAGTTCCGGGTGTTAATTGATGTTAAGAAATTATTATCGGATTTATGTTAATTAAAAGCACGTGTTTGATAAGACAATTACAAGACAGTTGCGCAGACTCATTATCCTGATCGCCGCCGATTGGCTCTCTCTCACAGAGAGCAGGCGACGCGGCCAATGATCATAAGGAGTTCAAGCCAAGCCCTCGTGTGGGAGAAAATCGGACACGGAAAGGGCTTGAATTATTCGAGTTATCTTAAACTATCCTGGATTTGAACCAAACGGTCTGTACAGAAGCTTGTTTATGATCAAAAGCTAGTATCTAGAAGGAAATTTTGTTTAACTTTTTTTTACCTGTTTTTCCGTATTTTACTTATAAATGGACTTTTCTTCCAGTTAACATTACATACAGTATGCATTTAAAGTTTTTAAAACATTAATTAGATTCATAAACTATCCTGGATTTTTACCAAACTTGGACGAAAGCTTCTTACAATCAAAAGATAGTATCGAGAGGAATATTTTAATGAATTTTATTCCTCATTTTTGTGATGAACAGGAAAAGTAGGCGAGACACTGGGTTCCGCGGAACCCTTACGAATTTGTTTAATATATAAAACTTATGAAATAAAGAATGGGATAGAGAAGAGGTTATATGCCCTTCCCCGAATGATTAAATATAGCTTAATCAAGAATGATGTATATACATGTGACATTGAGATCATATAACTAGATTAATTAGGGGTTCAAGTTAGCTGAAAGAAGTATGTTGATTTAAACAAAACTTCCTATTTACATTTATTCATATTAACTCCCAATTAACACTCCTTCATTGATATATTAGAAATAAGTTGTTGAAATTTTTCATTTGAATGTTTGATCAATTTTGATGTTTTCTTTTTTAGCCTCCTTGATGCCATTACCGGAAACAATGTCCAGTTACTGAGAGCAATTCTTCTAGAACATCAATACAGCCAAGCAGATTTAAAAGATGGTTTGTTTTTCGCTTGTGGTAGTGGTAACATCGACTGCGCTGTTGCTATTTTAGAGACTGGGATACCACCAAATGTCCACAACAACGAGGAATATACACCTTTAACTCTCGCATCCAGAGGAGGACACAGTGCAACTGTCGATCTCCTAATTAGATGGAATGCTGATGTCAATCTTGCAGGTGGTTCCATAGGAAATAGTCCGTTGCATTATGCTTCAAATGATGGTTATTTGGAAATATGCCGTCTTCTAATAGATTCGAAATGTGACATAAACATGTGTAACTCACGTGCAGATACACCGCTAATTTTAGGCTCAACAAATGGTCATTTGGGAATAGTTGAGTACTTACTCGAGAAAAACGCGTCTGTTAGGCGTAGAGGTTACCATGAAAGAACTGCACTTCATTGTGCAACTGAAAATGGTCACTTAGAAGTTTGCCGTCTTCTTATAAATGCAAATGCTGATCTCGAGGAAGAAGATACATTCGGTAACACACCTTTAATATGTGCAGCTGAAAAGGGATTTGTGGAAGTTTTAAGACTGCTTCTTCGTCACAATTGCGATGTTAATCGAATGAGTCATAGTGCTGCCACTGCCCTACATTTTGCAGCACAACATGGTGACGTTGAGGTCTGTTGTCTTTTACTAGATGGAGGAGCAGAAATAGATGCTCAAGATATACGTAAATTTACACCATTGATGATGGCATCCCTGAATGGTCATGATGAAATAATAAATCTATTGGTTAATAGAAAATGTAATGTAAATATGGCTGCCTACAACAAGAGAACAGCCCTCCATCTAGCAGCAGAAAGAGGTAACCTTCAGTGTTGTAAAGTATTACTGAAGGCCGGGGCAAACATAGATGCTCAAGACTCACTAGGCTGCACACCGATCTATAATGCCGCCATTAAAGGCCAGGCCAGTATTGTCCGCTTCTTCATATCAAATGGTGCTGATTTGGTTGTCCGACCGAAAAACGGAAATTCTCTTCTTCATTTCGCAGCTTCAGGAGGTAGCATGGAATGCTGCCAGGAACTAATAAATTCTGGATTTGATGTTAATGCTCAAAATCGAGATGGCATAACGCCATTGATATCAGCCGTGAACGGCAAGCAGATAAAGGCGGCACGATTTTTGCTCGATGCTGGTTCAGATACGAACTTTAAAGGTTTACATGGAATGACGGCACTCAATGAAGCTGTTTTTTACAACTGTCCACAGCTTGTTGCCTTGCTTCTAGAACGTGGTGCTGATCCAGACATTGAAGATGATGCCGGAACATTGCCGCTTTGGTTTGCTGTTGACGGCTTTAGTATTGAATCTGTTAAATTGTTGTTGAATGCAAACTGTAGGTACAATGTACACTCAACATTAAGTAGCTACTGTGGACCATGTAATCCTATAGAACATGCCGTCCACAAAAAGAAAAGGCAGGTTCTTCGTTATTTAGTCGCTGCTTACTGTGAAGAAACTTTAAATATTTTGAGAAATCACATGCCTGTCATAGAGAAAATGACCGCGTTAGAACCGGACATGGTCGATTATACTAGAAACCTTGCTGCAGTTCCGCGTCCTTTGACAGAGTACTGCCGAAATCGTATACGAAGCTGTTTGGGAAGGCAGACCAATCTTCCAAAAATAGTAGACAAGCTCAATCTACCGACATCAATCAAAACTTTCATTCTATTTGGGGAACTGGATACCGAGTAAATAGACTAGTCAACACTTTTCTTAGACGCGTTAGTATATGTATGTATGCATGTTTAAACTTATGAAACATGCAGTATACTTAAAAAGAAACTTTACTTTACTTGATTTTCATAAGTTTTCAGCTTGCTTATCCAACTGTACAATGTGCATTTTCAAGGTCTTTATTTGCATTTTTGTTATCGCAATAATTCGTTGTTACATGTAATTTGATGACTGACCATCGTGCATTTAATTTTTCTAAACAAAACACAACTCGGGAAATATATGTTCGACATGAAGCGGTCTATCGCACACTGCTCAAAGCGTATCCTAGTAAGTTACTCGAATACATTAACTTTATGTTCCAAGATGCTGTGTCGTATACCGCTCAGCTGTATTACCGTATATGGCACTTCCAACTACAAGTGAAAGCTTTGTTTGAACCTCTGAGATTGGAGGGATAAAAGCTGGACGAACTTGGTTTGCGTTCTTCCAATATACATTGTATTATACAGAAATGAGCAAACATTTAAAAGAATATATAGTCGGACCTTATACACACTTGCAAATTAAAAGCTCCCCTAGTATAGTGCACTTCATCATCGGTGTAATTAGCCTTAAACTGCTCAAATTACAAAAAGCTCAATCGTCAAAAAGATAGCAGTTTATTGAATATCAAAATCTGGCATATCTTACAATAAAAGAAGTACCTATTAAAAGACCAAAAAAACGAAGCTGTGTGCTTAAGATCAGAATTAGTTAAAATATGAAAATATTTAATTCTCTTTTTATTCCAGTGGCAGCTAGTAGGTCAAAAGTATGTCATTAAGGACAAAATGAACACAATTATACAATTATATACACCATTGACCAATTTTTTTCAGACACCTTTGGCGACTACTACCATTGTATCAGTATTTTTGTTTTATCTAGTTACTGTGATTTATATATGGTTGGTTGGCAACATCATTGAATACAATGTTTCAAATTTGATATAAACTATACGTAGGGATAGTTGTTGCCAATTTGAGAGTTGGCAGTTATGCCAACTTGAATAATGAGAAGCCCTCACATTGGTTACTTTGGGTGGAGCTAGAAAAAAAAATCCGTTTTAATAGAGTTATGCACAATATTCTAAAAGAGAACACAAGTTTCTTACATTTGTAGTATCAAAGTATTATACACTTGCATAACTGGGACCAATGAATAATAGACTAGTCCCGTATCGATCATATAGCAAATTTCTAATTTTTATATCCGAACTATCACAATTCTACATTTAAGCTAGCTAGTCGTCGTTATTTGGAGAAATCGAACTATGATGCGTTATGAATTAAAAAAAAAAATGGAGCTGTGTTAACAGTACACTGATTTCCTTCATATTTCAGAGATGTATTTAATATTTCAATGTTGTGACTTAAAAAATATATTGAAGGTTAAAGTTTAACAGATTTTTCTCAGAAGAAAATTTTTAAGAACAGGAGCATCTGTCCAACTTCATATTGCATGTTTTTCTAATATATTTCAATGTTTTAAAAAAAAAATCATAAACAGCTGTTGTTACAAATGTGGCTTAACCATACTAGCATGTACCAATTTTTAGATGTCTGCAAATATTATTGTTACTGATATATTTACTTGTTAAGCTTTTTTGCAGTTTATAACCTTTTGAATTTTTAAAATGAACATATCTTTTAATGCTGTACGTGTTATATGATAATCAAATAAAGATGATAAAATGTTCACTTTTCATTCAGTGGTGGAAAATAAACATCGAATAAATTTCAGGTCTGGAAACAGCTTTATACGTTCTTCTCATAGAAACTGACATTACAAAAATTCTTAGTTCAATCATTATAAAGTGGCAAATTCTTTCTCGCTTTTGGAAAGTCTCTCAATCTCCCCTTAGTTTTACTTTTGGTAAACGACTCGTCTTCTTTATTCATTCCACGTTATGGACATTAAAATCATATGTGTGTCTTGTTGTTCACATGCAATATCACAAAAAAGGCGGTAATAAATCCAACTGAAACCAATGTTTCTTGTTTGACTAAGCTCATAGAAAACACTATGTGCTACTGTGTTTGTTATGAATCGCTAGAAGTTTGAGAAAAAAACCTGACCGTTTAGAAATTAACAGCGATCCTTTTATGCCTTCAATTAAAGGATGACAACTACATGGACGACGTGTCCAACATATAACCTAGGGGTCGAACCACAGTTTTGGCTAAAATTTAACTAAAGCATATATAGAAAACAGACGAGGAAAAGATGGTCAAGACTTACCATTGTTTCAAAAAACTATATGAGCTAACTAAAAATAGTAAATTGCTAAAAGGATCATCAGTATTACAAGACGTAACCACCCTTAACATTATAGAAGAACCTAGTTACTCTTTTATAGCTCACCTGGCCGAAAGGGCCAAGTGAGCTTTTCTCATCACTTGGCGTCCGTCGTCGTTAACTTTTACAAAAATCTTCTCTGAAACTACTGGGCCAAATTTAACCAAACTTGGCCACAATCATCATTGGGGTATCTAGTATAATAAATGTGTCCGGTGACCCGGCCAACCAACCAAGATGGCCGCCATGGCTAAAAATAGAACATAGGGGTAAAATGTAGATTTTGGCTTATAACTCTGAAACCAAAGCATTTAGAGCAAATCTGACATGAGGTAAAATTGTTAATCAAGTAAAGTCTTATCTGTTATGAAATTTTTAGATGAATCGGACAACCGGTTGTTGGGTTGCTGCCCCTAAATTGGTAATTTTAAAGAAATTTTGTCGTTTTTGGTTATTATCTTGAATACTATTATAGATAAAGATAAACTGTAATTAGCAATAATGTTCAGCAAAGTCATATCTATAAATGAGTCAACATGACCAAAATGGTCAGTTGACCTCTTCAGGAGTTATTGCCCTTTATAGTCATTTTTTATCAATTTTTCATAAATTTTTGTAATCTTTTACAAAAATCTTCTCTGAAACTACAGGGCCAAATTTAACCAAACTTGGCCACAATCATCATTGGGGTATCTAGTTTAAAAAATGTGTCCGATGAACCCATCTGTGAACCAAGATGGCCGACATGGCAAAAAACAGAACATAGGGGTAAAATGTAGATTTTGGCTTATAACTCTGAAACCAAAGCATTTAGAGCAAATCTGACACGAGTTAATTTGGTAATCACGTCAATATCTATCTGAAACTTTTAGATGAATTGGACAACCGGTTGTTGGGTTGCTGACCACCCAATTGGTATTTTTTAAAGACATTTTGCTGTTTTTGGTTATTATCTTGAATATGGTTATAGATATAGATAAACTGTAAACAGCAATAATGTTCAGCAAAGTAAGATCTACAAATAAGTCAACATGACCAAAATGTTCAGTTGACCCCTTAAAGAGTTATTGCCCTTTATAGACAATTTTTAAAATTTGTAATTTTTTTAACAAAGAAGGCAAAGTTCATTATAGATAGAGATAATTGTAAGTAGCAAGAACGTGCAGTAAAGTAAGAACTTTAAAAACATCACAATCACCAAAACACAACTTTGTCATGAATCCATCTGTGTCCTTTGTTTAATATGCACATAGACCAAGGTGAGCGACACAGACTCTTAAGAGCCTCTAGTTTTTAATTATGTCAGTTATTGCAACTGAAATATCGGTTAATATTTAACAGTTATTGTGAAAATTATAGGAGTTAGTTTTGAAAGTGTAAAATGCAAAAAGGTCCGCACAAGACCTCTAAACTTCTCACCGGTTGAAACTTTTAAACACTTCGATTTTTGGAATTTTGATAACTACGAAAAGACAATGATATATATGGGAATACGTTTAACTGCATTTCAGCAGCACATGTTAAAATCTTGAAAAGATGATCGAGTCTAGAAATAAGGTCCCATGAAACTCTTGGGAAATAACAAACCACAATTACAAAGCTTGTATTGCGTTTCTCCATAATAACAGTCCATGGACGATTTCATATAAACCGTCCGGGCGAATTTTGTGACAAAATCAACAGAATTACTGCTAGGATAGAAAAAAATAATCAAACAAACAATACAATAACTTCCATGAATTTTCTATGCAATTCCAATATCGTCCAGTATCCAAAAAGAAGGTCAAAGCATAGCACAACAGGTAAAAAGGTGAGTATTGTATGCACAGGTTTACATACTCACATTGCACAACAGCTAAACAACTATACTACAAATGGATAAACAAATAGCAGAATTTTTCAAATAGCACAGAAGAAAGATTCACTATTGGTAATGCTTTACAAAGAACGCGAAAAGTTTGCAATGCCTATGATTAATAAATGATTTCTAAAAACAAAAAAGACAAATAAGGCATTCAAATCCGAAGTTTCCAATTTCCATCCCACAAAACAGTACTGAAAAGAATCCTTTTCCCCCTTTGAAAACAATAATCGACCAGAACACATATCAAACAAATCGTTCATCTGTAATTTTCATTTTCCCTCTATTTTTAATTTTTAATTTTGTATATATATATTATCCATGTCTTGTAAGTTATCCTGCGACACAATCTTCAATTTGTTGAAGGCGGTCACTAAATGGTAGAAGATTGGTTGGTGTTTAATGCCACTTTCAACACTTTTGTGCCAAATTGTTGGCGGTCAGTTTTTGTCGAGCCCGAGAAAGCTCGTCATAGGGATAGTGATCCGGAGGCGGCAGCTTTATATTTTAGAAGGTGGAAGAGCTGGATGATTCATACTTTGTACATATGTTACGAAATTTCTGTCATATGTTCATTGTCCTTGACCTCATTTCAGCGACTAAAAAGTAATCATAAGTTCTCTCTTATTATGAGAGTGATAGGACAATTATATTTGGTATATGCGTGCGTACCTTGCAAGGTCCGCATGCCAGTCATACAGTTTTCACTTGACCTCGTTTCATGGATCAGTGAACAAGGTTAAGTTTTATTGGTCATGTCCATATCTCAGATACTATAAGCAATAGGTCTAGTATATTTGGTGTATAGAAGGTCAAGGATTGCAAGGTGTACATGGCCAACTGGCAGGTGCCATCTGACCTTGACCTCATTTTCAGGGTTCAGTGGTTATAGTAAAGTTCTTGTGTTTTGTTTGTTTTCTTGTACGGTATGCAATAGGTCTACTATATTTGGTGTATGGAATGATTGTAAGGGGCACATGTCCAACTGACAGGTATCATCTGACCGTGGCCTCATTTTCATGGTTCAGTGGTCAAAGTTAAGCTTTTGGGTTTTTGTCTTTCTTTCTTATACTATTTGCAAAAGGTCAACTATATATGTTGTACGGATATATTTTAGGATACACATGTCAGTCTCGTAGATTTTGTTTGACCATGAACTCATTTTCATGGTTTTTACTTACTTTATTTGTTGTAAGCTGTACACGTCTGCCATGTATGGTTCATCTGACATTGACTTCATTTTCATGGTTCATTGTAATGTTTTGTTTTCAATGTTAATATAAAAAAGAAGATGTGGTATGATTGCCAATGAGACAACTGTCCACAAGAGACCAAAATGACACAGACATTAACAACTTAAGTCCGTTTCTCCGAAGCTATAAGCAATAGGTCAACTATATGTAGTGTATTGAATGATTGAAAGGTGTACATGTATTTCTCTTTGGTTTATATGACCTCATTTCCTTGGATCACGTTAAGTTTATGTAATAGTTGTAGAAAGCTTTACATTTAGGATCATTTAGGACTATCAACATAATATCAATGGTAAGTAAAGAAGGCGAGACATTTCAGTGTGTGCACTCTTGTTTAAAAGTGGATGAAGACTTCAAGCCGGAGTGTCAAGACAGAACCATGCACCGACCTTCGGCAGGAAAACCGAAAGTCCTAGTATCTATTTGCCGGATTCGAACCCACAACAGGTGTTGACAGACTAGTGATACAGTAGTTTAATTAAGTAGACACACGGCCACATAGAGCCCTGGAAGTAGATAGATTGATAGATTGTTGGTGTTTTAACGCCACTTTCAAGCGCCATTTTGGGGCTATTTCGTGGCGGCCAGTTTTTGGCAGCAACCATTTGATTTTCTGGGGGGGGGGGGGGGGGGGGGGGCTATGGTTTGTTTGTTTCCAGTTTTTGGAGAAAAAATAATTTGTTTCGAATTCTGAAAAAAAAAAATTGTTTGTTACACCCT
Source organism: Mytilus edulis (assembly GCF_963676685.1). Taxonomy (NCBI): domain Eukaryota; kingdom Metazoa; phylum Mollusca; class Bivalvia; order Mytilida; family Mytilidae; genus Mytilus; species Mytilus edulis. Next base: position 74,881,285 of record NC_092346.1, on the reverse strand, counting down.
CAGCTGCCACTATATGTAATGCTAAAATTGAAAGAAAAAAATTGTTTTTCGACTTGTAAAAAGTTTTTACAGAAAAAAAAACCATAGCCCCCCCCCCCCCCCCCCCCGAAAATCAAATGGTTGCTGCCTTATTGGTATTGGAAGCCGGAGTGCACGGTGGTTTTCGATCTAGGAAAACTGATAATCCTAGTCAATTAAGATTGGAGTCGAGTACAACCAAACGAGCGGGGTTAAAACTAACAACCTCAGTATTGACTGGATAGTGATTAAAGTAGAACTACTTGGTCACCGAGGCCCCTCTCTAGAAAAAGAAGACTACCCTTGTGGTTATTTATATCTTCTAGTAATGCATGTATCCGTAAGGCATGTTAATGCAAATTACATGACCACGAGTTAATCCTAATAAGGAATAAAGGCAACAGTAGTATACCGCTATTAAAAGTCATAAATCTATCGAGAGAAAACAAATTTCTGCAACAAACTGAAAGCGAGGGAAACACATCAACTAAAAGAGGAAAACAAAAGAACACTGAAATGCAACAAAAAAAAGGACCTATACAAGAATCTATGTGACGTCTCTACCCTATTCTTTAAATACACCAATACCGAAAGGTAGCTATAAAGGAAAGTTAAAACATGCATGATAATTATCTACAAAACAAAACTCTCATTTTAAAACATTTTATTGATAAACCAAATGAATTGGATTACAGGCATGGTGCCAATACTTATCCTTGCTCTAGGTAAGCTGTATGGTATATTTTAAACATCTATTACTCCGTAACATTCAAATGCATCACTTGAATCGCAGTATGAAATTTCATGGGTAAAGATTTTCCATGCATATGATTTAAGGCATTTTTATAATATGTTTTTAATCATTTCTGATAGAAGATCATAGAAGCCCTCGAGAATATTCAAGTTATATAAATGTGACATATATGGATGTATTTAATATTGACTAATGCACAAGAATGTGCATGATCGTTATTATTCATCACCGTATTATTTCTTAAGGTTAACACCTGTTGCCATAAGACTTTAATGAAATTTCTTGATATGAACAATCATGGTATGATTGTAATAATCCACAAGTCAGTGTGCAGAATGATTTTTTAATAAAAGTAAACATGTATAACAATGATACGTGCACTGAATGTCTTGAGGTGAACGATAATTGTCTACACAAAACATTCAATTTTTAGGATTTTGAGGCAGGAATTTCGAATGGGATGTTTTCTACTGGCATAAAATTATTCCATTCTAGAGGCATCAAAGAGCCTTTAACATTCACATACTTTTAATGCATAATATTGACTAATGTTGATTTAAAATTTCACCAAAGGCATTGTGCTTATGACTGAATGGGCCTTAAAATTGCACACATAAAACTCATGTTGATTTTTTTCTAGAAAACATTGAGGGTTTTTCCCCAAACCTTGTGTTTTAAGAAAAGAATCTTAAGACAATTGCTAACAGAAGCCAAGTGATAGTAAAAGGTCACTCACACTAACATTCTTTTGGATGATGGATGAAATGTATGAAAACCTATAAAGTGAATGTATCTCTTAATGTAGCAATGAATTGCACTGAAGCTAAAAACAAAGTTTTTTTTCAAGTAGACCATCCATTCATAATGAACAAATACCTTTAACTCTACTATGCATCTTATACTTCAACAACCCTTGTTAAATCCTAAACTAATTTTATGTAGTATTCATTGATACATAAAGTGCAGGATTTGCCATACTTATTGCTGCATTTAAAACAGATAAATAAGTAAATGTGATAAAAAGCCCTGTATGCAGCAAAATATTTTCAGTACCCAGGAAAAGTAGACGTCTAGCTACTAAACAAACCTGAATGTGTAAATTTCTGCAAATTGCACATGCTTTTACAATAGGGGCAGATAATTGCATATCTTTAAATTTAATCTCATGGTTTGGTTTAATACAATTGGGCTTCTGGCATTGAAATTGAAAAAGATAAAAATATAACACCCTAAATTTATAGCAAAGAATGTTTGCTCGAACTTGTGCTAGAACCTATCATGCAATAGGCCATTATGAGTTCAACTTTTTTTGTCATGCATCCAATGTCTCTGCAGAACTTCTTGAGGAATACCATGAATAAAAGTTATGTTCCTTTGCCTTTTTCCTATTGGTGTAGGGATTTCATGTCATGAATATATATGCACTGTATCTTTTGTATTTTTGTAAGAAATTTTATTTTGGTAGAGTTAAAATTCATAGTTTTGTCTCTTAATATGGTTTCAGGATATAAATAACTTTTGTAATCAGTTTCTTAAAGAAAACATTTTGTGGAGGTTTTATATTGAATAATATAAATCCATGAAATAACCAAAAAAAGATGATTTTTGGGGGGGATTTTAGTCTTTTCAAATGTGCAATAGATATTAAACAAGGTTATGATTTAAATAAACATAGAACACAATTAAGTATACAATAAGAATGAATTTACTTGGCAAACAAAATTTTTAAAAACATTGTTAACTTTAATGTGAACACTATGTAGATCAAATTTGTTTACTTACATTTTACATAGAATTCCATACAATAACAAGCATCTTTAACGATTAACAACATATTTCAAGTAAACTTGTATATACCCATTGCATTAAAGAATTATTCTTAACATTAGCAATAGAATTATATTTAGTAGCCCAAGTTTCTGCACATTACATTTCTCACTTAGTTATCTGCTAGTAACACATCACAAAAACTGAAATTCTCAGGAAACAAACATTTACAACTTATATGAAAAATGAAAATTCTTTTGTAAGCATTGTAACTTATGTGAATATGATCAAATATTAATACGGATATATAAATAAAATGGTGTAAATATTCATACATGAAAAAAATAATCAAGATCATAGTCATGATAGTACTTGCTGATAATAGTGAGGAAAAAGGTATTTTGAGAGTCGTATGGGAACTCTATTTATGGAAAAATATACTATGTTTTTTTAAATATAAATGGGATTTATTTTTTAAAGCAATGGGTACTGTAACATGCATTTTATCTCAACAAAGGTTAAAAGTTAATATTTACAACAAAGTAAAATTTTCTCTGGTATCCTGTTAAAGATATTTAAAGAGATTGTTTAAACTTTAATGTACAGTAAATACTATATAGTCAACTTATTTCCTTGTATATCTATGATTGATCTAATCAATAATTTTCCACAGAGAATCAGGAACATGCAGCGAGCTTCTGGATAAGTCTGTAAGGTCTATAATCCTAATCAAAATGAACATAGCACTGTTTTGATAAAACTGAACTTTTTCAAAATTTATTTACACTAAACATCTTTAAGTTGCTGAGAAGTTATAATCCACTTCGATGAAATCTGAAATAACTTTTCTATATGAATCACTTAATTTCCAGAATTTGTCAGTCTGACTCACATTCATCTAACACTTCAAAATCACTTCCCATATCCATGCTTATACCGCTTCCTACACTGGCAGCATCTGAAATATCATTTTGAAAATGAGTACAAACATTTGAATATAACAGGCCATCACTCAGGACAATGCATAATTTCATATCATAATTATTGTATTTTTTATCTCTGAAGACTTAATTAAAATACTTGTAAAATAATGCACAAAATCTCATTACAAAATGTACCAATTTAAAACAAAATAAAAACTGCTCTGTGAACCAAACATTACTTTTTTAGGCATACAAAAACATTAGATACATATGTATATTCACGCTGTGAATGAAACCTTTAAGGGAAAGCTCTTAATGAAAATATTAACCTTGTTACATCAGGGCCTCAAAATGAACAATTAATATGATATAATAAAATGAAATGAAAAGAATATAGAAATATGGATTTGGTATAATTGCGATGGAAACAACTACATGTATCAATAGACCAACGGACAGAGATAAGAACAATTTAAAACGGGTCACTGTAATTATTTTGAACCTACATGTATTTACTTTTTTCCATTTTGGGTTTGACCAAAATACATGTAATTGATGATTTCTACCATTTTTCAAAGAACCTGATCAATTTAAAACAACATTTACATAAAATATACTCACCCTCATGTTCTAAATCATGTATTTCTTCATTATCAGTCTCATTTCCATCTAATGTTGGCATTGCAGCTAAATCTTGATTTAAGCTACTTTCACTAGTGTGTACAGTTAAACTGATTTCAATACTTTCACTGCTATCCTTCATATCAACATCCTTTCCAAGGTCATCTTTTTCAACAACCTTTACAAGGTCAACTTTTTCTACATCCTTTCCAAGGTCATCTTTTTCAACAATCTCCTGGCTGCTTGATTGGTTACTTCCTTCAACATTCACATGGCTGCTTGATTGGTTATTTCCTTCAACATTCACATGGCTGCTTGAACCAATGTCATCCTTCACTTCTTTTTCTTCAGTCAAAATTTCTGTATCATCCTGTTTAGTATTAGTTTCTTCACTTTTTTTTTGCATGGAATCAACAGTTTTTTCAGGCGATTCAAATCGACACAAACTGTCAATTGCCTCAAGCACAACATCTATTTTAATTTCACTAGTAGAACTTCCGTTGTCTGAGTCTCTAGTATGATCTTCTTGCAAGATTGGTAAATGATCTATATTGCCTAATTCTAAATGAACAAAATCAGAAACACTGCTATTTTTATTGCTTTCAAATGAGTCAATTGATACAGATAAATCAGATTTCATATTTAAATTGAATGTTTCTAAATTGTCAATGTTTAATTCAAGACAAACTGGTGTCTTTGACCGATTGTTTTCACTTGTCATGTCAGAGTTATCAGATAATGAAACCATCTGCCCATCAGCAATGTTTTTTTCAGGTTGGTTAATGTCTGAGGTTTTCTCTATTTCTATTTTTTTTACTTCAAGTTGAATACTAACATTTTCTTGCACTTCTTCAGAGTCCAAAGATTTGGTGTTGTCTACTTCATTAGTACTTTCTTCTATTGATTCACTTAAACTTTCTAGAGGAACTAGCTCATCCATTTCTAAAGGTATAATGTCACTATCACTAATATTAGATTCTGTGCTTGTTTCCATTGCTATTTCGGTTGATATTTGTTCTTCGTTTGCTGAAACAATAATTGCATTCTGGTCGTTTTCATCGTCTTGTAACACTTCAAATCCTGAGATAAGCTGGTCCTTTTTTGCATTAGCCACATGCACAGTATCAACTATTTCTGATGTTTTCTGATGTTCTAGTAAGAGAAGGGCAGGTTTTGTTTCTTGTTCAGAATTTTCTTTACCCTGTGTCTGATCCATTGTACCAGATATGCTATCAATTTCATCTGTATGTACAGACTCGGAGAGGATATTATTTTCATTTTCAGTCTCATTATCACTATCTAAATCAATGACTTCAGACTCAATCGTTTTCTCATCACAGCTTATAATTTCTTTTTGAGCACTTTCAATTCCACTTGTATTATCAGCAGATAAATTCATTTCTGTTTCCATAGTTTCAACATTTACTTTCTCACAAGCCAATAATTCTGTTTGTAATGTAATGCCGGATTGTTCCATGTTCGCTGATTTTGAGTCATTTTCTGTCAGAATTGTAGAAGTAGTCGTTTCTTCTGTACTTTGTTGGTTAACCCTTTCTTCCACAATTAGCACTTCCTCTACTTTACTTACTTCTTCTTCCTTGTTGTTACATGTTAGTTTTTCAGGACCTGATTCCTTACTTGGGTCAATTATCACCTCAACAGGTTTTTCTTGAATTTCAGTTTGTGAAATGACAGTATTATCTATCATAATTTCAGGAGCATCTGGAGTAATAGATAATGTTGTTTTTTCCTCATCTTCTTTACTTTCAGTTTGTGTTTTAGCAGCTGACCTTCCTCTTCTTGGTGTTCTCTTTGAAGTATCTGAATCGGCTTCATCTGTCTTTTCATCAGTTTCATTCTGATCTTTATTGTCAATTATTTTTTCCATATTTTGATTGTTACTAGAAACATCCATAGCTTCCTGGATTTGTTCAGCTTCTACTTGCTCTGTGTTAATATTCTCCTCTACTTCATTTTGTTTTTTAGCACCTGATCTTCCTCTTCTTGCACCTCTCCTAGATCCACCTCGTCCACGCCCTCTCCCCCTTTTACGCCCTCTTGTTGTTTTAGCTGGAATGTCCTCCTCTTGCAATGAATCATCCATAGATGAAATGTCAGTTTTAGAAATTTCTTCTGATGTGTCATTACTCTCTTCAACCCTTTGTGATGTATCAATTGTAATGTTTTCAGATTCAGATAGGATTTCATGTTTTGATGTTGTATCTTTATTTAAAATGATTTGAGTTTCAGAATCTCTCTGAATTTCTTCTACATCATCATTTTTATCAGACAAATCATCACCAGCCTTAGTCACTTCAACTGTCGACTTGCTTTCATTACCAGTTTCATGTAGTTTTGTTTTTATTTCAATTTCCTTATTTTGTTCCTCCTCTCCAGTTATCTTACTATCAGAAGCCACATTTTCAACATTTTCTGATCTGGGTTTTGAATCTACTTGATCTTCTATAGGTATGTCTATGTTTTCACCTTCCTTAGTTTTGTCAGTGATATTTTGTTCATCTTTTTTATCATCATCATCTTTGTTGAAATCCCCATCTTCAGTATCAGAAATAATTTCTAGTTCCATTTTCTGCATTGTGCTATTCCCATGGTTAACTTTAACTTCCATTTCCTCATCAGAATCACCAACTTGGTCAAGAACATTTGCATCATCATTAAAGTCAAAATCAGCAAAATCATCAACTTCACCAACTTCATCGACCATCATTAAATTACTTTCCATTTCATCACTCGATATATTTTCTAAATCATCATCATTGTTATCTATTTCAGAGTCACTGGAGACATTTTCTAAATGTTCATTAATATCTGATACAAATTTCTCCGAAGAACTTGAAATATTTTCTAATTCTGGATCAGAAAAATCTGATGCACTGTCTACATTTTCATATTTTGCATTTCGTTCTTCATCGTCTGATATAGAGACGATATCAACTTGTAAGTGTCTTTTAGGGACGTACTTAGTCCTTTCAGCCTTTTTTTTATCCATGGACTTCTTTCTAGCTGATCTAGTTTTCTTAAGTGTACGTTTTTCTGGTTTTACTTTTTTCTTGATACTTTTAGTCTCAATTTTGGATGAATCTTTTATTTCCTCAATTTGTTCTGGATTAACATCATGTAAATTACTTAACTCTCTTGTTCTTGATGCTGCTTTTGGTGCTGGTATCTGAGATGTTCTATGTGTCTGAACTACTTCTATTACATTCTCAGGTTTTTTCTCAGTAGTGTCTTTTGCACCCAACACTACTTCAATTGTGTTTCCTTCGTTTTCATCAATTATTGTTACTTCAGTCATATTTTTTGCATCAGCTTTTTGAGGTCTCCTGCGACCTTTATTTGAAACATTTTGACTAACGGATAAGACTTCAATTTTAGATGCTTGAACTGTATCAACACAAGTTGAGTCCAATTTATCATTTGTTGATTTTCCATCTATTACCACAGATAAATGTTGTATTTCTGCTGATTCATCATTTTCTTTCAAAGCTATAAGATCAGTTTTAATTTCAGTCTCTTCATCAGCTCCCTCTCCAGTAACTTTTTCTACCTTTGTTTCAGACATGTCTGTCTGTTCATTTGTCTTACTTTTTATCGTTTTACTTGTCTTGGTAGTGTCCTCATCACAACTCTCATCAGACTGTGAGTCAATTGAAATGACAACAACATCTGAATCCTTTGCAAGTTCAAGTGGAACTGGTTGTTTCTCCTCTATCTTTATGATACTCTTATTATTACTATCTTCCTCATCAGACATATATGTGACATTAGCTTTTGCATCAATTTCAACCAAGTCATCAGCTTTAGTTTTCACAATCTGCTTTTCATCAGTTGCTACAATAATTTGTTTATCATCTGAGAAAAACAATGTACACATTTCCTCCGAAGTGATTGTAGCCATTTTCTCATTCTTTTCCATAGGTAAAGATAGATTTTGAGATGGAGGAGGTGGAGGTTTGATCTCTTCAACAGGTTTGGAATCATCACTTGTAATTGCCAACATTTCTAAATCTTTCTTTTCCTCACTTATAATGTTTTTAATTTCTTTTTTTTCTATTTCTTTCTTTTCATCTATTTCAACAATTTTATTTTCCTCTGCCTCATTTTCTTTTTTCTCCACAGCCTCTTTTTCAACCTGATCTACTGTTTCTTGTTTCTTCGCTTGCACTTTATCAATCAAACTTTGTGCAAGAATCATTTTCCTTTTCTCTGAAACAACTGGTATTTTTTGGTTTTCACCAACAGTAATAAAGTCATCAAGGGAAGGCGGTTCATCAATTATTTCTACTGAAGCTTTTCTAACTGGTTCAACTTTTGCTGCTTGCTTTTTTTGTTCTTTTGAAACAGGGTTCCATGGTGGTAAAACAGGATTTTTCTTTGGAGGAGGGGTGGCTTGTTTAGGTTTGAATCCAGTTTTGTTAAGAATATTAATTTGTATTTTTCCTTTCTCTTTCTCTTTCTCCTTTTCTTCTTCATTTTTTCCTTTTTCGTTTTGTGTAGTTTTCTCTTGTTGTTTACTGTTAATATGTTTATCCCATATGGCTTGCATTTTTTTCTTTTGCTCTACTTTTCTTGCTTCTGCAGCAGGATCCTTTTCCTTGGGTTCTTCAACTTTTTTAGATACATCCGGTTTTTTCACTTCCTCTTTCTTTGGTAAATTTTTTTGTATTTTTTTCTCCTCTTCTTTCATTAGTGACATTCCAGCAGCCTTATCAAGATTAAATCTTTGTTCATAAAATGGATTTTCTTTCAGGTAATCCTAAAGATAGAAACACAGATAAAAATTTAATCGATGATATAATTATTTTATTAGTTTTGGTTTTCTTCTTTGTCAAGTTTTCATTTCTTACAATGTGCAAAATATTGAATTAAATATAATATATGAAAATGTTGGAATAAAAAGGCAAACAAGCAACATAATGACCAAGATTCTTGATCTCACTTCTTATTCTTAACTGATAAAAAAGATTGTGACATAGAAGAAAATCCTGCGTCATTTTGTTATTTAAAATCGTATAGTTGCACAAGTAGACAACAGAACAATCACAGACATTTCTGACTATGGACAACCTTATATATTCCCAACAAAATCAATGAATTTGACCATTAACCTTACATATAGAATATAGATATTTAAAGTTATCCTAATTTAGAGTTATTTCTCGTAATTTGATTGGCTGATATTGTCCTAATAAATTCAGTAAAATTTATTATGACGTCAATTGGAATTATCTCCCTTATTTATTTTGTCAATTGAAATTATCTCCCTTATACCATTGACCTAATAAAAAAAAATGAAATTTGAATTGCTTTATAGTCCTAATATTCTTAATTTTTCAAAGTTTTTGTTTAATTATCTAAACTGTATTTTGTTAATCTTGTCCTTTTATTGAATTTTAATATTATAATATGTAGTAGAAAAAAATCAGGATAAATTTGTTACAGTGAACAAATGTCCTAATACAGAATTTTATTGACCCGATAAATTCTCGTATTGTGTAACTAATATTATATGCCTTCATTTACCTGTGGATCAGTTGATAAAAAAAATTGCGGTCGTATAAAAATGTGGCTCACTGATTAACTTTTTTTAGAAAGACAGATGTAAAATATTTTCATCATACCTGTGCCTTCAAAGAAGACATAAATGTGTTTTCTTATCTTCTTAAATTATAACTAGTAGAATTACTATAGAGATTGAAATGTTAAACTTACCTTTGATAGATAACTGTACATACACTAAACTTCAGTTGCTTAAACATCATTGGTAACATCAAAGTCATAGGGGTTATAGTAGCTAAATATTAAGCACAAATGTTGGAGTTTAGCAACATCAATTGCAATTAATAATGAAAGTCACAGGGTAATAAGCATGTTATCAAGCAACTGAAGTTAAAGTATGTTCAGCCTTACCTGATACTTAAGATAATGGTTTTCAGTTTTGATGTGATGTTCAGCACTGATATCATCTCCAGCATGTTCTTTACACAAAGTACAATAATAACCTTTGGTAGCCATGAAGAACTCTTGTCCTGAAGTTAAAAACACATTCATTTAAATTTTAATACAATATATATCCATGAAGAAAATAGGATGCTATGATGTAAAATAAATAGAAATCAGAAATATAAAATTCATAATTGCTGTCTGTACTCTGTGAGACCATTTAGATGACTTATGATTAGAGTCAGGTATTCTAAAGGACCATTTGAATGACTGTAATGATTGAATCAGGTCTTCATATTTATAAGGGACTTATTTGAATGATTGACATGGTTAATCAGGCTACTCTATAAGACCCTTTAAATGACTTCTGATTGATTCAGGAAGCTGTAACACCATTTGGATAGATTCTGTCTTTATATACTTATTCAATTAACATAATGATACAATAACTATTTATATTTATTGTTGAGATCCAAAACATTCATTTAGACCATGGGAATTAATAACAAAGTAAATATGTAACATGAGTATGTAACTTGTAGAATTTCTCTGCTGAGCCTAAGCTATCCACAAATAAAATCCTTTGACATGTAAGAAACCGTTTAAAACTAGAATAACACACTCAACTCAAAATGTACAGTCTGTGTTTTGACCATTGCAAGTCAAATATAATTAATATACGAAACTGGCACACTATGACCACAAACTATATCATTTTTCAGTTTGTCTTAAAAAAAACAACACCTGGGTATAACCCCCTTATTTGGAATATATATTTCAAAAGCTCACACCATACAAGAAAGTTCAATAGCAAACACCCATGAACAAAAACTTTACTGAAACAACTGGATTGGGGGATGAACATACAAATGCACAGAGAAGAAAACATAATTACACTGTCCTAGTTGGGCAAATAAATGAAATACTTTATATTAAACTGTCTGATTAAACTTTTGATACTTGCAGTGATATTGTTGGCTTTTTTCAAAACTACCTCTACCCTATTTTATTGGGGAAATACGCGTCATTTTTATCAAATTGGGAAAATTTAAATAAACCATGAATTTGACTGGAACTTCAATTTGCAGACCACCTTTCAAGAGGTAAACCCTCATTTGAAATAAGACACCTTATTGTCAGTGATGATACATACATAGACCCTCAATCTGCACATATAGTCATTGTAGGCATGAACAATGTTTAAATGAGTATTTTTCAGTTTGTATTCATGCATAATTACTACTAAGACTGCACTGTTTGGGAAAAAAAATTAATTTTGAGAATAATATGAAGCCATTTTTTTTTCAAATTGGGATTCTTCTCCAGGGGAAAAAAGCCTTTATTGTGCTACTCCTGTAATTTAAGGCAAACAATATCACTGAGACTTGATTGGGAACCTTTACTGCCAAAAAACAAAGTGTAAACTTGACACTTAAGTCATCATTATACACTAATGTTTCACATATAAACCTCAAATTTTATCTTCTGGAATAACAAAAAAATCTGGAGGAGTAAAATTTTCAATGACTATTATTCTGCCATATTTTGGATCCAATGGGACAAATGCAAACTTTATCAGTAGGCCATTATTATATACTAAAACTACTAAGATCAAATCAATGTTACATAAAAAATCAAGACAGCTGTATAATATCAATTCAGATACTGGCAACATTATATGATAATTTTTTCAAAGGTAAATAATGGTGATAAATAGGTCTAAGTGATACTTAGGGTAACTCTTAAGTATTACATTAAGATCAATTGAGTAAGAATATCTTTATGGACTATAATCTGAAGAATTTGTATTCATATATGTTCATGTATTACAACTATTTAACATTTATTTCATTAGTTCTGTGTTCTTACTATATGAACTGGTTTCTAGTAGAAGTTTTCAAAAAAAAATATTTTGCCAAAATAAATTTGGTTCCCTTTTAACTCATCTTATTCTTTTTTCAAACACAAATAGTAATTGTCTCTAAATATTAAGCACCAATGTTGGAATAAAGTGTAGAAAATTCATATAATGCCATAACAATTGACCTACAGACAAACACATTTGCCTTCACACATCCCCCCCCTGCAAACTGGACATCGTTAGATTAACAAAACATTCAGACAAACTAAAGGGAAGTATTAAATGTAAATATTGATGAATATGCAACCAGCTGTTAACATCCTGTTGACACAGTCACATCTCATTGTTTATTATTTTGACAATAGCTCAGAATAGCAGTTTTAACTAATTTAAATATTAGTGTTCAAAATGAAAACCTTCAATAATGTGAAAACAAAAATAAAGCGCTGATGAATAATATCTTGAGGGAAAATTTCATTGACCTTTTTTCTGAACATTTGAAAAAAATATATTTACAATAAATTAATTTAAATCCTCTTTTAATTTGTATAAATCTGAGTGAGAGTGTTTCCATCTGGCAACCAATTAAAGATCTTTAATCTACTTAAACTCATCCAAAAATAAAATAAGAAGCCTTAAGCAATAATCTGTTTTTCATTTACCAATATAAAACATTGATCAACTATATAAACATGTACTTTTTTTGACAAATTGCAAAGTTCAACATATAAAAAATATATTGTAAATTCAGAAATTACTGCAAGGTTTTTACTAACAAAAATAATGCAACTTGGTGAGTAGCGCAATGATAAGAACCTGCAATCTGATATTTCAAACCTATATCTGTATGCAGTATTTCCAGAAATTGCAATAATTAATCACACGTTTTTTTTTCCATTTTTTCAAAAATCGGATTGATAAATGCAAGCAATTTAATTTCTGAATTTACAGTATTCTGATACCAATTTTGTAAAGGCACACTTGCACAGTCCATTTAAATCTTGATATGGTCAATATATGTCAATATGTCGGTCCATGTGTGAAAATCAAATTATGGATTAATTTCCAATTCCTTGAAAATTAAACATTTGAATTTTCTTCAATTTTAGTTTATCACTAAAACAATGTTTGATCAAACTGACCCTGGTATGTGCTAATGAAATAAATATATTTGAAAAAAGAGAAGAACACAAATAATCATAAGGAGAGCTCAATATCTTTACTTTACATATAAACATGTACATTTTGTACCACCGTACATTTTGTACCACCTTCATGTGCAGTTTTTAAGTCTGTCTAACTGAATGTCAAATATGATTAAAATTTAAGGTCTGATGTCTTTCTTACGATCTTCTTACTTCTTCATAAACAATTAATAATTGCATTTACTATTATTCAGTATATTTTATTAATATTTAGTTGTAAGAATGTCTCTGGTGTCATGTCAAATGTGAGAAGTCTATGGTGTCAGTCTGTCTGTGCTCTCTTTGCTGTTCACAAGATAAGGACAAATGTTTACACAATTATGTAACCCAGTTATACTGACACCCACACAACCATTGACTATGTAGGTGACAGTACAGAGGTTGTACAATGGAGATTCTGTGAGACCTTTTATTGGAGTAACTTCTACTTTGATATCTTCCTTGTTGTCTGTTTTCTCATTGTTTGGTTTTTGGGTCTTCAATTCTTCTGGCAGCCATGGCCTGTCATACTTGTTTACCAACTGGAAAAAATAATACAAATCAGCAATCATTTTTAATTAATAATAATTATTTATTTATAATAGCAAAAGAAAAATACAATTGCATATTTATTTAAATTCTATCTGCTTTCTTTTTATCAAAATGTTTACATACTATTACAAATCTACATAAATCTTCGACTTTTAATGGATAAAAAATAATATTGTGAAAAAAAAGAGTAACTTACATTTTGATGTTTTTTTCCATGAAGATGTTGCATTAAAGATGTTAAACTAGAGCAAACCACATTACAGGTACGACACCAATGATTTCCTGGATCAAAGAACTCATACTTTATCTTCTTTACTGGTTTTATAGGTTTGTATGTATCCTAAAATAATATTGGTTAAGACTTTAACAAAAATCATACATTTATGTATATGGATTTAATCCTTCTGTATCTAATATTCCAAATCTGATCATGTTACAAATTGATACAAGATGAAAAATGTTAATATTTTACCATAACTGCATAACTGTGTAAAGTAATAAATGAAATAGCAAAATCTTAGGCATATCACACGAGCTTCCAAAAATGTATATATGTGGATTGATATCCTTTACTTTTAATATAAGCCCCAATATACTAACATATTGATATCCTTTACTTTAATGTAAGCCCCAATGTACTAACATATTGATATCCTTTACTTTAATGTAAGCCCCAATATACTAACACCTATAAATATCAGAGCAGTATCATGTATCATACTAAAATATCCACTACAATGGTCTACTGAAATAACTTATTTGGTTTATGAAAAGATTTACTATTTATTCAGAAAACCTAACATCTGAAGATATTTACAGCCGATTGCTTTGAGTGTGTAGCCAGTATGGTAGGTAAAGGTACTATCTTTGTTTAACTTGCTAACTAGCTGAATCCTGAAGTTATTAACAGGTATACTAGCCTCCTTCCTAGTAGTCTAGTCCTACAGACAGATAGATTGGTTATATGTCAGACTAATCTACACACACCGTCGTTATGGGAGGGTAGTTTACCTAACCTAATAATGATTTTACAGTTCAGCTAGCAAGCAAGCTAACAATTATATAACCTTTATCTACACACTCAATGCAGTCAGCTGTAAATTCTATGCTCAATAATCTAATTGAAAATCTACATCTATATCTTTACTCTAGAAATTAAATAAAAGATCAGCTTTTTAAAATCATATTAACATGATTAATGGTGTAAATACTTGTCTTTCAATACAACCTCTCCTTTTATTATCATAATATAAGTAATTTAAATGTATTCATTGTAATTTACAATTGGTACTGCTGGGCTGACTCATAAAGAATATTCATAACATTACTACTTACCTTTTCTGGTGTTGATTCAGATGCTACAGCCTTAGGTTTTTGTTCCTCTACCTTTGGTTTCTCTTTTTTTTCTGTTGATGATTTAGTTACAGATGAAGATCGACGATCATCTTGTCTAAGTTTTTCTCTTGAACCAATGTCATCTTTTCTTTTTGGTGTATCTAATTTTTGTTTTTCTCTGCTGCGATCATTATATCTTTTGTCTGTTCTTGGTTTTTTAGCAGATGATTCAGTTGCCAATGGTGATTGCCTAGAAGCTGATGATTCACGAGACCTTTTAGGGGTTGAAGGTGTGTCTTCAACTGAAGCCTCACTCAAAAGTTTTGTTTTCTCTTCTACTTCCTGTTTCAGTTTGGTAATTTGTTTAGCGATTTCATCCTGTAGAATGCTGTTTTGCATTAGTATTGGATCTTTATGTCCATCCTTTTGTCTTCTTCTCTTCCTCATTAGTTCATTCTGTTGTTTACGTAAGGAAGCTAATTCCTGTTCTAATATTTTCAATCTCTGTTGAACATGTTCCTTGTCTTTGATTAATTTCTCTTTCTCTTTTGATGTAAGGATTACTTTAGTGATAGTTATTTTCTGTTTTTCACTACTAGCCTTTGGACTTGATTTCTCAGTTATAGTCTTTTTCACTAGAGTTTTTGTTTTAGGTGGCAGTACAGTTCTATTTGAACTTGTGGTTGTAGAACTGACTATATTCTCTTTTGATTTTCCCTTTTCTCCTTTTTTAACTTTCCTTATGACTGTTACAGTCTTTGTTTCACTTCTTCTAGGAGGGTCATCCATATTCTTCAGTTCTACAGTCTTCAAATTAGACTGTTTCTTGGGTAGTGATTTTGTTGTTGATGTAAAAGTGTCTTTCCCTTTGGATATTTCTACTGATTTGAAGGAATCCTTATATGATGTTGAAGTAGGTGGGGGAGGTCTGTATGGGGAATATCCAGGTGGGTATCCTGGAGGATAACCTGGAGGTGGTCCACTATAAGGAGGAATAAATCTAGTTCCATAGTTTGGTTGACCAGGTGGGGGTCCCCACATACCAGGATGACCAGTGGGAGGCATCCCATATGGTGGTGGCCCTGTGTAAGCTGCAGGTTGGGGAGCAAAAGAGGAAAACCCAGATACTGCATATGGTGTTGTTGAGACTGGAGTACTTGTTGCTGGATATGAACTGGCCACTGTAGACACAGCATATGTAGACGCTGGTGGATATGAGCTAGCTGGGACTGCATAAGGTGGTGATGGTTGCTGAGAGGCTGGTACAACTGCAGGTCTACTTCTATCATCACTATACGTCTCTCTTACAGGTGCATGTCTACTTCTATCATCACTGTAAGACTCCCTTGTATAACCCCTGTCACCTGAAGGTACAGAGTCCCTTCTTTCCCTAGAAGACACAGTATCTATCCTTAATTTAAGTTTGTCACTTGTAGGTGATGTCATTTTCGCCTCTCTTAATAAAACATCAACCATTGATTCTTTTTCAAATTTATTTTTCATGGGGAAAAATTCTTTCTTAATATCATCAGTCAGTTCTCCTCCAAGAAATGTTGATGCTTGATCAATACCATACTGATGAATTTCTTCTTTTGGTTTCATTGGAGTTGGATGTGCCTTTTCCTGCATTCTCTTTGACATTTCAAAATCAAAACCAATAGACTTCAGTATGTTTTCTATAGTAGGATCATATTTGGCTTTCTTTTCTGCTGGGGATGTGCTTTGTGACTGATGACCTGAAAAAGATGCACTAGTTGTGGGATTTGTCTGTCCTCTTTGACTTGTAAACATACTCAGGAGATCAGATTCTTTTGGAGGCAACTGTTGTTGCGTACCATGCCCCCTGTAATCTCTTTCTGGGGGATAATCAGATTTGTGTTGATCAAATCGTGGAGGGTATCTATCATCTGACCTAAACCCTGGTTCAGAGGGTCTTTCATCCTTAGGATAATGAGTATGTTCATTAGGTTCTCTTCTGTCATAGTAGTTTTTAAGTTTAGCTTCTTTTTTAGCTTTGTCCTCACCATCATCACCATAGAGAAATCTCTCCTCATCTTCAATATCCATATATGAGGACATTCCTGGTAGACTAGATAACGATTTTGGTGATGTTTTTTGGTATCCTTTTTTACCACTAGCTGTTTGCCCTATTGAATGTATTTGCTTAGGTGCTCCATATGGAGTTGATGGGAATGGTGCATTTTTGTCTGACGTGAATGCTGGTTGATCAGGAGCACTCTTCTTCAAAATAGATTTTAATGGTTTAGTATCACCAGATCCTGGTGCGGTCTGTTGCGACTGCAAAGTACTGTATGGATTTGGGGAAGAGTAAGCTCCTGAATAGGCATGTGATGAATGAGAATCTGGAATTCTGTATCTATTTATAGATTCACTTTGAGAATGTGGGTCCTGTGAAAATTCTTCTCTGACAAAGGATGGTTTGTCTCTTTCATGTTCATGACGTCTTTGATGATCATATGAATCACTTCTTCGTGAATGGTCGTCATATCTATCCACCTTATCTCTACTTCCATGATCTCGCCGATCTCTTTCACTACTATATTCTCTTCTCTCGCTACTATATTCTCGTCTATCACTGTGGCGATCATGTGAGTCATGTCTTCCACGTTCACGATCTTTTCTATCTCGGTCACGTGATGATGATCGCCTATCTCGGTCACGATCATAAGAACTGGGCTTCCAATCACGGTCAAAAGAATCAGATTGACCATGATCATGAGAACCTCTATGAGGTGAGCGGGGACTTTCATACCTATCTCTCCTAGTTTGTCTTTTGTCACGATCATCACCAGATCCACCACCATACAACTCATCATATCTTTCATCTGAATGCTGCTTCATGTCATCATATGTTTCATGTTTTTTGGGTGGTGGTCCAAGCCTACTTGAGAGTGGACTTTTGGATTTCCCTTCTTTGTATATTTCATTACCAACTGTGATCCTTAGAGACTCATGTGAAGGTGACATCTCATCTCGCTGAAAACAAAACAAAAATTTCATAATCATGCTCAAGTCATAATGTACTATTGTTTTTTGCTTTTAAACTTAACCAGATGCTCTGCAGGGTGCAGCTTTATACGACCGCAGAGGTTGAACCCTGAACGGTTGGGGGCAAGTATGGACACAACATTCAAGCTGGATTCAGCTCTAAATTTGGATTGTGATTAAATAGTTGACACAGAATAGGTTTCTGACACAGAATGAATGTGGTCTAATGAACTTTGCCTTTGAGCAATTCACTATACTGTTGAATATTAATCCTCTCAAAAATAATATTTGAAGAAATTTTCTTTTTATTTATGAAATCTGAAATGAGAAAAATTGACCCCCCCCCCCCAATTTTTTTTTCACATCCCCCTTTCCCTTATTCCAAAACTGATCTCTATTCAAATTTCTAATGGAGTTTGCAACAATAACTACTCATTTAAATACATCATAAAATATTAAAATGTAAAAAAAGTGCTTTTAATCAGTGAATGGTAAAGATATTGTTTTAATTTATTAGTTGGTAGTAAAAGTGAATATACATTGTATTTTGTATAAAACAATGATTTAAGTTGATTCAACTACTATTCTGGACAAAGAAAGATAATTCCAATTTTCAAAGAATATTTCATTAAAACTGTGCAATTGAAAATTTCTTGCTATTTCATGACAATACTGTGCAATTAAAGATTTCTTGCTATTGCGCAATACCGTGCAATTGAAAATTTCTTGCTATTGCACAATACTGTGCAATTGAAAATATCATGCTATTGCACAATACTGTGCAATTGAAAATATCATGCTATTGCACAATACTTAATTAATATAATAATTTTGGACCCCGATTTTGGACCAAATTGAAAACTGGGCCCATAATCAAAAATCTAAGTACATGTTTAGATTCAGCATATCAAAGAACCCCAAGAATTCAATTTTATTTAATTTTGGACCCTTTGGACCTTAATGTAGACCAATTTGAATATGGGACCAAAAAATTAAGAATCTAAATACACAGTTAGATTTGGCATATCAAAGAACACCAATAATTCATTTTTTGATGAAATCAAACAAAGTTTAATTTTGGACCCTTTTGGCCCCTAATTCGTTGGGACCAAAACTCCCAAAATCAATCCCAACCTTTCTTTATGGTCATAAACCTTGTGTTTATATTTCATAGATTTTTATTTACTTATACTAAAGTTATGGTGCGAAAACATAGAAAAATGCTTATTTGGCCCCTGATTCCTAAACTTTTGGGACCAAAACTCCCAAAATCAATCCCAACCTTCCTTTTGTGTTCATAAACCTTGTGTTTAAATTTCATAGATTTCTATTAACTTAAACTAAGTTATAGTGCAGAAACCAATGTGTCTTGGACAACGACGACGCCAACATCATACCAATATAAGACTGCAAAAAAGTCGTATAAAAAATACAATTGTATGAATGACTAGATTATATGTAGAGATGCTAAATTTGCTTTCTTGTCCCTAATTATTTCTTCTTGATGCTTATTTGAGAAATGGCATGAAAGATATTCATCATTTTTAGTGTTACTGTTAGTAGTGGAATCCAGGTCCATTCGTCCTGATCCATGTTCGCCCAGGGTCCATTCTCCCTGATTCTTATTTTTTTCTTATTATTGTATAGTTGCATAATGTTTACCATTTGAAAGGAATGTGTTAAAATTATAAGTTTCCCTTTTGATTTACATAGTAAAATACTGGAATACAATGTGTAATTTATCTTGATATTGGTTATTTGCTGGGACTTTTATACTAATAGTATAATTGTTCAAGGTATTTGTTACCAAACCAGTCTATTCAGTCGAGTTAAGCAGTAATTCGGAGACTGCTAAATCACATGTGTTAAAGTAGTTACAGAATAAAATAATAAATGAGCTTGTAAATCCTTGTAAATCCTGTTCATGATTTACAATTCCAACCGACTCACCGTACATCTTTGTTTTTATGATTGTCAATTTGACTAGTTTATCAAAACAAAATGTATTTATCATTAATCCATCAAACAAGGCTGTAGCGCATTGCCGAGCAAAGCGAGCCGGTTTTTATTTTAAGGGGGGGGGGGGGGGGGGTTCGGGTGCCTGAAACATTGTGAAACAGGAGAAGCTTATTTCAGCATTACTATGGGAGAGGTCAATGTATTTATAATAAAAAAAAAAAAAATCAAATATAACAGAAAAGGGTTATTTTTTTATAAGCTAGCCTAGTAAGTAACAAAACAAGTTTCAATATTAATAGGCTAGTCAATTTAGCTCTAACATCACTCAACCTCCAACTAATTGCAACAGAAGGTCCGAGTACACATTTATCGTCCCTTGATTTTCGTTGTTCACGAATATAGTCCCTAGTGTGGACAGTGTGTTACTTGTCATTTTTTTTATACCCCTTCCAAATTTATTAATTTATGTTTTTATGCCTCAAGTAGCAAGAAGGAGGATAAAACTACACTGTAAAAAAATTTGATTCATGAATTATAATGTAAAGTAGTGATTTGGTCCAGTTGAAATAGGTAAAACAAGAATGTGTCCACTGTACACGGATGCCCCACTCGCACTATCATTTTCTATGTTAGTGGACCGTAAAATTGGGGTCAAAACTATAATTTGGCATTTAAATTAGAAAGATCATATCATCATGATCATAGGGCACATGTATACTAAGTTTCAAGTTGATTGGACTTCAACTTCATCAAAAACTACCTTGACCAAAAACTTTAACCTGAAGCGGGACAGACGGACGAACGAACGAACAGACAGACAGACGGACGAACGAACAGACACACAGACCAGAAAACATAATGCCCCTCTACTATCGTAGGTGGGGCATAAAATAGCATTTCGGAAGCTGTCAAAAGATTTCAAGACCCCCTTCAAATAAAATTGTCCATATTTGTAAGTTCTCTATAATTTTGATATAACTTGTCCTAAAAGTGTAAGAATATTATGGAGAAAGCGCAGATGGGACTTTTTTTATTTCCATTTATTGTCTAAAAGAAATGCACCTCGAAATAACTGTGTACTCGGACCAGAAGCTTTTTTTACTGCAAATTATAATATAGACTTGTACTAACAACATACTAAAACTATACATTGATATAATTTGCGGAAAAGGTAATTTTGGGTGAACAAATGGTGAAATATGTGGTTTTTAGAGAAAAAAGGCTGAAAACTGGAAAAGAAGAAAAAATATTATTTATTGTTGCATTTTTAGACCTAAAGCTTGTGGAAGACAGGAAACCTTATCTCAATAGACTATTATGTAGTCCTTTAGCTATTAATATTCATATTGAAGTAATTTTGAGGTGAAATAAGTGATTTTTAGTGAAAAAACGTCGAAAACTGGAAACGCAGAAAATCTCCATTGTGAATGGTTTTTATTTTCGAAGTTTGATCTATATAGAAAAAAGAACATAATATTTTATGTATAAAGCTTATCTCTGATGGTCAACCAAAACTTTCTGATTCTTCTGTGACCTGTACTATCGAAAAGAAGCTTCAACACACGTTTTTTGTCAACTATATCATTCCTATGCACATGGAGCATGGCAAACCCACAAAGCCTGTCACCACCCATTGTATCCCGTTCTCAGGTTTTCAAATGAATAGGTACAGAGAAGACTAGACCAACATTGTTACTTAACTGGATTTTTGACATGCTAATGTCACAAGTTACATGTATAAATTCCGCTGGAAGACATGTCAACCTACCTGGACACATTATTCTACCAATTTTCAAGTCTTTGGTTTGACCTACTGAGGTTCGAACCCACGACCTACCGCACTAGAATCAATGGAACATGCTAGCATACAGACAATGCTGATCATATATTGTATAATCAGAAAAAGAACTTAAAAACTTCCATAGAAAAGGAGCTTCATGATTTTGTTTAAATTAATTATAAATAATCATTATATTTTTGGTCAATCAATTATTTTATCGATTAGCATTTGTTGTTCAGTGAGTTGAGTGTAAACATTGGTAACTATAGCGTTATCAATTCAAAAATAAACCAAGGAAAGTAATAAGTCATATTTATAGGGGGTGTTTATACTCATGAATGACCTTTTTTCTCTTTTTTTCTCTTTAAAGAACCCGTCTTTGACCAGTTTTGTAAAGACATTAAGATTTGTTTCAATTTTTTTATTTTGATTTTTTGGAACACTTATTTTTTTTACCGTCGCCACTATGGTTAAGGCTGCAATCGCTGCTGCAGATTGGACACACTGTACAGGGGCGGATCCACCCATTTTAAAAAGGGGGGTTCCCAACCCAGGACAAAGGGGGGGTTCCAACTATATGTCCCCATTCAAATGCATTGATCGGCCAAAAAAAAGGGGGGTTCCAACCCCTAGAACCCCCCCCCCCCCCCCCCCAATGCTGTATGTAGTGTGCCGGTAGATAATTTGAGACTCGAAACTCACATATTGATAATGTAAAATACATAATTGAGAAAAAAAATATGACACTTCTAAAGTTTGGTCGTCGTTTCAAAAGTGAGGCATTTGCCTCTATTACGCTACTGCCCTGCAAAGACAAGTATTTCAACAATCAGTGAGAAGTACTATGTCTGACAATTCAAGCTTTCAATGTGTTTTAAGAAATTCCAAGAATATATACATGTACAATAGAATTATCTGAATAAGATATTAAATATAATGCCCTTTATATTGATATTTTTTTTTTTAAAGTAGTGGGAACAACCCAGGGCAAACGGACCTAGGGCGAACGGACCTAGGGTGAACGGGCCCGATACCTTAGACTAAGCCTTATAGTCGCTGTAAGCTGAAATTCGTAGCAGTTATCGGTAAAAATTAATCTAAACTATCAACCATGTTCACTCATGACATAGTTTTTCACATTCCATTCATAAATCACACAAAGAAAAACCACTAGTACTAACCTAACTTTTAAGTGATTGCACTGTGATAATCCTGACCTTCACATTTTCCAAGACAATCATGAATGGTGGAATCCACCTTTGTTTTTACCGGAAGTGTTTCCGTGGAGTTCAATTTCATAAAATTTGCATAGAGCGGGGGAAACCTTATCACAACAATGAGAAGAACATTTCAGGAAACTGTGTAAGTGACGAATGTCATATGTAAACAAATAATCCTCATAGAAACGAAGATGGCGGAATTACAATGGAAAACATTCTGGAAAATGTGATGGTCAGGATTATTACAGCATGATCACTTAAAAGGTAGGTCAGTAGTGGTTTTTCTTTTTGCAATTTATGAATGGAATGTGAAAAACTATACCTTGAGTGAATGCGATTGATAGTCTAGATTCTTTATACTGATAGCCGCTACGAATTTCAGCTGACGGCGACTGTAGTAGTGTAACCAACATCTCAAACCAGGAAAGCTGTTCAACGAGTATAGTATAACTGATTCAGGGAAAACTCAAATTTGTTGTCAACTTAAATACTCAGCTGTGAAATGGAAAATTGGCTTTTGAAATGGGCATATATCATGTTTATATAATTATGAACCTGGGGTCCAAGACGTTCCAAAACAGGCCTCTTCGATACAGGGGAGCGGGAACGATCTCGATCGTAATCATCTGGTTGTCTTTTCTCTTTGCGAGTTGTTGCAGATATGCCTCCACCTTTGCTGCTAAATTGACTCCCTCCTCGACCTCTACCTTTCCCCATAAATACCATTTTACAACAAAATAATTTGCTTGAAATGGAAAGTACTCGCACTTCGTTATAATTTTGTAGAGCGCATGCGCTTATCGTAAACTGCAAAGTCGTAAAATTTCATTGTTATTATATATTTTAATGAATATTCTCGCAATATTTATATTGAATCTTCAGTTTACATTATTTTTCATTTCATTGTGGTATGAGTAGGTAATCAACAATGATAAAAACTATCTTTTGATTGACAACAACCATCAAATGGTCGAGAGAAATGTGGCCTTCTGGGAGTGGCGGTGAAGTTAAAAGCAGTAGACTCATTGTCTGAGTCAGTGTTGTGTATTGATGCTGTTCAATAAAGGATGTAAATAGTGATAGTAGATACACTCGTTGTTAATTGAATTCAAGCAATGTCCTCGGCTTTAGGTGGCCCTGGAATGTCCCATCGTGGTAAGAATTGCCAATTATTGTTGACGTTTTTATTCCATTTATAATTTAAAATCATTAAAAATATTTAATTAAGAATTACAACCAATTTTTTTAAAGACTGCTGCAGATGTCATGTGTTGCCGAGTTTGGTTTGTTCTTATTTACATACATATCATTCCAATTAAAATTTGACTTTGCTTTCTGTGAATAGATTTTATCAATATCATGTCTTTTTTTCTTTTCAATATTACAATAATGACAATATAATATGAGTTGAACAAAATAAGACATATTTAATTTTAAAATGACATAAATAAATCAACTGTTTCATCCCTTATTAGGGAGCTACCATTTGATTTTTATGGGGGGCTAGGATGAAATTTGAAAAAATAGGCAGGACAGGAGTTTTGAATACAATTTAGGTAATAAAAAAAAGTCAGGATAAACTAAAAAAAAAAGGCAGGACCGAACAGAGTGAAAAATAAAAAGGCAGGACAGAGATTACAGCTAAAAAAAAATGCAAGGACAAAATTTTTCATCCTAGCCCCCCCCATAAAAATCAAATGGTAGCTCCCTTAGTAGATCAGGTCTTGGTGAGAAAGACTCACTTAGTATTAAAATTCACCAGAAATTATCAGTCGACTCCTCAGTATGAACAGAGACGATGAATGCCCTAATGAAGACTCTTTTTTTGGTGGAAACTATAGAAAATAGAGAGAGTGAAAGAGAAACTGTAAAAAGTTATCAGCAAATTCAGAAAATTTTCTTGACCAGTCACCAATATTATCAGACAACCTCTTTTAGGGGTTGCTGTCATCGAAGGATGATTTTTTTCACATTTTTTTTTGTGGAAATTTAAGAGATAGAAAGATACATTTAGATCAAACTGTAGCAAAATCAACGATCACCAAAATAAGATATATATTTATAAGCATGATAAGTCAAATTTACCAAAATTATGAGTCTACTCTTTCTAAGTGTTATATTGCCCTTGAAAGTAATCGCAAATTGTATTTTTTTTTTTTGTGGATTTCCAACAATAAAAAGTAGAGCTTGCCAGCCATACCTACATTGTAATAAAAGACAGGTGTTACCTGATGACCCCATGAAGGTTGTTGGTGCATGTTCATACTATTAAATTAGTTATCTGTAATACATGTATCATCATAGTTTTCAGTAACGAGTTACATAAATTTGCAGGAAATAGTATCATATGCTTCCCAGATACAAGTTGACAGGAAATCCTATGATAAGTTACTTAGGCACTGAGGGTGAAACCCCCCCCCCCCCCCCAGGAAAATCAAATGGTTGCTGCCTTTGCGTGTGTCAGAAAAAATCCTGAAAAAAACAAAAAAAGGTTCCTACTCTCTCACTCCAGATCATGTCATGATGAATCTGCAGGGGTTTTATTATCTTTTATGTTGACTGGTACTTTCCACGTTTCTAGGTGGTACTTTTCAATTTATTCCATGAATATCTTATATAAAAATTGCTACATTTAGGCGGTACTTGTCAATAACATAGGAGGGTAAAAGTACCGGGTACCGTCTCCTAATGAATGGCCTGGATGATGATGTGACATGAGGTTTATTGTCGCCAGGTTGTGGAAACTATTATTTTATAGTACCTCTGGTGCAACCAATGGGAGACTTGCATGTATATTAAAAAGAAGATATGGTATGATTGCCAATAAGACAAATCTCCACAAGAGAGCAAATGACACAGAAATTAACAGCTATAGGTCACCATATCGCCTCAACAATGAGCGTGGCCCATACCATTTATGCTTAATTTGGGGGTTTATTTATTAAAGTGGGTAGTATGTTTGTAATGTATGTAGACCAGCAGATATTTTAAAGGCAGATTTACTGGTACATTTTGTATCATTTAATCTCTTGGTTCATGTAATGAATTTTTTCTTGATTTGATTGTTTCCTAGGCTATTTCTTTAATGATTGTGGGACATTTACATGTTAGAACTAAGTACATACATTGTATATTTGTATGCAAGAATTTGTCAAGTATGCACAAAGAGAATTAAGAAGAAAAGATAACATGAAATAGCTTTCTATAAGTATATCTAGATGTGTTAGAACCATTACCCTTTTTGACTATTTTTTTAAAACAAAACAAACTCTGAAAGTAAGCAACAAACATAGTGTGGGTTAAAGATCTCAAAATATTTTTTTACAACACAAAGTTTTCCATCATTTAACCATAGATGTAATTACAGTGTACATCTATGATTTAACCATGCATCATGTTACTTCTTGTTTTACTTACAGGGGCCAGGCCTGAGGATGGTGTGCGTGATATGATTATTATTAGTGATATTGATGAAAATGGGATTAATATCAATTTAAAGACAAGATACAAAGAAGATAAAATATATGTATCCTTTTCAAATCTTAATGTTTCATGTCAAACATGTCAGCAAATTAAACAGGAACTTTTGTATGATACCCTTTCTAGCCATGAGCAACAACAACCATGTAGATACATGTATGATTAATGAATTAAGCTTTTTGCAGTTTCATATTGGATGTTTGATATATTGCATATCATAAGATGAAAGTCTAATGTATCTGCATCCAACATGTCCAATAGGATTAAAAGACTGACTTTCACACTTCACCGTAATTTTATAATTATCTTGATATAAAAATAAGTTACATCTTACTAAGATTCTTAGTCTAAATTTGAGTTCACAATGTACATGTATGTATCAAATATACTGACACCTAACAAGGTCTGTACAACTAATTAGGTCTTAAGTTTTTCAACAAAGAAGGCCACCTCTACTTAAGTTCATGTCTCTTTAATTTTACCTCACATCCTACTTTTTTATGTAAAGTCTAAAAAAAATCATGGATGGCTTTGTAAAGTAGAAAAGTTTTAAAGAATCAGATTTTTGTTAATGCATTTAAAAAAATCTTAGGGTATTTTCCTACATCATTCCAGATGATGCTTTCTCCTCTACTTGTAACCCATATCCATCTCCTTACTTGTAAACCCTATCAAATAGTGGGACGGAATTGAGGGGGGGGGGATCGTACATGTAACTTGGGTTAAATTATTATAATAGTTGTCAGATTATTCTGATCCTCTCTAAAAATAATTGTGTAAAGGTTTTATATCTGCAAAGTATTAATTTGTTTATAACATTCCTGATTGAATAAATGGAGATGAATATTTGTATATATAAATGTTACTAGGTTGTTTACAATGGTAAAGTTCACTAACATAAAGAATTTAACATCTGTTGGCCTCCTTGATGAAGATTGATAAAGTCAGCAGGAAAGCACCTGCTTGATTCATAAAAAAATCCTAAATATTGGTTCAAGTCATATCTGTGAGAGTATTCACAATAGGCTAAACACATTGCAGTGTACAGATATATATATATAGGTTTGAACGTTGTTTTCAATTTAGGCTTGTTTATATACATATATTTCATACACAATAAATTGTCCATTTAAAAGTTAAGAAGGGACTTATAAGTAATAGAATTACTTTAGAAATATACTGTATTCCTTATAATAGTACATTTGTGTAACTTTAATTTCTTAATGTGTCTGTGTCATCCACAATAAATACCTGTGTTATTATTTGACAGTCACATTGTAATTAGTTGTAAGAATTTGTAATTGAGAGTCAATAAATTGTTATAAGACCCTTAAATGTGTCAAGTTGAATTTGTTGACCTTAATAAGTATGTACATGTAGCATATATAGGTCTGTATGTCAGACTGATGTGTTCAAATGAGTAATTAGTTAATTACAGTGTGTTTCTGTTCTTTAAAAGTATTTATTGTGGATGACACAGACACATAAAGAAATTAAAGTTACACAAATGTACTATTATAAGGAATACAGTATAATTCTAAAGTAATTCTATTACTTATAAGTCCCTTCTTAACTTTTAAAGAACAGAAACACCAAAATTCATAACATATTTGTAGAAATGAATAGCTACAATTTTAGCCTACAAATGTACAACTAAAAATTAGTTTTTTTTAAAAGAAGGAAGCTATACATTCAGTGTAACTAGTGAATTCGAAACTTTTTTTTTTCAAGACCCCTCTTTTTTAACACTGCCAGTGTATGACTTTATATAATTAGTAACAAGTCAACCAGTGTAACTTAACACAATGTCTACATAATCTATGATGTACATCACTGTTTAAATAGATAATCTGATTATATCTTTTCAATGCCTAATACAGATTTTACATGTGATACAGATGAAGTGTATAAAAATAATTAAATCCTGAAATCAAAGTTATTTTGTTTATCCTGAACTAAAATTTGTCAAGATTTCATGACTCCTATAGTACAGACAGTGAAACTATGTTGTCAGAGATCACCAGAAGCAGGAGCAAATCTTTTGTTATGGCTAGACTCCTAGTCAAAATTCTGTTTAAGTTTGATACAAGTTTCTATTTTGAAAAAAAAGGTTTTGAACTATTTGCTGCAATGACTTAATTTGGGTCCTAAACATTTTGGTTTGTCCATTATTATACAGTAATCTTAGCCTTAATTTTTTTGTACATATATGAACTTGATCACACCTACATGCATCTGTTTTTTACAGTGTTTATTTTTTCACAATATATTTACATTTTATTTAGCTGAACTTTCATTTCTATATTGTACATTTTGTATTTATAGATAAATGACTGGATTTCGGAAGTTATGTTTGATTCTAATGATACCCTCTGTCTTTCTTTTTCTCAAATCAAAAAATATATGTCAAGAAAAACTACTGTTGATGATATTTAAAAGTTAAACATATACATGATATACATATACAGTGTATAGGAATAAAGCTTTAAAATTTGTGGTAATCTAAAGTTATAATCTCATGACCTGTTTAAGGATATAAACATTTTTTTATTATCCTTTTACAGTAAAACTTTTATTAATATCAGGATGTAAAATAATGTGTAAATTGTAAACCTGAACTTTTTCCTTATGGTAGAGTATGCTATCTTTTCTTTAAATTAGTTAACCCACTTAGAAACTAAGGCCCCTGTTACAACTTAGATAGTGCCATTTTTGAGCTTACTCTTACTTCAGAGTGTTTACTTTAAGACTTCTGAAATAAATGTTCCATTACATAATTTGCAATAAAGATTAAAAGATATGGTAAAATTGTCAGAGAGACAACATGTTTAAATGTGCACACATTAATGATATAAATCTAACAAATAGCTCCATTTCAACATTATTCATACTTAATGAATACAATTTTGTTCTTTTCTTGTTGGTATTTATTATTAACACAAGTACAAGTAAAGGAGGAGTCACATTATGACATTACAGTAATTACTATGTAATAACAGGTGCATCTAAATAAATAAATAAGCATAAAGCCATATAATGTTAATTAGAAAAGATGCACAATTTTACATTCACCTTTTTTCTTTCTTTCTATTTTTGATAAAATTTATCAAGCTCAAATACTGTAAGTGCAACATAAAATTGATAAATCTGATCCTAGGAACACCCTGTGTATTGTTGAAGTTGAAGTATGTACTACAGGTTGAGATGTTTATAAAAAAAATCTCAAGAATTATTCTCTTAAAAAAGCATAATGTTTAAACATCATTTAGACAAATGCTTCAATTTACAAAAACATTTTGTGCAAACACCATTGTTAGGACCCCTTATTTGGGTTTTATTTAGAAAAGCCTAGGTGAGCTAAAATTCAGGACAGATAGTAACAGTCAATGCTATGCCAATGAACGCAAGTACTTAGGGACATGCAATATCAAATTGTTTATAAAGATTGATAAGTGCTCAGGTGCTTCTTAATATGATTAAAATTCAGAATTTATTCATGACAATAGACATGACAAAGGATGCTTTCCTTTCTACATAATGTTTTCATATGACTGTGTAGTAAAGTTAGATATCACCATTTTAGACCCAAAGGTTATGTTTATCATAAGGATTAAATAAATATGTTTAAATTGACATTAGAATTTATATTGTAACACTGTTCCTTAAATATTTTCATTTGCTTCATTAGAGCCCATTGACTAAGAATATAAATGGAATAATTTTGTTTTGTCATAGAAATGCTCATTTCCTGATGTTTGTTGCTCTTGAGGTTCAGCCTTTTCTTGTCCATGTATTTCCTTTTGGTAATTATTGCTGTCAGTCATTTTATTACAAGGCTTAAAGAAAACATATAAATATGGTTTATAGCCTTGACATAAATCTGGAACACAATTGATCACAGCGCTTGCAAAGTGGAAGTTTAATTATTTGTCACTTAACTTTTTTCTATAGGGTAGAAACCAAATCTTTTGCAAAAATATCAATAATTAGGTTATCAGGAAATTGGCATTATGACTCATATGTTGTTACCTGACCAGGTAAATCAATGTCATAAGGCTGATAGCTATTTTCATGCTGTCCTTTTATTTGTAAATCAACTCGGCAGTCTTTTCATGTTACCAGATGGCAGATAAATTTTACAGCTTCATTTGTATAAGCGGATTATTCCATTTGGCAGTCTATTTAAATATGCAAAAATTATATAAGACCAAATCATGCAAAAAGGTACATTGTTATTTGCATCAATGCTGCATGATACTGTTTTTGTCACAGTTTTCTGAAGTTCAAGGTCTAAATAATTGAAATCTTCTTGTGCATCCAATTATTTGTTTACATTTTGCATAAGATGGTACACTATTAAGGATATAATCTTGAGCAGCTTCTGATTGGATGATATTATAAGAAGTGGAAAACTTTAGTCGAAAGCTTGTTCATTTTGGTTAATAAGATCCCAGAGAAACAAATTCATAATTTACAAAGTATAGAAAATATATTCAATTGCTGTATGTAGTAGCAAAATGGCCCTTTTGCGTAAGTGATAAAAATATACATTGTTATGCCCCACCTACGATAGTAGAGGGGCATTATGTTTTCTGGTCTGTGCGTCCGTTCGTCCGTCCGTCTGTTTGTCCGTTCGTCCGTTCGTTCGTCCGTCTGTCCCGCTTCAGGTTAAAGTTTTTGGTCGAGGTAGTTTTTGATGAAGTTGAAGTCCAATCGACTTCAAACTTGGTACACATGTTCCCTATGATATGATCTTTCTAATTTTAATGCCAAATTAGAGATTTTACCCCAATTTCACGGTCCACTGAACATAGAAAATGATAGTGCGAGTGGGGCATTCGTGTACTGAGGACACATTCTTGTTTTTAACTGCACTTTTGGGTCAACTTTCGCCCTATGACCATTTATACTTTTTTGACTCTAGTCTCGTATTCAACATTGACATTTCTAGTAACAGAAACTGCTACCCATTCATTTCCAGTTGGTGTACCGTGTAGTCTTAAAGAAATAAAACAAGGAACACCATGTGCACTGGTACCCTTTGGAAAATGCATTATGAATAATTGTGCTCTTGAACAAAATGTAACTTGGTAATACATTTGTACTTATAGTCAGTAGCCACTTTAAATCAATGATCGATCTATCAGAAATCTGAAAGTCTCATTGAGATCAGAGACATAGTTGAGATAAAATAAAAATTAATATTCATGAATTAAAAAATAATTAATTTGTTAAACTTGAATATATAAATTTAAATTTAAAAAAAAAAGGTGACATATCTGCCTACTATTTCCTCCAAATGTTTATCAGTATTCATATTGTTGTTTTTGTGTGAGTGAACATTAAATGTTGACACATTATGATCAACAATGAATTAGCATTTTTTATTGTCAATTACAGACTGTTATACTTTAAACTTGCTTATTTGTACTTTTGATATATTCCTTAACCTGATACAAGACTTTTACAGGGTCTATATTGGTAGCAGTTAACCCATATAAACAGTTGTTAATATATGAACAGGTGAGGAGACATATAAAGAATTATTTTCATACATATGTCATATTTATGTCAATTTGAGAAGTCTTGTTATTCATGAGAACCAAGAACTTGTGTATTTTGTGTCCTTTATACAAATGTAGTAGACAGTGTATGAACCTCATTTATTTAGTAATAAACCATTAAATGGACAGGGTTTTAACAATTCCATACAAATGTATATGGCCATCTGCCATCTCATCCCAAATCTTTAGAACCTAAATTGGTCTAATTCACCTCAAAGTGTATTTTGTAAACTTTTTGAGTGATTTGTGGTTAGAATCATGAAATCTTAACATGTATTTATGGCAATGAACCATTGAAAAATATTTGTTTACCTCACTTCAAGACACTTGGCCTTTATCATATCAGTTATAATCATTTGTACATGTATTATGTCTTTTTTAAAACTCAAACGAAATGACAGGTAGCCTTTTCTATTCATGATTATACTGTACATGTACTATTTAGGGTTGGAATACAAATATTGATCTATTTTGCTGCAAGATCAAGATCTGGTAGGGTATAAGTAAAAAAAGTTTACAGAAAATACAGTTAAGCCTTCTCGGTAGCTTTTTACATCTATATTTTGCACAGATGATTTTATGATGCAGAAATATTGTAGGAGAGCAAACATGGGTAGCTGTACTGTCCAACATATTGGAAAGTACATATATAAAGTTTCACTAAAAAATTGTTCTTTCAGGAGTGTCTAGTTAAAAAATAATATACTGGTACATAAAATCAAGTGCATTTATCTGAAACATAGGTCATGTATACAAAAGTTAGAAGGGTACTTGTAACAATATATACATATCCTGTCTGTATACATAAAATATAAGGTTGTTAGACTTGTGTTATTCTCATTCAGATTTTACTCCAGTTTCAAAATTAAAAATACTCTGATTGAATGGTTTGTTTGCTTTGTTCCACTAAATACTACAAGTGCTTATGGACTTTAATAGAAATTGTAATTGTATAATTTGTTATCAAGTGTAAGCTTACAAAATTAAATTGTGAAAACAGGAAATAAATTAAGGTGCCTATCTTGAGGGTTATTCACTTTTGTTGTGGAAGAAAATAACGTCTTGCTAGTTCAGATGCTTTATGATCGTAAGATGAAATATATATATACGTAACAATAACGTTACGTTACATTAACAATAGTGTGCGCGAAAGTGCGGGAAACAATTACATTACAAAACGTTCTAATGTCTCTTGGCCTATATTCACGACATTCTGGGGGCCTCAAAATGCATAAGAAATAAAATTATGTTAAATGATAAATAATTAAAACTTTAAAGTTCTATAAATGGCTCACATTGAAAGTTTTTTGTAATTTCACTTTACGTTAACTGTCCTTCACAAAAATCCTATAACAGTTACTATAGTTCTAATGGATATAACTTCACAATTGGTCGTGTTGTAACTAGTCCTCTAGAAGTCCGTACTTTTGCTGCTCGAATAAGTCCATCTCCTCCTTTGATGACGTCTTCTATTGTTCCTAATCTCCATAAAAGTCGTGGCGATTCACTTCCTAGTTGAACTACATCACCGATGTTTACTTGTCCAGTATGTTTTCCAGAGGCTCGATGATATTCACGTAATCCGGTAAGATATTCATTAGACCAGCGTTTTGCGAAATGGTCTAATAAGAGTCCTTTTCTCTCAAATAGTTTGTTGGCTGTGATCGTATCAAGTTCTTGAATATTCGCGTTGTGTTTGTCGTTGTGCATCTCTGTGGTCGTAATAATCCTCCCGTGTAAAAGATGAGACGGCGTCAAGGGTTCGGGATCTCTTATATCTGAAGATATATATGTAAGTGGGCGATTGTTTATAATAGTTTCAATTTCAGTGAGTATTATTGTCAAAGATTGTTCGCTGACGAGTGCTTTACCAAATACTTTCTTTAATGTCATTTTCGTTAAGCCAATTAGACGTTCCCACCATCCGCCATACCACGGCGCTCCTTTCGGAATGAATTTCCAGTTGATATGTAAATTCAGCTGACTTTGAAGTGCATTTGATGCGGCTACAAATGTAGGCGCGTTATCAGAATAAATAGTTTGTGGTGTTCCTTTTCGACTGATAAAACGTCTAAATGCTAGGATAAAAGTGTTCAATGACAAATCAGGTACAAGTTCCAAATGTATAGCTCGTATACATGCACATGTGAATAAACATATATATACCTTTCGCGGTTGTGTTGATGTATCTTTGATGTGTATAGGTCCGGCAAAATCTATCCCAGTTGTGCAAAATGGTATGGTGTCTTTTACTCGATCCTTTGGTAGTGGTGGTGGTTCCGGGCTGTTATACGGTTTACCAATTATTTTTTGGCACTGTATGCATTTACGTAAGACACTGTTCACACTTTGTCGAATTGCTGGTATCCAGTAAGATTGCCTTATATGTGTTATTGTCTGACCGACTCCTGTATGTAGATTTCTTAGATGTGCGTCCATAATGACAAAATCTGTAAGTTTGTGGTTCTTTGGTAGTAAAATAGGAAACTTCGCGTTTTCTTCTATAGATGAATTTTGTATTCTGCCTTTACATCGTATGATTCCATTTTCATCCAAATATAAACGTAACTGTTGTACAAGCGATAGTGATTTAACTTTCGGGTTTAACGAAATATGTTCTAACTCTTTCCTGAACCTGTCTTGCTGTGTATCTTTGATCCATAAATTCATAGCTAATGAAATTTCCTCTTTTGCTAGACTTGTTCTTAGGTTCCTGTCACCTTGTGAACTCCGTAGTCGATATGGACGTTTTTTCTGGCAGTTCTTAACGAATTTCAAGACGTATCCAGTTACAGTTAAAAGTCTATTTAGATCAGAATACCTGTTCATGTCTATGATTTGTGATATTCGCTGCGGATCACTTGGTATATTATCGTCACTTCTGTGTGTCTTTGGTCCGGTGATATTAGATAGCTGAGTGCTTATTTCCACATGTCCTGTCCACGTAGGCCATTTACACTCGTCCGTTAACCACTGGGGTCCATTCATCCATAATCTCGAATCTTCAAATTGCGATGCAGTCAATCCACGTGTTTGTAAGTCAGCTGGGTTCATTTCTGTGGGTACATATTTCCATTCATGAGTTTCAGTTAGTTCTTTAATTTCACTAACACGATTTTTTACAAACTTGTTTAATGATTTCGATGAGGTGAGCCAATGTAGAACTATTTGGCTATCGCTCCAAAATACTGCTCTTTTGATTCCTAAGTTTTTGATTACATCTTTTACGAGTCGTGCTCCAATCACTGCAGCCATTAATTCTAATTTTGGTAGAGTTATTAATTTTAACGGTGCAACACGGTTCTTCGCGATAACAAGTGTCGACCCTGTGCCTTTACTTAAGTAAACGGAAGCTCCGTATGCTTTCTGACTTGCATCAACAAAAATGT
The DNA here is from genome assembly GCF_963676685.1 of Mytilus edulis. Classification (NCBI taxonomy): domain Eukaryota; kingdom Metazoa; phylum Mollusca; class Bivalvia; order Mytilida; family Mytilidae; genus Mytilus; species Mytilus edulis. The sequence goes on along the minus strand of NC_092346.1, from coordinate 74,845,905 downwards.
GTAGAGTAGACTCGCTAGTTTCTTCGTCCTCGTTTGCAAAATAGTATCTCTGTATTTGAAGTTTCGTAGTTATCTGTAAGATGTCATTCTTCACATCGGTCCATTCGTTTTCAATTTCTTTTGGTAGTGTCTCGTCCCATGCATATCCTTTTTTCCAAAGGTCTTGAATAAGTGTTTTTGCTCTAATTGTTATCGGTCCGAGTAGTCCTAACGGGTCATATATAGCGGAAGACTGTCTCAAAAGTTCACGTTTTGTCAACTGTGTGTCCATCTTTAATTGTTTTGTTTCGGCAAAGCTGATTGTATCTGATTCTGCATCCCAGCGCATTCCCAATATTTTTGTCTCCTTGTCTGAATCCAATACTTTTTCTGATAGGGCTAAATCTCTGAGTTTGTCGCTGTTGGACATCCATGACCGTAAATTGAAGCCTCCCTGTTTTAGCAATTCTCTGGATTCATTGAAGTATTTAATTGCGGCTTCTTCTGAGTCCATGCTAGATAGTATATTGTCAACATATAGATCTTCTTGTAGAATTGAAGCTACTTTGCTCGGATTCATGGATAAATGTTTCAGTAATGTTGCGTTTAAAATAAACGGCGAACACGTTGCTCCAAAAAGAACAACTTTGAATCTGTACATAATCAACTCACTTGTTGGGTCATTTGAATCGGACAACCAAAAGAAACGTGTGGCGTCTCGGTCTTCATTGTCAAGTCTTACTTGTAAAAATGCTTTTTCTATGTCCGTTGTGATGCCATATTTTCCTAATCTAAATCTTGTAAGAATGCTTGTCAACTTATTTAAAATGGGTGGTCCTGAAGATAGGCAGTCATTAAGGCTGGGTAAATCTGGATTTCCATGGCAACTGCAGTCATATACAATCCTAATAGGGGTCGTGTTTGAATCTTTCTTAACGGGATGGTGTGGTATGTAGTGGATTCTTCCATGCTCGCGATCTATTTCTGTAATGGGTACCTTTTCTATGAAGTCTTTCATCTCCTGTTCTTTGATAATCTTGTCGTATAGATTTAACATATCCGGATCTTTAGCCAACCTATCTATAATATTCTGGGTCCTCCTTCTTGCTATATATTCATTAGTGGGTAACTCGGGATGATCTGGTTTCCATGGTAGTTTTGCGACATATTTATTTTCCTTAAATGTTATGCTAGAGTTTTGGTACTCAAGCATTAGGTTTTGTACATTTTTTGTGTTTTCATCAGAATCCGCCTCTAATCCGCTCGACTCAATTTCCCAAAATTTCTGTAAATCGCACTCCTCGGGTTTGTGCGCAACTAAGACATTCATCATCGTAGAGTTCCATTGTTGAGTGTTGATATCTGTGTTCAGTGGTCCTGATAGCAAATAGCCTATTTTAGATTTAACAGCTGTTGGTCCGTCACCTCGAATAATTTCATCTTGTACTAAAGACCAGTAGTAGTCTGCTCCAACGAGAAGTGAAATGGAAAACTTTTCATCCTGCATGACTGGGTGGGCAAGTTGTAATCCTCGTAAATAGGACAAGCTGTTAATGTTTACCCGTTTCTTCATATGTATCGGTGCGGCAATTTTTGGAACAATAATTACTTCCATTGAAATTCTTTCTTTTCTTTCGGTCTCAATGGATAATGTTGCTTTCTCCAGGTTGCGTACATCACCTTCTTTCCCGCCAAATGCAGAAATTTGCATGCTTACTATACCAGTTGGTTTGATATGGAGTTTCTCTACTAGTTCTTGAGAAATAAATGAATTCTGGGCGCCTTCATCGAGTAGAATGTTAGTCATAACACTTTCATCATGGTACCATACGGGCGCTACGGCGGTTTTCAATAGAATTTCGGTATGTGCTGTAACTGCAGAATGCATAGCGGCGCTCTTTGTATCTGTAGTACTTTGTAGCTCTTCGTTGACAGGTTTTGTTACGGCTTTATTTTCATTTAGTAAATTATTACGGCAGATGCTACTGTGATGTTTCTTACTGCAATTTCGGCAACTGTATTTTGACATGCATTCCGAAACCTTGTGATTACCGAAACAGTTAAAGCAAACTCGTTTTTCCTTTACGATTTGGGTGCGGGCGTTTATATCGGTGATCTTTGTACATTCATTTGGGTGATGCGGGTTTTGACAAAACAAACACGGCCTTTTAGTCTTAACGGAACTATTGTTGTTACTATCTTTAGACCCTGTTGACTTCCATCTTTTATTTGTAGTTTCTGTCACGAACGATGCGGTGGGGATAATATCGGTTTCAATAGGATTGGCGTTAGCGGCCTCTTGGATACAAATTTCTTTCTTTATTGCTTTGCGTAAACTTGAAATATCCCAATCATCATTACCGTGGTCTCGAGTAATGTTTTGTCTGACAAAACATGGAAGCTTGTTGAGTATTAGTGGTATTAATAGGCTTCCGTACGATTCCTGATGTCGACCCATTCCTTCTAGTTCACGTATATTACTTTCTATTGTGTCACTGAACGATTTCAGTCCCCTAATTCCGGGCGTTGGTGCAGGCAAATTTAGCAAATTTTGCATGTATGCGTTTACTATTTTGTGTTGTTGGCCAAATCTCTCGTGAAGAATTTGTATTGCTTGATTATAGTTTGTATTAGTCATTTGCATTCCCGAAATACACTGGCTAGCTTCTCCATAAAGTTGCGATTTTAAATAATTAAATCGTTGCACGTCACTCAATGAAGGATTTTCATGTACGGAATTATTATAGGAATCCCAAAAGGCTGACCATTCCAATAGATTTCCGCCGAAAGTTGGCAAGTTGAGTTTAGGCAATTTGTTATAATGACTTGACACTGTGGAGGTGGGCATGCTTGACTGGCTTAGGCTTGTTTGCTCTGAGTTGAAAATTATCTGGTTAGAATGTTCTTGCACGCTGGGGTTATTGCATATAAAATCTGATGCATTAGGGTTAAGAGCTGATTGATTTTTAGACTGACTAACACTTACTTCTTTTATGAACTTTTCAATTTTCGTTATTCCAATTTGAATCTCTAACTCGTATCTGTCAACTTCTTCAATTTCTTCGTCGAGGTCTTCTTCTTCTTCAATAGATTCTAGAATCTTCTCATTGAGGTCAGACAATGTCTTCTTCTTGGTTTTGATAAGCTCCATCATGGATCTGAGGTTGACAACATCTTGTTGCGGTTCTTCTGTCGGGTCTGCTTTTTTCAGTAGTTTTATTACTGCTCGTCTATGTGCGGCTCGTACTGTTTTGAGTTTCGAACTCATCTCTAGTTGTGGTTTTTCGTCACGGCACCAATATCTTGAGGGTTATTCACTTTTGTTGTGGAAGAAAATAACGTCTTGCTAGTTCAGATGCTTTATGATCGTAAGATGAAATATATATATACGTAACAATAACGTTACGTTACATTAACAATAGTGTGCGCGAAAGTGCGGGAAACAATTACATTACAAAACGTTCTAATGTCTCTTGGCCTATATTCACGACAGTGCCCTTTTAGCATCAAAATACTAAAAAGGAAATTATATTAATCATAATGAACTGAATGGTCTTTCAGATGAAAATGTTAATAAGCACACACTTTCAAAAAATTATTGCAAATCAATTATAGATTTTGTTAATTTGTATTTCTCTTGTATTGAATTATTAGTTAGAACTAATGACATTAATGATGTATTATTTATTTGTCACATGTCTCCATCTGTGTTGACAAGAGTTTTCATGTCTCCACTGGTATGCCTCACATTGATTTCTTATCTTAGTCTGGTATCACATTGATTGCTTCAGGGTACCAGTATTGATGATGCAATTAATAATTATGTTATCAACAGTTATTGATATTATAATTAATAGCATGTAATTCAAAATTTATGGGGGAACATTAAAAAACAGAGAAGTGTATAACTGATATATAAACAAATAAGCCAATGTACATGTATAAGTTATATATTAGCAGTCTGGCCAATTTTATGTGGTCCTAACAGTATTAGATTTTATTAAAGTTATAATATATAATCAGCCTGAAGGTCTTTCTGGAGGCAAAAATACTGTAAACCAACATATTTTGCGGATACTTTCTTCCGCCTTTTATCCTTTTTATTCAACTTCACGATTTTCCTATGAACTTGATAAGCAAAGATACAATTCTAAAATATTCGCAATGATTTATGTTTGGTGTTATTTTTTCTAAATCCGAAAATCGTGAAAATAAGTTGGTTTACAGTATGCTTTAGAAGTCAAGGGATCTGTAACCCCCTGCTAATTTTTACATAAGAATAGTTCCTGCTGAAACAAATTTTAAAATGCTGGTTCTAACAGCAAGATTACAATTAACAAAAGAATGAAAAACAAGAAGATGTGGTATAAATGCCATTTAGACAACCTACAATCCACTGAATTTCAAATGAAGTGGATGTAATATAAACAATTATGGGCAACCAAACAGCCTTCAACAATGAGAATACCCATACCATATAATCTTTTACATAAGGCATCAACATAAAAAATGTGAAACAATATTATTGAGAAAAGTAATGGCCTAATTTATAACTAAACTATTTACAAAACAAATTATGATAGATATAAACCTACAACCACCACTGAAACATGTATTTGGTACAATGTTGGATACATCATACAAAACACAAATAATGTAATTTTGCAATATATCAGAGCTACGAAGCAAGTTAGTCATTGTTTCTAGTCTTATGTTCCAAGTAATTTACATATAAGGCAAATAATGCAGTTCCAATTAATCCAGGTTGATGGAATAGAATGTTAAATTTGACATTTGTTTCTGTCAAGCTAATCTGAAAAAGACATCTGAAACTGACAAGAAATAATATGATTTCATAGGATTTTATAGCTAGGATAACAGTCATCAAACTAAGGATCAAATGATTAACATGAAATATGACAAGGCTAATGTTATAAATCAGTAGAGGAATTATAAATGACAGATGTCTTTCATCTGCAGAATACCATTTTAAATTGTATGTTTTAGGCAATAATGATCAATTAAATAGTAAACATTATTGGAATAGCTATAGGATGTGTTATTTTGTACAATTTGGAATCAAGTAAGGGCTTTATTTAAACCCTTTAAAGGAACAATCACCATTTAAACAAACCATAAGACAAATGTAAGATGTTGAAGTATAAATAGGGAATATTCCTATAATGCATTTTCTCGTATCTTAATATATTGTACTCGATCAACTGCATGTCCCATGCAAGTATTTTTAGGTACAAATTTTCAGACAATTCACTACGATTTATTCCCTAATGGTTGAGGCCTGTTATCTATTTCTTGCATGGATAGATTTCTCTTATTATACTGAATGGAGTGGGATATATGAATAATTGATACTAAAACATGCATTCTCAATAAAATACAAACTCTACAGCTACTCTATTTGCAAGAAATCTTATGATTAAAATTAATGGTGTACTGAATACTCCTGACAAATTTTACTTTTATGAAAAGAACCTTGATTGGGTTTCCTGTTTGAATGGTTTACACTACTAATTTTTTTTGGCCCTTTAATAATAGCTTGCTGTTCAATGTGAGCCAAGGCTCCGTGTTGAAGGCTGTACTTTGACCTATAATGGTTTTTCTTTTACAAATTTTTACTTGGATGGAGAGTTGTCTCATAATTTGGGGCTTACACCACATCTTCTTATATCTACTTGTGACACTGCAAAAGACAAGGGTAATTTATAACCCCCAGAGGTCCAATATTATTTGATGTTCTCTTACAAGTGTCACAGATAATTTTTGAAATGAAAACTCTATGCTTCACATCTATTACATCGCTCAATACATGCAATTGTTATCAGAATCTTTAAGTATTAAGTATGCAAACATTTAGCTGTTATGGTATTGATGTAGATGGTCTATAGGGAAATTGATTTGCAAACCGCAGTAATAGAGAAATGCACTATAGAGTAAATTGGAGAGAGATAACATTTCATTCATAATGTCAGTACGTTCATAAAATACAATAAAGGGATTCTGAATTCCTCAGTATTATAAAATTCTGTACTTGACACGATATTTGTGTGGAATGACATATCCAGTTTCATATTTTCCACTATTTTGATTGCACCTTTGTACATCTATGATATCATGGACAGAACATTAACATCCCTTTCTTTTTATGCTTATACAAAGCAAGGAGTATTTTGCAAAGTTGCATTTTTTAAACCTCACTGTATAGGACTGGGGGACGTGGGCTATATCGATAATGTGTTAAAGTAGATTGATGAAAATTATCATTATGCCCCTGCTGTATAAAGTGTTACCTATGTCAGTCCTGTCTCTGTTAGTCCCGAATATCCCAAAATTTGGTTTCCGTTCTCTCACCTAAGTTTGCCTTAACAAAATAGAGTAAAACTTCATGATATCGACTGAAAAAGGCTAAATGTGAAAATGAGTTAGTTTATTTCTCAATGTAAAATTTCCCATGTACGTAACTGAAAGTTTGTGTGCAATATTGTACTGCAAATAAAAACTTCATATTATTGACATCTTTAGTGACAAAAATATATATTTGTTACAGTTTTTTTAGCTTTACTGTACAATAAAAGGGTAATGGCATGAATATTAGTGAATATCATCCCTGGTAGAATTTAGATTGAATTTGCAAGCTTGTGCAATATAGAAATCTATTCTGGATGATATTTACCATTATTCATGCAATAAGTTTTACTCTGGTCCTTATTTAAAAAAAATAGACTACATCCATCCATAATATACAATCTTATCTTATGAACATTTTAGAAAGACATAGAAGAATATAGTGGAAAGAAGATAAGCCAAGTGGAACCACATGTGTTCGCTGTTAGTGAGGAAGCCTTCCAGAACTTAAAGAACTCTGGTGTGAACCAGTCATGTATCATAAGTGGTGAAAGTGGAGCTGGAAAAGTAAGCTGCTCTTATTTTATTATTGTAAAGCAATAATATATCATTTTGAGCTAGTGTGAATAAACTTTAAATGTTGTCAGTGACAAAGATAGTTTGAAAGAGTTTGTCAAGCTATGCTTTACAATGAAATGGTTATTGCATGTAATCTGAATGTATATATTGGTATTTATTATACCTTACATATATTACAAACAATTTTATTGGGAAACACCTCGTCACATAACATGGAATAATTCAGGTAATTTACATTTAATTGCAAGGAAGGATGAATAACCCTAAAAATTTACACCAGCATTGAATAAACCTATTATTAACCGGCGAATAACCTTTTCATTTCCTTGATTTGCACTTGAGTTATCTCCCATGAAAATGACGTCACAGACGTAAAGTAAACAAAATGGCAGCGTTCACATTACACTGGAAGCCAATTGAAAGACGAGGAAATAATGCTTTCGGTATGAATAGAGTGCCAGCAGCTGATGATATATCTTATAAACAGTCCTTTTCAGGGCCATCAATATTTTACAAAAAAGATTCTACCTTTGTTGTATAGTTGATAAATTCTATAACACATAGAAAACGTCAGCTAGTGTTTCACTGTTTGTTATGTAAAGAATATAGTAAGTGTTCAAAAGGTCCTTCTACTATTAGTTCGTTATAATAAAACAATTGTGGCCCGTTAGAATTGATGAATATCCCAAATTGTCAACCCTTAAAAGTTATTTCACTTCAGGCTGCGCCCTCATTGAAACAACCTTCTCGTGTTGACAATTTTGGATATTAACCTTTTCAAAGGGGCCATAATTGTATAATGTTATATTTTACAAACGAAAGTGAACCAACGCCTGGTGAGTCTGTAGTACGGTAGAGTCCGTGTTATATTTTGTATATATGTTCCAGACCGTATGAGTATTTGGACCGTACGCGTACGGTCTGGACCGTATGCGTACTTTTTCAAAATACGCATACGGTCGGACCGTACGCGTACGGTCCAACTAATAATAAGAAGATGGTCAAGTTTATCAGATACAAATGTAAATAACAGATAAAAAAATCTTATATCTCAAATTAATATAAAAAGTTCAATTGATATTGAAATGAAAACTTAATATTATACTTTTTAAAAAGGTCACGCTAGTTTAATCTGTTAATCTGTTAATCTCCTGTAATTAGCATGTCAGTAATTAATTAAAGGCCAGTATGCTCATTGAAATTGGGGTTAACGTATGTAAACAAAACGTACAAGGACATTCAATTGTTTTATAATATTTGTGAACTTTAAAAAAAAAATGCATATGCAAAGGAACATGAATGGACCGCAAACATGTAAATGTAAATTAATAAAAAAAAAACATAACATTCCTTGTGGTAGTTAGTGTCAACTGGAGCGAGAGTACAAAAATGGGATTCAGATATAGAATTAAACAAACATTTAATTTCAATTGTACGCTTATTCACTTACCCATCTGATGTAAAAATAGCATCTTGGAGAACTAAAGCTACAAATTTTTGGTTATTGTTTATTTTTTTTAATTTAACCCATATGATACCAAAACATGTATGGTCAGCTGGACCGTACGAGTATACGTATACGGTCCGGACTGTACGCGTACGGTCCAAATACTCGTATGGTCTGGAACATATACATGAGCTTGTGTTTATTCACATAACAACTTTTTATTATATCAAAAATATGAAGCAATGTCATTTTGGATAAATATGTGAACTCAACACAAGTCAAGTCAGACTAACAAATCTTGGCTAAGATACATCTAGAAATTGAATGTAACAATAATGAACACAGGACCTATACATTGTATTAGATATACCATTTGAAGGATTTGTATTTATAGTTAACTATGCTTTAGACTGGACAAATTTGGTGAGTTTCATGTGTATACACATGTACAGCTGAATTTAAAAAGTTAATTGATATTTTATTATAATTGGTTGCATAATGTTTATATGGAAGTTTGCTAATAACCTTAACCTATGAATTCAAATTAAACTTCTGTGCTAAATAAAACTTTACACTTCAAATGGGTTGCAACAATTTTCTAAGGAAGTCATATCTCTGTTATTGTGCATTTTTTTTAATTGATTATATCTTAATTATTTCCTTTGAAAGTAATTATATATTTCAATCCAAGGTAGTATAACCTTCGTGAGAATTAGAGGAAATCTGAATTTAAACAGTATATCCTGTATACGATTGTGGTCTTGGTGTGAAATATGCATCACACTTTATAACAGTTAAATATATATAATATGAAATAGACCCAATTTGGAAGGTTGTCATTCCTCTAAATAATTTCTCAGTAATGACTAAAGGCTTAAATCAATCAATTAAATCATATGTTTCATTTTCAATTTATTTTTACAAATATGATTATGTCATGCTCTATCCTTAACATGATATTTTCAAAGCATGTTACATTTTTTTTTAAAACTTTAGTGGTTTTCTGGCTTTTGTAGTATGATATCATTTGATATGGGACACGATATTCATAACTTTGTGACTAAACGAGGATGAATGAAAATTATCATCAAAGACAAGGAAAAGTATGTTCTCTAAAGAGTCATTAAACTTAACAAAAGTGACATCTCCAATAAGGAAATATTTATTAAAGAAATATTTATCGACTTCAATATAGTAATATTGAAAGTCATACAAATATTTATCCAGCCCGTGCAGTAAGTGTAACAATGTTTATATCCAGAATAATGTAATGCATTAAAATAGTTAGACAGATGGTTATATATAGAGGATCAATACTTGTGGAGTAATTTGTCCAGAGTTATTCATCCTTCAGGGAACCATTATCTTATCAAATATGCATGACCATTTGTTTTTATCATTATCATATTCTATAATTCCTTATGCAACTATAAAATTCCTCTCAGTCTGTGATTTTATCAGTCATTAAGATTTGTTGAAGTTCTTGTTGTTTTTATGCCAAGATATTAAGATTAGGCAAAAGATGAAAAGTTAAAAATTGAAGGGATAAAAATTTAAATTGTATGAAGTTCATGCATATGTTAGACATGTAAATTAAATTTATGTTTTTGCAAAAAGTGTTAAAATATTAATGTTTAGTGTCAGTTTTTCAGATTAAGAAAATTCCCAAAACAACTCTGTCATGCTATGCCTATAAATTTTTTATAACATGAACTTGAAACTAATTATTAAACTTAAGTATGTACTTAATAAGATTATGATAAATTACTCTTAAAAAGTGAGCCATGCTATGGATAATTTATTAGATGTATATGAACATATGTGTATTTTAACATATGCTGTCTGCCAACATACTTAGCAATAATATTTGGTTTTTTTTAACAGTTTTTATTTATTTGCAGACAGAGACCACAAAGTTTATACTACAGTATCTATGTTCTGTGACAAACCATACATCGTTCTGGGTGGAGCAGCAAATTCTGGAAGCCAATACAGTTCTTGAAGCTTTCGGTAATATTTAGTTGAAAGTTGAATTTTTAAAAGATTTGGAAAGAGAGCTTGTCTAGGTTTTTTTTATATGAAATCAACCTTTTCTGTGTTCATGGTCATAAAAACACATTAAATTCAAATTCAAGTGTAAGTGTGATCCTTAAAACATCCTGTTTATAAAATCAGAATTGTATAAGTTGATGGAAACAAAGAGCATGATTGTTGTGAATGGAGATAAATTTAAATGAGAATATTATTTTTATTACTATGAGTACTGAGCAGTAAACTTTTTAATGTCACTCATCACCCGTCCTAATTAGGGCTTTATTATATTAATTTTTATACTCTCAGAATTTATGTCTCCATTGCTTTTTTGGTTCCAATAGTTGATGAATTCAACTAGATTAGCAACACAATAAAAATGTTGAATTCCTGTGTATTAATAAATCCCTATGGAGGAGAGCAGTCTAGAGTCCTAATGACTTCTGCATATTGATAGAATTCTATATGGCTTTTATCTGAATTGTGTTCTGAATATTCTTTTGTTTAATTCCATCATTTTGTAAGTAACATTTGAGAAGTAAGGAAACATGGAAAGATCAAAGTCAATGAAACTAAACCATATTTGAAAATAAGTGTTAACACTCTGATAAAATTATGCAATAGCACAAAACAATTTTAACTCACCTGGGTCAAATTGCCAGTGAGTTTGTTTTGTTTTGCAGACATTTTTCCTTTTGCTGACGAAACTGTATTACAGATTTCATCTATACTTAAGGCTGAATAATGCTAAGGGCACATATATATTTGAAATATATACCAGACAACCAACATAATTTTATGTTGCTATGAAAAGATTTAAAGAGTAAAATCAACTAAATATTTAATCAATTATTTAATGAATATTGATTGGCGTTTCCATCAAACATCACACATGATCTAAAAGAAATTGAAATTGAAACTCCTCTATGCAACTGTTAATGCAACTACAAAATTTAGATTGCACCCATCACTAATTATATCATGGTCAAGCTTTAATCTATATTCACATTGATTGATTGATTGATTGTTGGTATTTTACGCCACTTTCTGCACTCTGGGTTAAATCATGATGGTCAGCTTTTAGTAGAGGTTGAAGCTGAATTACCCTGGGAGAACCACCCACCTTAGGCTGAAAACTTGGAATCCTAGTCAATTAAGAATGAAGCATGGCATTTGCTTCCATGAGCAGGTTTTTATCTCACAACCTTGTGTTGACATGCTAGTCATCGCTGTAGATGGACTACTAACACCACTCAGGCACCTAGTCCTACAAAATTTGGATGATTTCTTTTAACATTGACATCAGATGACATAGATCTATGACCTTTATTATAAAAAAATGTGTTTATTCTGTTTACAAAAAAAGTTTGCTCAAACTTAAGACTAGACATTCTGTAGTACTTTTTAAGATTTTTTTATAGTGCTATTAAGTGATTTTGACCTTTCAACTTTGTATTGAATAGAATTCAACTTACTCTCATGGGAAATCATTTAAACTATTTTGATGAGAATTCAATGCAAGAGTCCTACTTTGGTCAGGTGCCTATAAGTTTTGGTCGTAATGCTATCAGCTGGGGTTGACATTCAATCTCTGACCTTGATTTTAAAGAGAGAGAGAAAATAACCACCCTTAAACACTAAAAATAATAATAATGGGCAAATGATCTGAAATGGATCAATCATTTATAACTTTATAGAGTTTTTCAAGTTTTGGTGGAATTGCACTTTGGTACTGATTAGAAAACACTATTTTTAACAGTTCTTAGTTGTCCATTACAGGATAGGACCTCCTGAATACACTTGGATACCATATTCCTATAAAGATCCTTACCCCTGAAGTGTGACACTCTTTAATAATGACTAGCAATGATAATGGGCCTGGTTATTCATGTAAATTGTAAGATTTTATGATGTTGCAAATAGACAGATTTGTGTATTGACATATACACATTAATAGATGTCACAGAAGAAGTTAGACCCAGTTAAAACATGCCACTGTTTGATCCAATACAAATAATAAAAACACATTGTTTTTCGGCGAAGAGTTCAGGAAGGAAATGAAAACAGCTACTTATACTTGCATATTGGCTAATTTCACAAGTGCATTTATATATAAAGTACTAAATTTTACACTGAATACAGCAGTCATCTAAAAAAAATGACATTTTGTTAAATGCAATTAAAGCTTTATGAATTACTCAATTTACATATATTTTGGATATTTTATGTATGTTTGCTGTGTTTATATGATGTTGAAAAGTAATATATATATAAAACTACCAAAAGAGGTTCTCTTGTAAAAAAAAAAAAGTTGTAAGAATAGGGAGAGATTATCCACTAAGCACTTCCAAGAAGACAAAATGAATAAAGGGGGTGGTTGTGGGCTTTTGAGGTTGTGGGTATAATCAGTGAGACAGCAACTGATCAACAGAACAAGGCAGTATATCAAAAGATTAATTGAACGTTTTATGCCTTATCATTTTGTTTGAAATTAAATACAAGTTTACATGTTACACACTGTTTCATAGTAAGTTGTCTTTAAAGTAGATATCAGTTAGTTGTAACACAATATTTTACTTAAGTTTACATAATAACAATTTCCGCCACAACATCCTCAGACTGTTTAACCTCTTTTAAGTCTACTTTTACTAATCTATAAATGTGTATATTTTTCTTCCTTTCTTGCAAGTAATTTACTGTAGATCAGTTTTGTTTATTGAGTTCTGATTTTCGTTTTCATTGCTGAAGGGTAATGCGGGGTTCACACATTGCTGATTATTGCTCCCGTTTGAGATCAGACAGCGATACGACACGAAAAGTGAAAAAGTCGGATTAGTATCCTCAACTATCTGGAATGTCCTATTATTGTCTGAACGCAGTCGTTTTAGTTCGTAACAGATTCCTACTGGTCGGGAAGGGTCCGAATAGTTCGGCAAAGTACCCCGACAGTTAGGTGCGTCCTGTAACATTCGGGGGAACTCAGCCGATTTTGTCTAGTCGGATTACAATCGTGCCTATGTCGTGACAGATTCTGCTGTATCGGATCGAATTCCTAACAATGTTCTGTGTATTCGGGACGGTGTCCTGTGGAACGGGAATGATCTGGAGAAGTCCCGACAATAACAGAATACAATACGACTGAGACCAGACAAAGCCGTTTGCAATACGATAGAACGGACCGTGATAGGATTACGTTCCGACAGTACCTGATCATCCCGATTATGCCGACAGTTTTCGAACGGATAACTTCCGTCAGCGTCGGTTCACTGTCTTGTCAATATCTGATCTCTGTCGGATTACATTCGGTAGAATCGGGACGCAGTCGTGACAGACTCGGTCGAATTTTACCTGGCGAAAGATACAAATCGAATTTCCATCCACGATTTACAGGATCTTGATCAGACTTTTGACAAATTTTAATCGGGAATGGTCCTGTCAAGGACGACAGTAAAAATCGTGAATGTGTGACCCCAGCTTAAAGTTCAATGTTAACCAAAATACAGTGTTGTGGTATATGGTCCTTTTTAATTGCAAACATAGTTAATTATTTCATTCCTTCAGATTTATGTAAATTCTTTTCATAGATGAAAAAAACAAAAAATTGACACTTAAGCGAACAATAGTCAGTTTTATTGTCACTTTGCTGTCATAAATATATATATATATATGTGGAAATAAATATTAGACTTCAAAATAATTTCTTTCGAAAATTGAAAAAAAGAAATCTTGTATCAAAATATATGTATACTGTGGTTATATCTAAATGAAAATGGCAATGTATCTAAATTAATCTATTTTGGTAGTTTTTGCAACCTGGCATTATTATTAAACAAGAGAAGTTTGAACCTAAAAAGTAAATTGCAGGGGGAAATTAAAAAAAATATACTGGAACTCTGACTTATGTCTTGTGAACATCTTACTGATTTTATTGAAGTCTGTGCGAATAAAGAGAAGTAATCATACAGTTTCAAACACAAAGATCATAAGGTTTATTACCCTTTAAACCGCGATCCTTGTCGAGACCATGGAAATAAATGTTTGTTTTGTGAAATGTAATGATTCCAAATTAGTGAATTGAAAATAGGAAAGAAAAATCATGCATCACAGTTTAGAAGGAAAAAAAGGACATCACTCATCAGTCATCTAGAGGCCAACAAATGGTCCTCAATGATTGACAAAATTCATACTTATGTCGTTTCTAAATGAGCCCCAAGTCCAGATAAGCTCTCTGTGATTTCAAATGAGATAACCATAAAGTCATCAAAATCAAATTCTGAAAATAAATTATTAAAAAAACACACAAGAGATTTAATGGCAACAACTGAGGAGGTTCCCATGTTTTAAAAGGTACTCTAATATAGGCAAGGTGAAAAGTTTGGTGAGTACTTCATCCTTTACTATAATTTAATACAGATAGAAATTGAAACAAATATATTTAATACTCAACATTTGTCTTTATTTTCTATTCTTTTGATTTTGGTTATTTTTTGAAAGGCTAATTGAGGAATAATAACTGATCATAGTGTAGACCCGTGTTGTTTGGGAGTGAACACCAGTAATGTTGACATTATTAAAAATTGATGTGTATATTGTCTGACCGGATGTTACACTTGTAGGCATGAAGAAGGAAGTTTCTCTCCCCGGAAATACTAACAAGTCCACACTTTAACACATTTACTCATTAACTGCAGAACAGATTTTCATTGTTAGCAATTGATCATGTTTTATTACCATTTGAAATCTTGTTTGAAGAACAGGGTGCAATAATTTTTTCTGAAATTTGAATTTGTCAAGTCCCAAAGTGACTTGTGGTGTAAGGGGATGTCATGCAAATGGGTGGGTTTTGGGTGTGCACGGAAAAGTGGGTACTTTAATAGGTGTAATCAACTACTCCTTTTGGTTTCATTACAGATCCCTGAAACTTCACTTTAAATAGAAAGATTGCAAAAATGTTGGAAGTTGTGCACCTGCTATTGTGAAATTGTTTGAGGAATTTTTACATTTCATATTTCATAAATTTAAATGTCAGTATAGAGCATTCACCATTGTTTGTTTTTTTTAAACATTCTGTGCAATATTGTCATGTGTCTTTGATCTATTTTTTTTGCATAGTTTTGGACCTACAAATACTAAGAAGGCATGAGAGTACAAACTAATTAAGTAACCACATTGTTTGTCTTTATTTACTACAACTTTTAGGTAAATATCTTGGTGGTACTTACATGTATACATTAAATATTTTCAAAATGTGTATGAAAATATGCAAATTTGTTCTTTCTTGTAAAAAAAGGGTTGAAATTTGCTATCTTTAGACTAGTGTGTCAAGAAAAAACCAAAAAAGGCTAACTTCTAAAGTGCACCACACTTTTACTGAAAATAGATTAACACTCAACACCAATATTTATGATTAAGAAGAATTTATGATTCCATGAAGTATAAAAAATCAGCTGATTTCCTTATCCTATGATATCATTGTCATACAGGAAAGTATTATGTGATATTTATTGAAAATAGAGCATCCTGTATATTTATATGCATCAGGATATTATTAATTTGATCAAGTTCATAAACTAGGAACTTGGTTCATCAAGAGTCAAAAACTTGCCATCTATAAGGATAATGAGTTTATATTGATATAAAAGAGATATTTCTAGTCAAAAAGATCCTTTAAGTCTTTCTGAAGTGTTGTGAGAGTTCAGCTTTACATCCGTTTAAATGCTATTTGAGAGATGATTATGTATTATATATAATGAAATGTCCTTATAAGTGTAAACAATGTTTTATTTAGAAACAAGTAAATAAATACAAACATCAATACAATACATGAATTGGAAAACAAGTCACTTATACAAGTTCCTCTCCTAAAATGTCCTTATTTCCTCTTCTCAAATGTCCTTATTTCCTCTTCTAAAATGTCCTTATTGGTTTAGAATTAAGCCAGCCTCATTCCCCAAGTGGTCAAGCATATAAAGATGCTGTTTAACAATACAAATTGATAGATTGGTAATCAATAAATTATGAACTGATTTTGAAAAGATTTGATATAAGACTCACACTGACAGTATAAAACACAGTTATACTTTAGTTAAGTACTTTGTTTGTCTCAATATAACTCACTAAATTACCTTGATAAACATATCTTTTGATTGATAATTCCTTGTTCAATTCCTAAACAAATTATTGGTGATGCATATCCTTGGTTTGATAAATGCTGGTAATCACTCAATTCAGGGCCATTGGAAGATTTAACATTTGGTAAGAAAAAACTTGATAATATCTAATTGAAAAACCTTTGTAAATAAGATTAAAGAATATGGTGGAAAAATCTGTGTATAGAAGAAGAAGAAGATGCTTTATTTCCATAAAATGGGCTCACAAGAAGCATAATATAATATCATTGTAATATAATATTCTTTTACAAATATAATAAACAACACATAGTTACAAACACAAATAATGTATATGTATCATGTGTATACACCCAATTTACCTTTATAATGATTAGGATAAACAAATCTCTTGTATAAACCAAAGCAAAATAATTTGGTAAATTTGTACTTAGATCAATAAATACTTGTTATCAAGCCATTTACAAGTCCTTGGTTATATTCAGCGGGTTATTTTTGCGGAAGTAAAATTTCCGATTTTCATTGAATAATTTATACGAAAAATTTTGGCGGTTTTTATTTTGGCGGATTCAAAACTTTTATCAATACCTTTGCATATGCCCTTTTAAATTGGCAGAATTTATTTTGGCGTATTTGTTCTATCCGAGAAAATTTATAACCCGCTATACGGTATATATTTCTTCGGGGTTAATGAATCCTATAGTCTATACTCTATACACCCAATTAGATGTCTTCACTAGATTTATCCTTGGCTAATAAATCCTATACATCCAATCAGATGTTCTACTCCTAGATAAAAGCTGAAAGAAGTCCTAGGTAGATATATCGCTTCCTGAAAACAGACAGGGAGTTTAAATGATGTTCATTGATGGACACACATCTAAAACCAAAAACTCTTCCATTACAACCTTACAAAATAACCTAAGAATTGCAATTATACTTTTCCGCTGTTACAGTGTATGCTGACCTCTATATGGCTTTAAGATAATTATGTTGTTGGTTTACTGTCTCATTGATGTACATCTAGCACCTTTTTATGTCCCGCTTTAGGTTAAAGTTTTTGGTCAAGGTAGTTTTTTATGAAGTTGAAGTCAAATCAACTTGAAACTTAGAGCACATGTTCCCTATGATATGATCTTTTTAATTTTAATGCCGAATTATATTTTTGACCCCAATTTCACAGTCCACTGAACATGGAAAATGATAGTGCGAGTGGGGCTCCGTGGACTTTGGACACTTTCTTGTTTTTTTTATACATTTCAAAATTCCAATTAATGTTGATCAGATACTGAAGGTTAACTCCAGTTTTTATTTTGACATCTTCTTTTCTGATGTTTGGTTTACTACTATACTAGAGTAAGCAATTGAAACAACAGCTGCAAGGATCATGTTTTGAGGTTATTAGAAGCAACAAATTATTTCATTGTCTGGGTCACATTTAAAAATTAAGAGTTATTTGTTACGTGGTGTTTTTTTTTACATTTGCAGGTAATGCCAAAACAGTAAGAAATGACAACTCTAGTCGTTTTGGAAAATTTATGCAAGTGTGTTTTGATGATTCTCAACAAATTAAAGGATGTATTGTACAAGACTACTTACTGGAACAGTCCAGGATTACATTCCAATCCAAAAATGAACGTAACTACCATGTCTTTTATCAGTTTATTGCTGGTGCTGATGCAAGTGCTGAATTCAGGGAACAGTTTTTTGTTCAGCCAATAAATACTTATTATTATTTAAGCCAGAGTGGATGTACAACCTTAAATGGCGTTAATGATACAAAAATGTTTGATAGATTACGTTTAGCTATGAATGTGTTAAAAATTCCAGATCAGATGGTGGATGGAATATTTTCTGTGATTTCCGCAATATTGCATTTAGGTAATTTAACGTTTGAAGATGTAGAAGGAGAAAAAAGTGATTTGACATCTAAGGATAAGGAGATATTAGACATGATTTGTATGTTATTAGGATTTGAAGCAGAACCATTAACAGATTCTCTTTTATATAGACAAATTCAGGTTCGGGGAACAGTCACAAGCATTCCGTTTAAAGTGCAAGAGGTATATATAAAACTACTTGATATCACTTAAAACTAACTTATTTGGTGTTCAAAATACTGGACTAATGAACATACATATAAGAAGATGTGGTTTGAGTGCCAATGAGACAACTTTCCATCCAAGTCACAATTTGTAAAAGTCAACCATAATAGGTCAAAGTATTGTCTTCAACTGGGAGCCTTGGCTCACACCAAACAGCAAGCTATAAAGGGCCCAAAAAATGACTAGTGCGGAACCATTCAAACAGATAACCAACAGCCTAATCTATATATTAAAAATTATGTATGTCTTTCCTACAGGGTTTCCATCAACTTGACCTGAAATTGATGATACTTTAGTTGGTGTCTATACTTGTGAGATTTGGTCAGTTTCTCAGAAATTGTTGGTAATAATTCAACTATATAAGGTGTACATCACATGTCTGTACATTGTTCAATTTGATTCACTAGTCATGCTAAGTTTCCTTGTTAAGGTCAATTTCTATGATATATATGTATGTATGTATAAAGTATGGAAATAGGTCAAGACCAGTGCTACAGTATTCTTGAACTTGATATGATGTGAGAGGTTTTGCTCTGAGAGGAAGGCTTCACTGACTTTGATGAAGAACAGCATTAATAACAGCACTATTCCTTTGTTTTTTTATTGTTTATTCATGTGTGTCTAGTGATTTTGTATCAAGAATTAATACACATCATCTTTTCTTTTCTGTTATTCCAACTTGATACATGTAAGTGTACAGATTGTTTTTAAGGTGTACATGTCCTAATGACAGGATTCTTCTGACATTTACATCCTTTTCACGGTTGAAGATTCACTTGTCAATATTATGATTTCACGATTAAGTAATTAGTTTCTCAGATATTCCAGGTAATACATCAAATATATATATGGTGTATAAAATGATGGTAAGGTGTACATGTCAGTCTGACAGAGTTCTTCTAACCTTGACCTCATTTCAATAGGTGTTCTCAGAAAGCATGTGAACTAAGTAGTTCATCTGCACTGAGGTTGTGATTTCTAGCCCCACATCTGAAAAACAAATAATGTAAGGTGTATATATGTTTATCTAGCAGACTTCATCTAACCTTGACCTCATTTTCAGAGATCAGTGATTATGAGCTTTGTGATCATTGATAATGAGCTTAGCCTTTGCGTGATAACTGTAGACACACTTGTTAACCTGAAATAATTTCATTTTAACTGTGTGTGTACTCTTGTGGAATTTTGATTATTTTAATTTACTTTATCTAAAAATTAAAGTAGAATAGTTATTATGATCTTATTTTTTTTAATTTACCTTTTAAAGGAGGATTCAGGCTGTTATCTAGCATTCCTTTTTATTTTCTCCCTTAACAGAGCCTGCAGACTTATGAATCTGATTCTTGTAAATGAATCACTTCATAAAAGCTAAATTAATAAGAATTGAGAATGGAAATGGGGAATATGTCAAAGAGACAACAACCCTACCAAAAAGCAGACAACAGTGGAAGGCCACCAATGGGTGTTCAAGGCAGCGAGAAACATGCACCCAGAGGTGGTCCTCAGTTGGCCCCTAAGTATAATTGTGCACTAGTTCAGTGAAAATGGATGTCACACTAAACTTAAACATATAAATAAAGTGATAAGTTTCTACGTTTCTCACAGGAACAACGTAATCATATGGATATTGAATCCCATGCTGGAAAAAAACTTGTTATTCATTGTTAAATAATGTCTTATTTTTGTTTTAGGCGAGTGAAAATCGTCATGCAATGGCCAAAGCCTTATACTCGAGATCGTTTGCCTGGCTTGTAGATGCTATCAATAAATGTACAAACCCAGGGCAACATGAATCAAGATTTTTAGGAGTTTTAGATATATTTGGATTTGAGAACTTTGAGGTATATTTATTTATTGTAACTTTTTTCACAGTTTATAGAAATTAGTAATAGATATAAACATTTCTTAGAATAAGAAAATGTGATATGAGTGCCAATGAGACAACTCTCCATCCAAGTCACAATTTGTACACTATAGGTTATTATTTAATCTTTTCTTTTGTTATGTTTGAAAGTAAATTTTCCTTGCTATTCAGTATCCAAAATCTGTGTCAAATTCTACTTCTCACAAAAGGGGTTAAATAACCATGTTAAATTACTCATTTTCAAAAAGTATGGGTATTGTTCCCTATTGGACCCTAGCATGACCAGATACTGATCATAAGGCATTACACTGGGAGTAGTCTTACAACTTTTTAAGTACAGAATGAGTAGCAACTGGTACATTATAATTGTAGTAAAGTTACGCATAATTTGTTGTGAACACATCAATCAGGTTATTAATTAGGTCATAAATTGTCAAGTATGACATCTTTATTTTAAGGTTACACATTTCAAGTATGTTGTGTAGCATAATAGGAAAGTGTCCTTAAAAATACTTGATGATAATTTGCTTACATGGCGTGATTTGCAGTTGTGAGCTTCTGGCCTCACTTTATTTTAATAAAAAATAAATTACTCAAAAACCAAATGGTAAATTGGACCAAACTTGGCCATTATCATTTTTGAAATTAGATTCAATTGCATTTACTGTGAAAGAACTTTTATCTGACGGAATTTTCATGGTTTTAGCAAAAGATACATCTTCATGGGTTTTAGTTTTCTGAATGGAAAAATAAAAGGACCTATTTGATTAGACTTCTGAAACAAATATTTGTGATATATTATTAAACATATATATTGTTTTATATTTTTTTGTGCTTCATTGTGAAAGAAGGTGTTCATTCACTCATTTGTTTGTCATTATGGGTTCGACGACTTACAGAAAAGAGCGACGATTTACAGAAAAGAACCGAAAAGGACCGAAAAGGACCAAAAAGAACCGAAAAGGACCGAAAAGAACCGAAAAGGAGATCGAAGTTTTTTGTAATCGAAGAAAATTAAGAATTGCAAAATTATATAAGTCTATTATAAATAAAAAGATATTTTTCACAAAAGTTTATTCTTAGGTTTTGAAACCTTATACTGCGACAGGACTACATATAATAACTTACTGTACATGTAAAATATTATAGGTAGGGTCGGATGCCTATCTTATGGAATAAAAAACATAGAACAGACAAGAAAATAAAAGATATTAATTCATTACTGTCAAACAATCGTTCTACGTGAAGTATATTTATAAGCTAAGTGCCATTATTTTGTTCAATCTTGGTCGCTAATTCATTTCGAACATTACAACAGTTCCTTATATTTTTTTAGGAATGTGTTCATTCATCAGTGAATATATATTATAACACGGACATTCGGACAATCGGACAAAAACAAAATAAAACAAAATATCGTTTAAAACATGACGGAAAACTTTACAGGAGTTATTGAATAAATACGAATATTTCGTTCTTTTCGTGTGTGTGTACGTGTATTAAATGGAAACACATCATGATTGTTACTTTGACACGTTAAACCTGTCAAGGATTTGAATTCGTTAAGGAAAAGCCCCGTTATCTCCATGCACAAGTTTTTCTATAGATACATGTATCACCACAGGCCAACATTTATCACCATCTGACATCATTCCACTAATCTACATATCTGTTTTTATAAGTGGTTTATTAGATAAAATTAATAGAAATCAACAGGCCATTAACTTTTTCACACCCTTTAATCTATACGCTATTATGGCGGCTATATAAAGAGTAAACAATTATCAATTATACCGAAAGCGGGTACGCTTTTCATTTATGTATATTTCTTGAAAGACGAAATGAAATGACTGTGATTTGCACAAAATTTATAATATATATAGATAATGATGTATTTTTTTTATTGATTAATCTCATTTTATTCCCATGTAGCCCATCGTTTAATACCGTAAATTGAATTAAGAAATTGAAACGAATCAAGAACATCGTAAAGTTTGCCAAGGTTTACATGTAGCAGGAATTGAAAATTTCTTCAAATGTTTTTTACAATTCTATTTTCGAAAACAACGGAATTGACACTTTGATTTTTTTTTTCAAAAATATTTAAATGCCTTAATCTGATACAGAGAAATCTAACTTTTTTGTAAGACTACATGTCCATATAAATGTACAATCTAAATTTGAATTATACATTCCTTTATTACGAGGGGGGGGGACATTGGTGTATAGATATATACATTGTTTTAACTTTAAATAATAATCAATAATCATATGTATGTTCTTTTCGGTTCTTTTCGGTCCTTTTCGGTTCTTTTTGGTCCTTTTCGGTTCTTTTCGGTTCTTTTCTGTAAATCGTCGCTCTTTTCTGTAAATCGTTGGACCGGTCATTATTACTTTAAAAAAATTACAATATTTTTAATGAAATAAAATTTTTTTGGAAACCTGATTCAGCTATGCTAAATTATTTCATATATCTCAATTTGAAATAATAATGGGTTTTTTTTCCGTATGAGAATTATGAAAAAAATGACACTTCATTTAATATCCCATATCATCACCACATAATCAGACCTTCATGGAACAAAACTTATTTTGATGAGAATAACAAGGTTAACGGTCATACAATTTAGATTTTTTTTAAGATTAAATGTGTAAAATCCAGTCAGAAGTTGGACTAAAAAATATGTATTTAGTTCATAGTGTGTTGGTTTATATATGACCGTATCCATGTAATCAAACCTACAGTGGAATCTTTCCATGTCTGAAATTGGACAACATTTGTTTATTTTTGTAAAACCATTGACAAAGAGTACCCCATAAGTTAAAGTACTTTTACAGTATAAGATACACATTGAGGGAATAAAGCTGAAGGGGTGTTACTGTAACTTATTTACACCAAGATATTATTGGCAATGGAGAATGATAGTTTGCCATAATCATGATGATTTAGGAGGGGGGTCTTTCTTCTATTTGACCAACAATATTTGGGCATCTATCTTCATGATCTTTGCTATGAAATTTATATGTAAACATGATTTGAGTGTTGTGAAGTGAGCTGTTTAAACTCCTTGGTTTATTGGTTGATGTATGCTTTCTTTACACTTGATCAGTGCAAAAAGGCTATAATGCAGTGAAGACCCCTTAAAGCCTCTTGTCAAGTCACTCTATCTCAGTCTTTGGACATGGATTATTGTTCTAAATATGCCAACGTTTCTTAACTTTGTAATACAGGTTTCCGCCTTTCACTTTCCTTTGGATATTGTTTTAATATTATCAGAGGATGTAGTAACAGGAAAGAACAGATAGAGATTCATTCAGAACTCTCATGTACAATGTACTTAACTCAGCACAAGAATCACAGCATGATACCAATAGAATGTTCTAGTCTGATAAGTTAAAATTTATATCAGTTTTATCAGATGATTGATAAACCTGCAAGGAAACATTTTTATCCACGATAGGTATCTGAACAAAATATTTATTCACAACAAGAAATTGGGCAGTGGTTTGTGTGGTATCACTGTGAAATTGTTTACTTTTAATTATTTTAATACGTTATTTATTTAAATAATTACTAATTGCAAAAATTATGTAAGCAGATCTTCTTTGGAAAATGTGTTTTAGTTATCACTCATCAGAAGTAATCTTGAAAATGAAAAGAATTTGCACCAGGGTTTTACTATCAGAAATTTAGCTCATACTTTATCCCTAAAGCATGTATGTTTCTGTATTTAATTAGTTGACTTCAGTTTACAGGTATCATATATCTTACCTGTATAATTAAGTAACTGACAGATTACATGTGAAATATAAAAATAAAAATTAGTTAAAGCAATGTTTAAGTTTTAGTAAGTTGTAAGTTTACCAATGTTGATGTAAATCATATCTAGAGGGGACAGAAATGGAGACATGGACATTTTTGTTATTTTCTATTTTTCTTAAATTTTCTGTATTTTTTTTGTAAGAAACAAAGGTAATTAGACATCAGCATATAAATAATGTCTGTATTCCATCTGTGGTCTGGTAAACATATGAAAGAATAATTAACTTGAGATTTTTACATGACTTTCAATAGTAGTTGCTACTTGTAAGTAATTTTATTTGAAAATTACAGCTATATGGGTCATGCTTAAAACACCAAAATATAACACAATATATTATTAGTCAAGAATTGTTAGTTTAAACATAAACCAAAAACAAAGTAATATTAAAGTAACTTATGATGGACATGGACCTCTTTTTCACATCTCAACTAAAGATTGCTTTTTAAAGGCACCAACTACTGTTGAAAGTTCAGATTCAGGATTTAAAAGCTTTTTTTTGTTGACAAATGGTTGAGAATTTGTAAAACCAGGTTTTATAAAGTAACTGATGTTGTAAAGTTGATTGATTCATTGGTTTTTAATGCCACTTTCAGCACTACATGTATTGTGCTATTTCTTGACAATCAGTTTTTATTTGTGGAGTTAAATATATTTAGAGCCAAACTATACAGTCTACCTACTATGATTGAATACCATGATCATTATACAGGGACTTATTTAATTCATGGGCTTCTCTTACAGCATTGTGCAGATGGTTAATATACATGTATTGGGTATGAAATGTACAGAACTATAACATAATTTGTGGTTAAGTGAATGAAGCCATAGAAAATCATTCCAGTTCTAGCTGAAATTTTACTTGCAGTTTAGTTTAGTCACAGGACTGATTTTTTTCAGCTTATTTCAACCATTCACAGTATTTATAATGAATATTTCATGGCAAAATTAATCTTCCAAAGACAAAGATTATCGGTGTTTTCATATGGCCCTCAAAATGGTTTATACACATGTCAAATGTACTGTTTTAACAAAAAATTCCAAATATGTCAAGTTTTCTTATACATTATAGTACTATATATCACTTTACAAATTTTAAATTATCATAGAATGTTTTTAATGTATAAATTGCATGTATATTGTCATATATTATTCTCATTAAAGATTATTGAGATTTTATTAAAATAAATTAGTCCTAAGCTTTACCTTTTTTTACCAAGAACTTATTATCACCTCCATTTCAGATACAGTTAAACAGTAACACATTGTGTTTGTTTTTTTAATAAACATTTTTCATAAATATTAGTTGTATATTGAATATTAATTTAATTTATA
This sequence comes from Mytilus edulis, assembly GCF_963676685.1. Classification (NCBI taxonomy): domain Eukaryota; kingdom Metazoa; phylum Mollusca; class Bivalvia; order Mytilida; family Mytilidae; genus Mytilus; species Mytilus edulis. Next base: position 74,820,253 of record NC_092346.1, on the reverse strand, counting down.
GGTTATTGATATGGTAATAACCAAAATGCATGAATTTCTGGCTAATACTTTAGCATATTTATATTTATATTGCACTGATTAAGCAGGTGTACCTTTTATCTCATTTCAGATAAACAGTTTTGAACAGCTCTGCATCAACTATACCAACGAAAAGTTGCACAGATTCTTCAATCATTATGTGTTTGCTATAGAACAGGAAATAGTAAGTGAAGAGATAAGGTGTTACTTTGATCTCCTGATAAATGTAAAATATGTACTGTCAAATAAAAACCACAGGTTGTACAGGGCTGTGGTTTTATGATGTAAATAAATATAACCAAATATACTTTAAGTCAAAGTAGACAAAATTTATTATCAATAACAATATTTTTTGGCACACCTGTATTCAAAAATGTATTTCCTTATGAAATATTTAAGCTCAAAATTGTTTTTTTTTTTTTTTCAAATATTTGTAACAAACTATGAATAATTAAGAAAATAAATGTATGAAATATTCATGACAAAAAAAAGGAAATTCCTAGCTTCCTAAAGCTGTTTAATTGAAAAGGTCAAAAGTTCAAAAACTTAGGTACAGTAGAGTTATTCCTCTTTGAATTCTACATTGTTTCTAAGTCACTGTCTTTGTTCATTACTGAGGTTCATAATGACAGCAAATTCTTTCTTATTCAACCTCTCACCACATCCTTCTGTTTTATTTGAATACAACCTCTCAGCTTATTGGGTGGTAAAATTGGCCTATTTAATTTTTTTTTTTTTATTTGCAGAATGAAACTGAATCTAATGTACTTAATAAAACAGTGAAAGATTGTTTAAAATAGTTTCCTTTTAATGAACTTTATAGTCTTGGAATGAGATTGAAATAATTATATTGTGAATTTTCTGCTAAAACTGTCATTTCTTCCTTATGACGTGTACTTTCATTTTCTTTAAACAAAACGATAACTTTTCTCAATCTTGTTAAAGTGCAGAATTTATTACCAAATAAGCCTTAAAATGTTACCTTCTCCTTTGTATAACTGTTGAATTTAAGAAGCTTTTCAGTAATCACATTCTTTTATTATGTTCTCAAATGTTTAAATTTTAGAATTTTTTCTTGGTTGATGTAAAAAAAAAAATCCTATTAGCTTCCCAAATTCAAGAAAAAAAAGGAACTTCCCTATATATTATTTTTAAAGTAATAGATAAAAAAAATTGTTCTCTTTTATACAAGGTCATCTGAGTCAAAGCAGCTAAATGAGTAAATGCTTACAAAAAAAAAACAGAATATTTGTACTCATAACTGCGTCCATCCCTAACAAATAATGTCAGATCTATAATTTTCAAACCCCTTGTAGTATCTATATTATAGGATACTGAAACCTGGCATGATTAAACCAAACTTGGCCACAATAATCCTTGGTGTGTCTTGTAAATAAGTCTGATGATCCTAGTATATGCCAACCTACATGGCTGTCAAAACTAGAAATAGCTTATTGGAGTTCTGATTTTTATGTCCCATTTATCGGCATTATGTTTTCTGTTCTGAGAATCCTTTTGTTTGTTCATTCGTCCGTCTGTCCTGCTTCAGAAGTTTTTGGTCACGGTAGTTTTTGATGAAGTTGAAGTCCTATCAACTTCTAACTTAGGAAATATGTTCCTTATGATATGATCTTTCCAATATTATTCCCAAATTAGAGCTTTTACCCAAATTTCACAGTCAACTGAACATAGAAAATGATTGGGGCATCCATGTACTATGAACAGATTCTTGTTATCATTTATTTTTGTATTTTTTGCAGAAACTGTAACAATGATCAGCAAAATCAGATGATCAAATAAGTCAAATATCTGAAATACGAGATATTGCTCTTGAACTATGTTTATTACCCAATTTTTGTGTATTTTTATTTAAAAAGTACAAAATCAACAGTTCATGAATTACATTCTAGTCTACAGCATTAGAGTATGACTATTGCTTAAGATGCACATAGATCCAGTTGAGTTACACAGGCTTTTTGAAAGCATCTATTTTAGCATCCTTTTTATTTTTTTCAATGTTTACCATGTTTACTATTTCCTTTTCAGTATAAAGAAGAAGAAATAGAATTTGCACACATCACATTCACTGATAATTCACCATGTTTAGAGCTCATTGAAAAGGTAGGTTTTTATTGAATAGAATTTAAGGTGGTACCCAACACCTTCACTAAAATCAATTTGGCTTGTTTAATTTTTTAAAAATTTTGACGAAGTATTCCATTTGACCCTTTGACAAAAATATAAAAATTTCAAAAAATTTAAACCAACTGTTTTATATTAAAGAAAAAATACACTGGTTAGATAGCTGTTTGACAAACACTAATTTTGATCATTGAGAAGCTTAATATTGCATTCACAATGCAACATAATTAAAATGTTTAGTTCATTTTACAGAGTTATCTCCCTGTAGTGTTAGGTACCACCTTAACATCACAACTAAAAAAAAATTCCAATAAAATATCAATTGAAATGGCTTAACTCAATCAAAAGACATATTAACACAAGTGAACATACACTGAACAAATAAATTTGATTTGTGACTCAATGTAAATACAAAATCAATAAAATAAGGGGTTAGATGTTAATCAATTTCCAATAAAAAAAACCAACCATAATCTTGAACAAAATGCCTCCATATTGAAAAATGTGCACAGGTTAAATGAAAAATTTTGTTGTAAGGTATACAGTATAAATTGAGAACGGAAATATTATGTTCATAATAGGAGAATAGAAGTGAAAATTTGTAGTCATATCAAACACTTATCAAAGTTGGTATATATATATATATTAAAAATAAAAATCAAAAAATAACATTAAATAACAAAAAAGCATAAAAAATTGTATGAACAGGTCAAATTAACAAGAAAGTACAATTTGAAAGTACTTGCAGTTACTGACTAGTTAAAAGCCAAAAATAAGCCTGGAATTACTTCTAAACATACGCTGTACGTAATTTATAGGTTTGAAAGGTTTCTTAATATGAAACTATCTCATGTAAGATATAGCATCTGCATGATTTTTTTAGTTTTACAGCCAATCTTCTATAATGCTTGGTATGATAAGGTGATATTACATTCCTGTTGAAAAACCTGGATATAATATGACATCAAAACAGATAAGTGTTTTCAACCTGAAAGCTATACTGCTGCAGGCAAATAACAGTGAAAATATTATCAACCTGCCTTACCACTGTAGGACAATACAATACTAGTTTTAAGGATGAAGATTACACTGAATTGTGTAAAGGAGTAGGTCCGGTAGGGACGGATTTTGGCCTCAAATTTCAGGTTCATCTGACGAAAGATTTTGACCACTTTTTAAACACTTAAGTGTCTATTTTATTTGAATTAATTAGTTTATGTGAAAGATTTTAACAGATTTAGTCATTAAAAACGATCCGATTCAAGCTCAAATATGAAAAATCTACCTAATATGCCGAAAAATGTCTCTTTTCTGATGGTTTTTGGTAAAAATGAAAGTGGCCGCACCGTGTTCATCCTCAACCTTTATATATGTTATGTATTATCATAAAATACAACTTACATTTCAATATTAAGGATGAACACGAATGCGGCCACTTTCGTTTTACACGAAAACCGTCTAAAATTTAACTAAAATGCTAGAATTATGAGGATTTCAGCAATTTAGCATGACTTAATGGTGCTAGTACCGGATATATGTGCATTGTATTGTCAAAAACAGCCCACATTTATGTAGCAGAAGCATTCTACTGTCCAATAAATAACTAAAGGTTTACATTTCAACAATTTTGTAAAACTGCTATATTTTGGGGCCAAAAAGGGGTCTTACTGAACCTACTCCTTTTATGTATGCATGATATATAATAAATTAGAAGGTTTTATTTTTATTTTTCAGTCCCCAAGATGTATCTTAAAAAGCGTAGACGAAGAATGTAGATTTCCTCAGGTAAGATCATAAGATTTAGACAAATATTTATCAGAATTTAGAATTTTTAATCAAAATATCTAGGGAAAGAAACAAACATTGAATGTCTAAAACGTAACTGGCCATAATGAGAGCAAATGGGACACCACAGAAACCCCATGATTTGTGCAAAGAGGTTGAATGAGCATACATGAGGTTTTTGCATAAGAAAATGACTTTTTTGTCATTTAATATATTGAACTATTTTTCTGATCTAACCTTTCCTTGAATGGAAGAGCTGCTTAAATGCTCTGTAAATAGAATTAATGGGAATGTGTCAAAGAAACAATAACCCCACCAGAATGTAAGCTAAAATGTTTTTGGATTTTATTCACTTTGAAAATAAGGTATACATTTTTGTATTTATCATTTTAGAGGTTTTGTTATTTATTTCAGTTGCTGTTTGGAAAACTGGTTAACTAACATATTTTAAAAGGCTTAACTTTCTAAAAATAATTTAGAATAAGCTATTGAAATTAATTATATAGCAAATTGTACAATATCAAACAAAAGATATATTTTAAGATTACTAGTGAGACAGCTATCCTCCAAGACCAAAAACCCCAAAGAAGTGCACTACATGTACTGCAGACCTTTAATAATCAGTTAAACTAATACCTTTCAGTAAGCAGCTATTGTAGATGGTGACCAACAACAACCACTGGATTGATGGCTCTTTATTTGGACAAGCACTAAAGAATGTAACTGGATTAAACATGTTTGTGGGCACTGAATCCCTCCCTAATCCAATATAACTGCACAACTTAAGATCAAACTAAAATCAGTTTTAAAGGGCTTGTCTCATTAGATAGGTGCTATTAAGTATGTTCTTGGAAAAAAGATTAAAGATATTTTAATTTACTTTCCTTTTAGGGTACTGACAAATCCTATATAACAAAGCAACATGAAGCTTTTGAGAGCCATCCTTGCTATATCAAAGGAGACCGTCGGATGTGGGAGATAGAGTTTGGTATACAACATTATGCTGGTGCTGTTACATATAAAGTCAAGGGCTTCCTAGATAAAAACAAAGACACACAACAAGACATGCTGTTTGAGATGATGCATAATTCTGTTAATGTTTTTGTTCAAGATTTAACCAGATTTCAGGTAAGATAACTATTTTATTATATATTTTTTAGAATAGATAAACATGGTGTTTTATATGAAGTTTCTTTATGGAAAGATTAAATTGAAAATACCGATAAATGAAAATGTCTGTATAGAATTATTCGTCCTTTTTTCAATTTATTTTGTTCCCCTTTTTATATAAATGAAAAATATGTTAGTTTTAAAATCTAAATTTTTCAACAACACTTAGTTAATAAACAAAACAATCAATAAAGGCCAATGTGCCTAAGCAGAAGTATATTACTAGAAACATCAAAATGGATAGGATAATGAAGCAAAGTTACCTGTTTACCTGACTTACTGGTAGTTAAACATATTATTTTACATTTCAAAATACAAATGTGAGAAAAATTTCAATGGGACGGTAGTACAATGTATTCTTACCTAACAGAAACATAGAAAAATCAGGACAATACAGTGGAATGTAACCTACGATTAATTCTTAACATGTAGTAGTGAAATATTTATATGTTTATGCTTTTAGGAATTATACTATATAATAAATAAATTTTTGCTTGTCTGTTATGAATTATAGACAGTTACTATTTACATTGTATACAAGTTTCCTACCAAAACATAACTTATATAGAAATAAGTTAAGATTGAGATTGTCAAAATCGTTCTTTTTATGCAGAGAGTGAAATATTTTTGTTCTCCTGTTGTAGGATTTACTTGGAGTAAAATTAGAAGATATGGGAGGAAGACAAACTATTTCTAGGACAACCAGTAAGAAACCAACTGTGGGTGATACATTCAAACATCAGCTGAATGCTCTTGTTGATATTCTGACCACTACAAATCCTTGGTTTGTATTTTGTATCTTAGTTTCATACATGCACTTGACTTTATAAACTTTGACATTGATATTAATTACTCTAATTACAAAATTTGGGACTTTTAAAATGCATATCTAGGCTTTTTTTGGTCTTGCCTGCGACAATTGGCCGGTAAAAGACCTGGATGCTTCATTCCTTGTATGCAGATACCTTATGTTACAAAGTTTTGTCAGTCAAATATCCATTATTCTTGGCCTCATATTGATGGTTTAGTTACTGCTTGATCGTGAGTTATAGATTGACTATATTTGTATATGGATTCCTTGCAAGGTCTACATGTCTGTCATTCAGGGTTAACCTGACCTCAATATAAAAATAAGAAAATGTTGAATGATTGCCAATGAGACAGCTTATTCACCAAAGTTTAAATGAAGTGGATGTAAGCAATTATAGCAATCATACAGCCTTCAACATTGAGAAAAACCCATACCATATGGTCGGCTATAAAAGGCCCCAACATGAAAAATATGAAACAATTCAGAAAACTAATGGTCTAATCTATAACAAAACAGTTTACAAAAAATAATATAACAGACACACCCCAATGACCTTGATCTCAATTTCCTCAACAACACACAAGTCACTCAAATGTTAAGATGTTCCATTTGCTATAAAACTTCTCAATGTGAAAAATAAAAGTTGAGAAAATCTGCAAACTTAGCAAAACTGATAGCAGTCATTTTTATTATAAAGGCAACATATGTTCGTTTGAGATTGAAATTGTAAATTAATTGAGTGTTTAAATGAAAAAAGTATATCTTGTTTTATTAGGTATGTAAGGTGCCTTAAATCTAACACAGATAAGAAAGCCAATGTATATAATGACAAAGAGGTGCTTACTCAGCTCAGCTATTCTGGAATGTTGGATATTATAAGGATCAAAAGAGAGGTAACTTATACTATAGCTGGAACACTTCCCACTAAAATTTAAACTACAAATTAAAAACTCTTGTGTGCCTAATATTTATTATCACTCACCACTCAACGGTATTGCAATTCAATATAGAGATCATTATACTTGTTATACATATAACATGTCAGATCAAAATACACTTAAATACTGTAGATCCAGAAATTTTTGTGATGGTTTTGTTATTTAAAAAATTGCAACTACATAGGAGTCGCACAAAAAAACCTTGCATTTTAAATTTTGATAGCATTATTTTTGCTGCTTTTCCTGAATTTACAATAACAGTCTTGCATTTTTGTACATTGTTCAATGGAGGCGGAAGATGTCATCGGGAGAATATTTGAACTCAAAAGTCGATAAAGAATGATAATGCCATTTCAAAAAATAACTAACAACAAAATTGAGAAAGCAAATGGGGAATGTGTCAAAGCGACAACAACCCGACCATAGAGCAGACAACAGTCTACTTAACACAACAGAAAACTGAAGATTGAGAAACATTAACCCTACCAAAAGCCTGAAGTAATCTCACCAGTCTCTTACCTAACCCTGATTTTGTATGGATTGTACATTTTCATTTTAGGGATATCCTATCCATGTGCCTCATGAAAACTTTTTAGAGAAATACAAGTGTTTAACACCAAACTTGAGTCCAGGAGATGAACCAAAAACTCTCTCAACAAAAATATTAAACTTATTAGATCTTCCAAAAACAGAATGGCAAGTTGGAAAAAATCAGGTGAGAATATACACAATCTACATTAGTTGTGTCACAAGCAGGGCTTCCAAAACGGTCATATATTCCGGTCATTTGTATAATGTCCGGTAAAAGTCCGGCTGGGCAAAGCATGAAACGGTCATATACTTTTTAGTTTTTAAGGCTTTTTCGGTCATTTTTACATAATTCACGATCTTTTTGACCCAACCTTTTGCCTTTAAAATCAACACATTTCCGGTCATAAATGTGACATGATGATTAATTACTATCAAAACAACACCTACTTCAATACTTTCTAAGTTTAATCAAGGCTAATTAGAAGTTGGACAGCTGAAATCTACCTGTTTAGGTGACAGGTGGACTATGTTCAGTACCGGTGTCATATGGTATTTTGAACCCCCTAAAAAGTGAACCCGGGGTCAAAATACCATGCGGTAAAATGACCCCGGGGTCATTATACCGCATGGTATTTTGACCCCAGGGTCATTTTTCACATATGGTATTTTGAACCCCCCTGCGGTATATTGAACCCCCTGTTTTTGATAAATAGTATTGCAGATAAACTAATTTACAATTTATTGGCTATCATTTTTTTTAATTTGTGGTTTTAAGTAGGGGGTTCAATATACCGCAGGGGGGTCAAAATACCATGGCTAAGCAAAATTTTCAAAATATCTTTTCCAGCATGTTTAACACATACAAACCACTTATTGGAGTATTATAACTATGTTCAGGAGTTAGAATAGCTTGAATTTTTGAAATTCAAGGTCTATAGTAGGGGGTTCAATATACCGCAGGGGGGTCAAAATACCATGGCTAAGTAAAATTTTCAAAATATCTTTTCCAGTATATTAAATACATACAAACTACTTATTGGAGTAATATAACTATGTTAAGGATTTAGAATAGCTTGAATTTTTGAAATTCAAGGTCTATAGTAGGGGGTTCAATATACCGCAGGGGGTTCAAAATACCATGGCTAAGTAAAATTTTCAAAATATCTTTTCCAGTATATTAAATACACACAAACTACTTATTGGAGTAATATAACTATGTTAAGGATTTAGAATAGCTTGAATTTTAGAAATTCAAGGTCTATAGTAGGGGGTTCAATATACCGCAGGGGGTTCAAAATATCATGGCTAAGTAAAATTTTCAAAATATCTTTTTCAGTATATTAAATACAAACAAACTACTTACTGGAGTATTGTAACTATGTTAAGGAGTTAGAATAGCTTGAATTTTTGAAATTCAAGGTCTATAGTAGGGGGTTAAATATACCGCAGGGGGTCAAAATACCATGGCTAAGTAAAATTTTCAAAATATCTTTTCCAGTATATTAAATACATACAAACTACTTATTGGAGTATTATAACTATGTTAAGGATTTAGAATAGCTTGAATTATTGAAATTCAAGGTCTATAGTAGGGGGTTCAATATACCGCAGGGGGTCAAAATACCATGGCTAAGTAAAATTTTCAAAATATCTTTTCCAGTATATAAAATACATACAAACTACTTTTTGGAGTATTAAAACTATGTTAAGGAGTTAGAATAGCTTGAATTTTCAAAATTCAAGGTCTATAGTAGGGGGTTCAATATACCGCAGGGGGTCAAAATACCATGGCTAAGTAAAATTTTCAAAATATCTTTTTCAGTATATTAAATACAAACAAACTACTTACTGGAGTATTGTAACTATGTTAAGGAGTTAGAATAGCTTGAATTTTTGAAATTCAAGGTCTATAGTAGGGGGTTCAATATACTGCAGGGGGTTAAAATACCATGGCTAAGTAAAATTTTCAAAATATCTTTTCCAGTATATTAAATACATACAAACTACTTATTGGAGTATTATAACTATGTTAAGGATTTAGAATAGCTTGAATTTTTGAAATTGAAGGTCTATAGTAGGGGTTTCAATTTACCGCAGGGGGGTCAAAATACCATGGCTAAGTAAAATTTTCAAAATATCTTTTCCAGTATATTAAATACATACAAACTACTTATTGGAGTATTATAACTATGTTAAGGATTTAGAATAGCTTGAATTTTTGAAATTGAAGGTCTATAGTAGGGGTTTCAATTTACCGCAGGGGGGTCAAAATACCATGGCTAAGTAAAATTTTCAAAATATCTTTTCCAGTATATTAAATACATGTACATACAAACTACTTATTGGAGTATTATAACTACAATGTATGTTAAGGAGTTAGAATAGCTTGAATTTTTGAAAATCAAGGTCTATAGAAGGGGGTTCAATATACCGCAGGGGGGTCAAAATACCATGGCTAAGTAAAATTTTCAAAATATCTTTTCCAGTATATTAAATACATACAAACTACTTATTGGAGTATTATTACTATGTTAAGGAGTTAAAATATGAAATTGAAATTCCAGGTCTATAGTAGGGGTTCAATATACCACAGGGGGGTCAAAATACCATGGCGAGGTAACGATAGTTGTATGTGTGAGTGTATGCGAGTGGGAGAGAAAGGCTTTTTATTTTTACTTTACTACATGCTTGTTATGAGCCCTATGATAAGAAAATAAAATATCTTTATCTTTATCTTTATCTTTGTATAAACTTGTTGGAAAAGATATTTTGCAAAATTTTACTTTGCCATGGTATTTTGACCCCCCTGCGGTATATAGAACCCGCTACTCTAGACCTTTAATTCAAAAAATTCTGGCAATTCTAACTTTTTTATGTAGTTAGAATACACCAATAAGCAGTTTGTATGTATTAAACTTGCTAGAAAAGATATTTTGAAAATTTTACTTTGCCATGGTATTTTGACCCCCCTGCTGTATATTGAACCCCCTACTCTAGGTCTTTAATTTCAGAAATTCTGGCAATTTGAACTCTTTTATGTAGTAAGAATACACCAATAAGTAGTTTGTATGTATTAAACTTGCTGGAAAAGATATTTTGAAAATTTTCTTTGCCATGGTATTTGGACTACCCTGCGGTATATTGAACCCCCTACTCTAGACCTTTAATTTCAGAAATTCTGGCAATTTGAACTTTTTTATATAGTTAAAATACACCAATAAGTAGTTTGTATGTATTAAACTTGCTGGAAAAGATATTTTGAAAATTTTACTTTGCCATGGTATTTTGAACCCCCCTGCGGTATATTGAACCCCCTACTCTAGGCCTTTAATTTCAGAAATTCTGGCAATTTGAACTCTTTTATGTAGTAAAAATACACCAATAAGTAGTTTGTATGTATTAAACTTGCTGGAAAAGATATTTTGAAAATTTTACTTTGCCATGGTATTTTGAACCCCCCTGCGGTATATTGAACCCCCTACTCTAGGCCTTTAATTTCAGAAATTCTGGCAATTTGAACTCTTTTATGTAGTAAAAATACACCAATAAGTAGTTTGTATGTATTAAACTTGCTGGAAAAGATATTTTGAAAATTTTACTTTGCCATGGTATTTTGACCCCCCTGCGGTATATTGAACCCCCTTCTCTAGGCCTTTAATTTCAGAAATTCTAGCAATTTGAACTCTTTTATGTAGTAAGAATACACCAATAAGTAGTTTGTATGTATTAAACTTGCTGGAAAAGATATTTTGAAAATTTTACTTTGCCATGGTATTTGGACCCCCCTGTGGTATATTGAACCCCCTACTCTAGGCCTTTAATTTCAGAAATTCTGGCAATTTGAACTTTTTTATGTAGTTAGAATACACCAATAAGTAGTTTGTATGTATTAAACTTGCTAGAAAAGATATTTTGAAAATTTTACTTTGCCATGGTATTTTGACCCCCCTGCGATATATTGAACCCCCTACTCTAGGCCTTTAATTTCAGAAATTCTGGCAATTTGAACTCTTTTATGTAGTAAGAATACACCAATAAGTAGTTTGTATGTATTAAACTACCTGGAAAAGATATTTTGAAAATTTTACTTTGCCATGGTATTTTGACCCCCCTGCGGTATATTGAACCCCCTTCTCTAGGCCTTTAATTTCAGAAATTCTAGCAATTTGAACTCTTTTATGTAGTAAGAATACACCAATAAGTAGTTTGTATGTATTAAACTTGCTGGAAAAGATATTTTGAAAATTTTACTTTGCCATGGTATTTGGACCCCCCTGCGGTATATTGAACCCCCTACTCTAGGCCTTTAATTTCAGAAATTCTGGCAATTTGAACTTTTTTATGTAGTTAGAATACACCAATAGTTTGTATGCATTAAACTTGCTGGAAAAGATATTTTGAAAATTTTACTTTGCCATGGTATTTTGACCCCCCTGCGGTATATTGAACCCCCTACTCTAGGCCTTTAGTTTCAGAAATTCTGTCAATTTGAACTCTTTTATGTAGGAAGAATACACTAATAAGTAGTTTGTATGTATTAAACTTGCTGGAAAAGATATTTTAAAAATTTTACTTTGCCATGGTATTTTGACCCCCCTGCGGTATATTGAACCCCCTACTCTAGGCCTTTAATTTCAGAAATTCTAGCAATTTGAACTCTTTTATGTAGTAAGAATACACAAATAAGTAGTTTGTATGTATTTAACGTGCTGGAAAAGATATTTTGAAAATTTTACTTTGCCATGGTATTTTGACCCCCCTGTGGTATACTGAACCCCCCTACTCTAGGCCTTTAATTTCCAAAAATCTGGCAATTCTAACTCTTTTATGTAGTTAGAATTCACCAATAAGTAGTTTGTATGTATTTAACTTGCTGGAAAAGATATTTTGAAAATTTTACTTTGCCATGGTATTTTGACCCCCTCCCCCTTTTTTTACCATGGAAAATCAAAACTACCCTTATATATATATATATATACATATGTTATAATTACAAATAATTAAAGCATTCAAGCTACGTATGGTCTAGTTAAAATGTGTCAATAAGTATTTTGAATGACATTTTGTTGGTAAAGATTTCAGAGCACTTATACCAAACAAAGATATTTCTTTTAATTAAGCATGGACAATGTACCTCCCCTTCTTCATGTTCTTGTATGAATGATTTTTTAATCTATGATAAGCTTTAGAATAATGTAAAATGTTCTAATATTCATCTAGGATGAAAAAAACAGGGGGGTTCAATTTACCATGGGGGTTCAATTTTCCATACAGGAGGGGTTCAATTTACCATGGGGGGGGGGGGGTCAATTTACCATGGGGTTCAAAATACCATATGACACCGGACATCGTATAAATTGATCGGTTTATTCACAATTATTTTCTTACATTTCAGCGGTTTGTATCTAATTGATTTAGTCCAAAAGATTAAAATTATTAGAAATTAGTTATCAACATGATTTGATGAAAAATTTTAAAAGGTTTTAAATAAAAAAAATCGTCAGAACTACGTCGTATAAACTAGAACACGTGTGCGCATGTGCATAGGTGGGAAATTTAATAATACATCCTACATTTCTTTAAAAATGCTAAAATTATCAATGATACCTGTATCTAACGTTCAATTCAAGTATTTTGTTGAAGAAATAACGTGGAAAGAGCTTCTTCTCTCAGTCGTGCTTTGTAAACGTACACAGATTTTACGTATCCGTGTATGGTCCATGTTTTACCATTGTCAAGTCAACATCCGGTTGAAAACGAAAGTAAAGTTTTTGACAATGTCATTTTGCACAAATAAAAAGTCTAAGGCAGATATGAGCACGCTGATGTACACACTTTGAATGATGCACTGCCAATTTAACAGTAACATCTTAACATCAAAATCATATCATATCAAAGTAAAGTTTTTTTTTAATGTAATGTCAATCATTGGAATGGCCATCTGATTACCATAATTGCCTTTTTGACTGAGTCTTAAGGGATTAAAATCGGGATCAGATATGAAATGTCCGGCTGGCTCAAATATTTTTTGGAAGCCCTGGTCACAAGTGTTATTTAAGACATAAATAGAAAAAGATTACACAACTAGTAGGAATGTGTTTTATAAGTGAAAAATCTAAAGATAGATCAAGAAATGTAGTTTATGCAAATAATTAAATGGAACAAAAGCTATGTAAATAGTCCATTACTATGACTCTTTCTGCTTTTTTCAAAAAAAATTTTACTTCTTTTGATCAGTTAATTATAGAATAACTAATCGAAGAACAAGTGACTGAACTACACATTAATTCACATATGCCAATAGTGCATGAGTTAATTATCAGTGTTGTTCGGTCTCCCAGAAATAAAATACAAATTAACCATCATCAAGTTTTAAAGGCAAAAACAAACATACCAAAATAGAATAATAAAACTATGGACAAAAAAGAGGACCAAATATTTTATCCCAAAAGATGTTTCTTAAAGAATATTAAACAAAGAATAATTAATGTCATGACAGGTAGGGGGAGAACTTTGTCACAAAGCCATGCTACAGAATATTAAGAAGTGCTAGACGTACCAAAATAAAATAAATGTTAAGATCATAGTGACTTTGATGCAGAAAATTATATTATTAGCACACAACAAACCATAATACATAAAGCCAAGTGGACCTTGGGGTCTAAGTAGCTAATGTTTTATAGTTATGTCAGTTGTAATAAGAAATATTAGAAGGCAAATTTGATTTTTAGTGATCCATTGAGACGATATTTAGATGAAATCTTGATGTTTGCAAAAAATAAAAAAAGTTATTTTTGATTAAACCTACTTGTGCTATTCTAACATAAATGATGATTTTCAGATTTTCATGAGGAATTCAGTATTTGAACCACTGGAAGAGAGAAGAATCATTTTCATAACAAAGAAAGCAATACTTATACAGAGGACATGGAAGGGATTCGCATGTAGACATAGTAAGTCATAAAAATTTGATTCATCAAGAGGTGAATTTTAGTGTAAAAGCAAACCCTTTTTTTTTTTTATCCAACTTGATTTATATAGGATTATTTTTCTATGTTTAACTAACTTTCTTGACTGATAATAATTACAGAATACCTAAGGATGAGAGAAGCAGTAATGATATTACAAGCCTACTTCAGAGCCTGCAGATCTAGGTTACTGTTCAAGAGACAGAGAAGATCTGCTGTTGTTATTCAGGTATGTCTTTAAGGCAAAATCTCTTATAGGGGCACTAGCTTCGAGATATATAAAAACCCTAGAATATATTATTTTTTGTTCAATCACTATTAAAAGTGAAATATCTCTGCAAGTTTTGTTTATCAGACATGTTTTTTCAGATTGAAAATATGGATTTAAGTTTGGACTGTTAAACCAAATGAAAGCCATCAAATCGACTGGGAAGCAAATTTTGGTCAAAATTAATCATAGTCAATGATTGTACTAAAATACACACGAAACAAATTTACATTTTTTTAATAGTTTGGACAAATGTTTTGCATTGTTATAAATCTAATATGAGAATTTAAGTCAAATTAGTTCACATGCATTTGACAGCTAGTGCCCCTTTTAGGTTTTAAATTTTTAAGTTTTAAATAGTAAAGTTCTAGAGTAAATTTGAATATTTAATTTCTTAGATCAGGTTATTAAGTAAATTGATGGATTTTCCCATTATTGTTTTCAGTTATCTTGCAGATGAATGAATACCTATATGATATTTCTAAAGTACAAATACTTGACTTGAAAATTTCTTTTCATAAGCGTCATGTTAGAGGATTCCTGGCAAGAAAATTGGCTACTCGTTTGAAAGAACTAAAGAGGAAAGAAGAAGAACGAAAACGAAAAGAAGAAATGGAAAGAGAAAAACGAGACAGGGAGAAAGAAGCTGCAGATAATGAAGCTATTGAAAATATGATCAAGTTAGTATTGCATCATCTTTTATAACATTTGTCATTGAGATCATTCCATACTTTTAATCAGCTTATTCATTTCACATTAATAAAGTATTCATTTAAATTTCAATTCAACTACATTCTATAATCAGTAGTCAGGTGTTGATCCAAATGATATAAAGTTCTTTTTTTTCTGAGACTTATATTTTATAGATTTTGAAATTGTTACATATATAAAAAGAATTAAAGAATAAAGTAGTTTATTTTGATATGAATCATTATATAGTTTCAGTAACATGACTAGATCAGAATTAATCAGACAACTAAAGTATGTAAAAAATGTGTTGTGCTTTCGTGTGATGTTGTGTGTCTAATTAAAGTGTCTTTTCTTTTTGTTTTGTTTTTCTAATTTTTTTCATTCCTGCTCATCATGTAAAATGCCTGGTAAAGAAAATCTGATACTACAGGTGTGTACGGTTCAATGGAAGAAGATTTCTTAAGTTGTAAAACTTTAAAAACATTAATTTATCAACAACTTTTCAAATTAAGCTTCCTTTCCATAATGAACAAAAATGTTCTGTTAGTATTGAAGTCAGGTTTTACCCAACACAAACAATAAATTGCTGAATTTAGAATTTGACCTTTTTGATACATGTAATTCTATCAAGTGAACCAACACTTGAAGTGGTGTTTGTGTGGTAGGGTAAAATGTATAATTGTATTTAGTTCCTTTTTTATTATGTTGTAATGTTTTGTGTTTTAGTAATATGAATTAGCTGTCTTTTAAACTATGATTATCTCCCTTTACACATTAATACTAAAGCAGGACAAAATACATTTAGAAATGGAGAATAATTTACATCTTTCATATCCATTCACCTTAATAGAATTGATAATTAAGAAACATCATTTATTTTCCTGTCATATGTATTGGAACCTGTTTTAGGAAAAGATTGTGTATATTTTTAGGTTACTGTATGTTAAGTTTATTTGAGGTGGATTACTTATTTTGCATAAGTAATCTTCAAATTCTATATACTTATCAGTAGACCCTTCAACAAGATGAGAATCATGGTCAATTCTTAATCTTACCAAAAATTATAATTAATCAATTTGAATCTGTTTTCAGGAACCCGAGGTATTTTGGTTTGTTCAGATATTTTAAAAATGCATTTATTTTATAGATATTCTTTGCACGATTATTTTTTATTCTAAAATTTCATATCTGTGACAGATTTTACAGTCATTACAAATTTCATTATTCCTTATCACTTTCAATCACTTTCACTATCATATCACTTTTAACATAATCATAATCATGATTAAGAAAATGTTCATATGAATAAATGATTATGTTAACTTTTCATGTACATGTAATTTCATATTTAAAAGTAGTATCAAAGAGATTATGCATTTTATTTATCGTATATTGTATCTTAGGGTGAAAAGTAAAATCCATTATTTGAGAGGAAATGTATAAATGTGTGGATATAACATCAATAATATAGCAAATCAACAACTTAAAACCATCTTATGTAACCCTTAGTCTCCAATAATAATGTCTATTTTAACTTAAAACCATCTTATGTTACCCTCAGTCTCCAATGATAATGTCTATTTTAACTTAAAACCATCTTATGTGACCCTCAGTCTCCAATAATAATGTCTATTTTAACTTAAAACCATCTTATGTGACCCTCAGTCTCCAATAATAATGTCTATTTTAACTTAAAACCATCTTATGTTACCATCAGTCTCCAATAATAATGTCTATTTTAACTTAAAACCATCTTATGTTACCCTCAGTCTCCAATAATAATGTCTATTTTAACTTAAAACCATCTTATGTTACCCTCAGTCTCCAATAATAATGTCTATTTTAACTTAAAACCATCTTATGTTACCCTCAGTCTCCAATAATAATGTCTATTTTAACTTAAAACCATCTTATGTGACCCTCAGTCTCCAATAATAATGTCTATTTTAACTTAAAACCATCTTATGTTACCCTCAGTCTCCAATAATAATGTCTATTTTAACTTAAAACCATCTTATGTTACCCTCTGTCTCCAATAATAATGTCTATTTTAAATGTCAAGCTTTAATCACCCCTCCCAACACTCCTCCACAAGACTTCACAAGATCAGTCATTAACACTAGATTCTGGAAAGTACAAAAGCACTGATATGATTTAGACAAAACTAGTGAGGTTCCTGATAATTGACAGCCATTACTATGGATATTCTTTTTTGCTGGATGTGTCCCTATTTTGTATAATTAACTCCTCCTTCAGTTTACAACCCAGATCCCTTAAAGTTTATGAAAGATTGCACACATATTAAAATAAGGCCACTACTATTATGAAATTGTTTGTGGCCAAAGACAGCTATGGAAGCTAGTAATATTTTATTTAAATATATCTGTCTTTTCTGAGGTTATTAGGCTGATATTCAAATGGCATATGCGAAAGCCAGAGTTCAATAAAAATCAAAGCTAAAACAGGCTTACACATCTTATATAGAATCTGACTATAGTTTACAATATGATTGTCTCCATAATCTATGTACTTTATATATAATAGTTTTACACAATCACAAGTTACAAATGAATTGAATTCAACCAATCAGACATTTTGTATTGCAATCATTTATGTTATATTTGATTTTAAAATTTTATATATTAAAAACACTGAAGAATCAATAAAATTTATATTACTTTGAGCAGAATTTAGAGATGACATTTCAATAATGAACCTATTCCAAATTTTGGTGTAATCACTGATCATTTGAATATTATTTTCTCAATTCCTATGTTGATATATATTAGTTTTAAGCTGTTCTCTTTAATAAAGAAGATAATTATAAGTTTAGATAGAAAGCAGGGGGAAAACTGACACACTGATTTTATGCTGACGATTTCATAAGCGATTACAGATTTTTCAGGAGCTTCTTGATTGATATTTGAACACATAGAACTGCAAGCCTCATTATGGGTTCTTACGGGAATATAATGCATATAACAAAAATATTACTTTGAAGACATAGATAAAGCTGACGTTTTTTACTCTCCACTGAACTGTTTTTTAATAACTTGACTATCGCATCCTCCTGTCAATACTGGTTTTATCAATAATCATCCTTTAGAATCATACTAAAACAAATGTCCATCAAAATTATGTATCAATAATTCAGTTCAGAAACACTATATTGGAAAATTCTCAGTAAAGAAATTACTGCAAAAAATGAAGGGACAAAAAAGGCTGATTTATATTTATATTATAGTGCTTGTAAACTTTGTGTTACAACATGTGAATTGTTATTTTTATGTAAATTTCTAATTTTGTGGTGTCTAGATAAAATATTGAGAACCATTTATGAGAAAATGATTGATATTTTTTCTGGACGGTTTTAGTCTTTTTAACACAGATTCAATTTCATTTCCTTCTGAGAGTTGTGGTTTCGATTGTTTGAAAATTTCCAGTTTTACTTTTTGTTGTTGTGATAAGCTGTATTTTATGCGGTTTTTATATAAATCACATCAACCATTCCAAAAATACTGCACTTGATCGTTGAAAATATTAATTTTGTGGTTTCTGGAAAACAGGTTGAACACCTTTTTGAAATTAACATTGAAATTTTGATGAAGTGCTGTGGACCACTAATATTAACAAAATACAAACAATTGTTTCTGGAATCAAACTTTCTCTGAATATTAAAGTTCATTTTTCAGTCAATGGAGCAATTGAAGTAAAACTGAATCTGTACTCTTACAGTCAAACTTCTTTTACACACTGGTGTATATGTCTGTCATATTGTCTGATTCAAATAAGGCAATGAATGAACAAATATTTTTAATAAAACCTGTGGATTTTCAATTTCAATATCATGATTGTAAACTTAGAGCTAACATACTTAATGTTTTACCTGCTGCAGTAATTAAATTATTTAGATAGGTAAAACTCTTGAAAATGAGGCCTGTCAGTTGTACATAACCCTTCTGTCTTCACACTATGAATTAATTGACTAGGATTGTCAGTTTTCCTATCAAAGGTCGTGGTTTTCTCCAGGCTCTTAGACTTCCTCCATCCATAAAAACTGACTACCACTAAATAGCCCAAAAGTGACGATTAAAAGTGGCTTTAAAACACCAACAACCAATCCATCAATCACACAATGAATTCACTTAAGAAAATTGATGACATTATACTCATCTTTAAACTGATTGATTCAAAATGGTCAGTTGTCCAAAATTTTTGGTTAATTTCTTAATATTAGTGTTCCTGTACATCAGTACATACTAACTCATGCATCTGAGTATTTTAACTACCGTGATATATTTCAGGCAGATATCAAATTATTCTTACATGGCATTTCCCATTTATTTCTTTAAATGGCAATTTTGATTGGTTAAAAAATTACAAGTTATTTATTTCCTATGAATATTGAAAAAAGGAGTTTATGCCATATTAGAATGATGTATTTAATAATATTCCATTACAAGCATTCTACATCAATGATTACATTTGGATTTAATGTTTGATTCTGGATAATGGTCACATTTACTATAATGAAATATTTGTTTACTCACAAAATTCTACTGAGTATTTACAATTAGTCTTATTGATTATATACAAATTAATATATAAATTATTTGATGACATATTTTGATAAAGATCCATTATTGTTAATAAATGCCATCACAAGGAACAAATTTATGTGGATAAAACATTTATGATGTATTGGAAAATTTTCCATTGATCAGTTTACCCTGATATAACATACCATAAATCTGCAATTTCTTGGATCAACATAAAAAAGCACCTACCCTATGCTATAAATTTTACCCTCAATTGTTCATCCACTTTAACACATGTACTCTTGATACATGTACTCAAGACTGCAGAGTTCTTTTGTACTTTCGATACTGTGCCTAGAGTTCACTTGTTCTCTTGACACTGAATCTCTAAAGTGCTTTTGTACTCTTGATACTGTAACTGGAGAATGATTTGTACAAATGTCTGATCACCAGGTGTCACTAGTAGAAGATACAGGAACTTTTTTCCTTTTAAGAACACTTCAATTCAACCCAAGTGTTTATGGGTTTTGTGTTGCACTTTTATATTTTGTCTTCTGCTGTCTCTCCTATGTTTTATGAGTTTGTCGCTTAGTTAAGTTGGAATTCAATGATTTTTTGCTTTTGTCTTATGAAACATTTACACATGTGTCTAATGAGATATGTTCTTTAAAAATGTTTATGTATATTATAAAAGATTTTAAAATGTAGTAAATTTATGTAATCAGCTAACTTTTTGTTCTGTTTCTACTGGTAAATATGTTAAAAGCACTTTTTACACAACCGCAAAATTTTTGCGGTCGTATATTGGTATCAGGTCGTCGTCCTCTGAAGACCGATGCTTTCCTGATAATAACTTTAGTATTAGTAAATAGAAATCAATAAAATTTTAACACAATGTTTATAACCACAAAAGGAAGCTTAGGATTCATTTTGGGGGTTATGGTCCCTAAGGTTTAGGAATTAGTGGCCAAAAGGGGCCAAAAACAAGCATTTATCTAGTGTCAGTACAAAAAGTTGTGTATAAGTATTTTAATTGTTCTGAAATTGTACCACAATGCTGAATACCATCAGTAGAAGGTTGGGATATATTTTGTGGGTTATGGGGCAAGCAGTCTAGGAAAAAGGGGCCAAAAACAAGCATTTTTGTAGTTTCAAGACAATAAATTAGAGTTATCTTTCTTTGTCCAGAATGGTTGTTGAATCACCTAAAACCAATGCTTTTTGAAATCTTTGAAAATTGGAGTTATCTTTCTTTGTCCAGAATAGTCGTTGAATCAACTTAAATCAATGGTTTATACAATATACAATGCAATATTCACTTTACTACCAACTGATAAATTAAAGCAGTCTTTACCATTCAGTGATAACAAGCACTTTGATTAACATTCTAGGGCTATGCCCTTTAAATTTATCAAATGGAAAAATTGAAGAATTTTTTAGTTTCTGTTCTCTTAACTTAAGTTTGTCTCAACTAAACTTAATGGAAGGTGAAAAAAGGGGGGGTTCAATTTTTCTCATTTCAGATTTCAGAAATTAAATCTGAATTTCTTCAAATATTATTTTTTTTGAGAGGATTAATATTCAACGGAACAGTGAATTGCTCAAAAGCAAAAAAAAAAATTAAGTTCATTAGACCACATTCATTCTGTGTCAGAAACCTATGTTGTGTCTACTATTTAATCGCAATCCAAATTCAGAGCTGTATCCAGCTTGAATGTTATGTCCATACTAGCCCCAACCGTTCAGGGTTCTACCTCTGCGGTCGTATAAAGTTGTGCCCTGTGGAGCATCTGGTTATTCAGTGGTGAATGCTGAACATAACCTGTTGATTGATTAGTTATATTGTTCATTCCAAAATACATTTAGATATTGCTGTTGCTAGAAGTTTTACAGGTTAATTTGCATGATACAATCACTTTATGAGGTATAAATTGTAAGTTTCCCCCTTTGACATTAAGGCTAACATTTTAATATTGAAAGATAAAGCTTGTATTTATGGGGAAAATCTAAATTATCTTATATTTATTTGCCTTTGTGGTACAGGTCATTTTATTCATTTGAAGGATAGTATTTTCTCACAAGGCATGGTGAGCAATTACTTCTTAATTTTAAAATTCTTGAATGATGGGAGGAAAGGATGGAAAATGTAATAAAGGAAAAGTCATTGAATCTATGTTTTAATTATTTAGAAAGGACAGGGCACATATTTAGTCATGTTTTCTGCACCAAATTTCGACTCCTTAGGTAATATTAAAGAATTCTAATTGTTTGTCAGCTTGATATAATATTAACAGGGATAAAACATCTAGAATAAAGGGTAGTCAGTAAATTCTTAAAAAAATCTAATTTTACACTCAATTTTAATCTGGCTGCATTCAGATAAAAGAGGGACAAAAAATACCCGAGGGACATTCCAACTCATAAATCTAAAATAAACTGATATCATCATGGCTAAAAAAGAAAAAGACAAACAATAGTACACAAAACACAACATGCAACAGGAACCCCACGATAAACTGGAGGTGATCTCAGGTGCTCTAGTAGGGTTAGCAGATCTTGCTCCACATGGCACCTGTAATGTTGCTCATGTTAGTACAAACCCAGTAATAAGTCTAATTTGGTAGGGTACATTTGTAAAAAGGGAAAGGGATTGTAGTTGCGACATAAGGAGCATATCTGCTATCATCTTTGAAATTAATGACCAACTTTTCTTATTTAGACATTAGATATTTATGAAGAACTTTGATTTTGTTGCCTTGTTTAAATAACATACATATCAGGTTAGTAGCTCTGTAAACTGATCACTAAGCGTGAAATTATGAATAACTTGAAGCAAACTTAAAAATCCATCTTCATAAAGTGTCAAGCTGATCAGTTTGGGAATTGTAGAATTTACGCTTCATAAAATTTGAATGCTTTCCTACATTCCACCGATAGACTGATGAGTGTTATTTTTTAAAACCAATTTTGCGCTGTAATTTGTGGCATTGATTAAGTAATGGATCTGTCCCTCCAACAGAATGATTATCCTGGATCAGATAATGGAAATAGATTGTCTATCAAGTACTCTATAATTACATTTCATTCCATCATATCAATTTAACTTGCTACAGTGAGAAGGATAAAATCTATGCACTATATGTTAACAAGTTGTTGAAATCACAGCTTTCATAGCTTATCTTGTTTGGTTACCCAAAGCTTGGTAGTATTGACTTGTAACAGAAAAAAACAGATTTTTTTGTGTGTAATATTTATTATCCCTATTGGTTCACATTTGGTTTGTATTTTGGTTTATCTAAGCAGTCTTTTGTGTAAAGGTCCAAATTAGCTGCAGAACTACAACTAAAGCTCTTTAGGACTGATGATTTTTTTACAATTTGTGTAATATTTTTTTAACTTTTTCTTGTAAATTAATAATATTTCTTTACATTTTCCATCACAGATTGAGTTTTGTGAATCATTAACAGGATTTTTGTGACAAAAATGTCGGTTATTGATTTGGGGATGTACGGTGGGCATTTGGGCTGGCAGCAACCAAATGTTGTTCGTGCATTTACTCATGAACAGTTTAACCAAAGCTTTTAAAATTTTTATATGTTTTTACTGACAACAAAATGAAGGTCAAGTTCAATAATGACGATTTTACCGTTCAGGAGTTAGGTTCTTGAAAGATTGAAAAATGGCATTTCCAGTCGTGTCCGTTCATTTACGCATGAACTGTTCAACCTAAGCTTTGCAAATTTTAATATGTTGAAACTGATGACAAAATGGATGTCAAATTTGATATTGACGATTTTCACTTTCACCGTTCATCAGTTATGGTTCTTGTGATATTGGCAGGACACAAATAAATGTTAATATATCTGGTTTGCTGTCGTTGTGACAGCCTCTTGTTTAATAATGAAATAATACTGTATATTCAGAAATTAGTTTTAAAAGCATCATATTTGAATTAAAACCTCCATTCTTTTTTTTAACCTCATGACTGTAGTTGGGCATTATGCTTTAGGATTAGTGCATCTCTGCTGATCACATCAACTTTAAATTATCTTTCAAAAATAAAATGTACTAATATACACACTGTCATGTTTGGTATATGTATTTCTTTCTACTCTAAAGCAAATACAAGGTATCATCAGCGATCTGACCCTCATAGTACTTATTCTACCAGCCAAGAATTATCAGTTGATTGTTTCTAATCATTAAAATGGTGATCATTTATTATTAATGAACCTAATGATAGTATGAAATGAGTCTCTCGATCTGCAATTTAAATGCTACAATACCCTACATAAATAGTTATGAAACTGATGCTTAGTTTCTATTCAAGTATCATGTTACAGTACATTGAATACAGTAGTACATGTATTATAAAGCCATAGTAAGGAAAGCATAAAGCGGATTTGGAAACAATGGAAGATGCATTCTTCAAAGACTTATATCAAACCTAGAAAAATCAATAGGTTAAAATAATAGATAAAATTCTCGATCCATATTCTGGGAGGTTTTTCTCTTTTATATTATAAATTGTCAATACCGGTAATTTGGAAAATAGGTTGAAAATCGTATTTTATAATTGTTAAAAAGCTGTTTGAAATTTTCTTTATTTACTTATAATTATTGAATAAAATAATTATTGAATAAAAATTTCCGTTTGAGAAGTTGTATATATGACCATTAGTTTTTCCCATGTAGAAATTGTTTGTATCGTATTTGTTATTGGAACCTTTTAGTAGGATTTATTAAATCTATTCCTCATTGGGTTTTGCTGAAATCTTTGAGAAGGATATTTTTTCAAGCATCATTTGAAAAAGTAGATACATGATCCCTTCTGGAAAAACAAATTAAAATTTATTGATAAAATGTTTTCATTTTCACAGTGCTGATGAGAAAAATGTTTTGAGAGGATGGTACAATTAATAGAATGATCTAAATGATAGAGAGAAAATGAGCTCAATGTCATAAAGAAGATTTTTCCAGTAAAATTAAATAAGTCGTGATTTTCCACAGGGATTTCAGTTAGTAGTAAGATAGTGGCTTTGCAGACATATTTAGGATATATACTTCTGAAAGAAAGTATTCAGTGAGGTTCCTATTTTATTTGACGAAGTTTCAGGCTTTTAAGGAATCACTCTATTATGGATATTAGATGTGAATAAAACTTGGTTTTAATTCTTAAGATAGCAAGGAAAATTTTATAAATTGCTAGGAAATCTAATGTAAAATGGTAAGTATGGAATAACTTTTTAATAATTCAGATTTTTTATGAACTCATTGATATTGAATTTTTAATCATTTCTATCTTTAGTCATTTTGAAATCATACTTTTTGTTATGCCTGCAGCCAAGTGCCGGTATTGATAGTATTTTTGGTACGTTGGTGTATAATGATACTTGTGGTACAGATTAAGGGAATACGATACAGTAGCAGGGGCAGATAATAACGTTGTCGAAACTTGTCATGTTGTTTCCGCGACGTTGTTAATCAGAACGTTGTGATTTCGCGATGTTTCTAATAAGAACGATTACATTTTGCGACGTCGCTTTAGATGTATTCACATTTGCGGAAAATTCATTGACGTCATAAACCCGGTTGGCCGGATTTGAAAAAAGTACCTGCTAAAAAAATTGTCCATATCACAAGAATTGTTATATTTATTCATTATTAATAAAAGTTAAGAAGTAAACAGTATTAACTTGAAATGAGAAAAAAAATCAAATCCACATACAAAATTTTAAATGTGTTTTATTTCATATAGGAAATGAATAAAAGGTATGTAAATAATAATACGTCGCTGAGACAGAAACCCAACTACACAAAAAGCCCAATAAGTAATTTAGGTATCAACGTACTGTCTTGATAAATATTTAGTATCTACACTATTTGGCAAACTATTAATCGTACGGAGAATTTCACTGATAAATTTAACAGACTATCAACGAAATGACAAAATAACATAATAAATAAAGAAAACGACTCCTACTGATTCTGACTTTGAATAGGTACATTCTTGAAAACGTTAAACGGCAATTTAGAATTTAACCAAGTGTATGTGTATGTAGAAGAACTGTCAGTTAAAAAGAAACAGTCATAAGCACGGTATTATAGAACAAAGCATCCGTTGATGTGCTAAGTATATCCTTATGTACATATTGAGAGAAAAAAATGGCACTCAGGAATTAGGTATCTGACTAACCAGGAAAGTGTTCGCACGTTGCAGCTCATGATGTTAAGCTGCTGACCAAAGACAACAAATATGAAGTTACTCTGTGAGGTAGTATCTTAGATAAGAAAAAAATATTTCTTGGACCACCGGACGGACAGACAAACAATGTGGTTGCACCTACTCCTAGATTGGAGGTATTATTCAGAAAAGTAAGGGAACGGCCATTTAACGTCAAAGTTAGAAAGGGAGGGGGGTAATGTTTTTCCCCATAAAGAAATGTTGTGGTCAAGCAGGTGACAAAATTAATTAAAAATTCTGAATCCAGATGTTTCCTGTTCCTTAGGCTATATTGTCCAATTTGTTCAATTTTGAAAAAAAAATTGATTGATAGAGTCGAAAAACGAAAACTGAAAAAAAAATGTCTTAATAAATGGTTGCTCTCTACGTCATTAATTATATGTACCATAATAAAAGAGAATTATCTAATGATACAGAATCATGCAATTTCATGCTCTAATACCGACGACTGTACTTCCAATAAAATGTTAAACTACACCGTAATGGACTATGTTGAATAATTACGACATAAATTTGTTCAAGACCGCTCTTTATATTCACTTTTTATATATGTTCAGAGTAGTGCCTAAGTTGACCCGATTTAATGTGGGTATGGTTTTGTTTTCATATAATGCCTATAGAGTAGGCCGATAGTTTTTCTTATTTGAATCGTTTCACATTTTCATATCGGGGATTTTTAAAACTGAATAATTACATTAGATGTATGTTTCATTATAATACTTTATTCTCATTGGCTAACTGCATATCACGTGTTATTCCGTAAGCAGTTGCATTGCTCAATACAACTTTTCATTCATGATAACACGTGGTCCAACAATAAAGTGCACAGGTGAATTAAATAAAAAAATATTTAAAATACGTGTTTTCATGAATAATGATGATCATAGCTAAAAAATGTAATTATAAGTATTGAATGCTTCTTTTTGTAACTTTATAGGGTTGTAAAAGCGTTGACCGTGCGCACATTCTTAGAAATAACTTCGGTCAACGCTTTTACACTCCAATAATTACATTAGATGTATGTTTCATTATAATACGTTATTCTGATTGGCTAACTAGCAATCTCGTGATATTCCGTAATCAATTGCACTACACAATGCAACTTTTCATTCATGATGACACAAGGTCCCACAATAAAGAGCATTCAATTCTTAAATAAATTTACAAAAAGAAGCATTCAATTCTTAACTAATCGGTGTGGCTTTTGTTTTTGTT
Source organism: Mytilus edulis (assembly GCF_963676685.1). Lineage (NCBI taxonomy): Eukaryota > Metazoa > Mollusca > Bivalvia > Mytilida > Mytilidae > Mytilus > Mytilus edulis. Next base: position 74,792,935 of record NC_092346.1, on the reverse strand, counting down.
TTGTTGCAGGCCATATAGTGACCTTTACTTCATTTATCTTCATCATTTGTCCTGATTATAATGTTTTCACATTGTGTCATGTCGGGGCCTTTTGAATTATTAAAACTATTATACTCAGCTGTGTTGTCTACATAAATTGTAGGACTTGTGCACATTTTTTTTTTTTATCAGATTTAACTTTTTTGTTTTCAAACGTTTCTTTTCTAAAAGTAATTTACTAGAATACTTTTTGTCTAGCCTTCGATTTTAGTCGAAAAAGCGAGACACAGCGATCCTACATGCCGTCGTCGTCGGATGCGTCCACAAATATTCACTCTGTTGTTAAAAGTTTTTGAAATTTTAATAACTTTTTAAACTAACCTGGATTTGTACCAAAGCTTGTGTATGATCAATGGATAGTATCTAGAAGGAAATTTTGTTACATTTTGTACCTGTTTTTCCGTATTTTACTAATAATTTGACTTAGTTTTTCTTCCAGTTAACATTACATACAGTCTGCAGTTAAAGATTTAAAAAAAAATATTAGATTCATAAACTATTCTGGAATTTTACCAAACTTCGAAAAAGCTTCCTACAATCTAAAGATAGTATCGAAAGAAATATTTTTATTTTTATTTTTTTTCTGCTTTTTTGTTGAGTCTGCTATTAATAGCAAAAGTAGGCGAGACACTGGGTTCCGCGGAACCCTTACGAATTTTTCTATCCAAGTATCATAACAATTCATAAAGGTATGGCAAATATTTTATGCTATATTACGGATAACCAGCTTTATAAATTTTGATGATTAATATCATTGCTTTCGAAAAAAAATCTTGACTATACCACTGAACTTGACAGCGTAGTTGTGACCGGCGGGATAGTTATCATGACGTTGTTGCGATTAAAACTTATTTTAACGTAGTTTAGCGCCTTATTGGCAAACGTCCCGTTTGCCATTAAAAATCAATGGTTATTGCTTTTATTGAAAAAACAAGCACATGGACCCCCAGGTTTTTCTTTTGCAATCAATTAAGTAATGTTAAAAGAACGCTTCGTCAAAATTTAAAGGAAAAATCAACGATCAAATTTTTTCTGCACCTCTGAATAGAATCAAAAATGTTGTCAATTTCTTTATTTCACTAATAGTAATATAAATTCAGAAAATAACAATTTAGTTTAACCTTAAATTTGTTACATTATGTTGATGCCATAGATCTAGGGATCATTTCACAAAAAACCTGGTTAAGTTATGACTGTTCGTTCAAATGTGTTACTTTCCGTAAAAGTCCTTATTTATGGAATTTCTGGGTTTTTACCTCAAAGATTCAAATTTCAAACCAAATTATCTGAAAAAGTAAGTCATGAAGGTATATTTTTCTTTGCATATTTCGAAAGTACACATTAAAATTGACCTTGTACCAAACTTTCAAGAAAAAATCAACGAGGGATCTCTACTGTATCGTATGCCCTTAAGTTTACATTTTTTTTCTGGTTGGTCTACTTTGCAGAATTATGGCTCTTATATAATGCTGACTATCAAATCGAGTTTGTTTTTGGTTCTGGTTAACTGATTTTTTTTTACAGAATAGACACAGCCCTTTAACATAGAATATGTCTTGAAAATTGTAGTGTTCTAGACTCTTCAGCTTAAATGGCTCCTTTCAGTTGTTGTCATCTGTTAACTTTTACAAAAATCTTTTCCTTGAAACTACAGGACAAAATTTATCCAAACTTGACCAAAATTATCATTGGGGTATCTAGATTAAAAAATGTGTCATAGGGGTAATACTTTAATAACTTTTATAAATAAAGAAAAATTTACATGAGCAAAAAAATGTTCATATAGGTCAAAACTGTCTGACGACCTCTTATGGGAGTTATTGTCCTTAATTGACAAATTTTGCCTTTTCTTTTCATTTTTGCCTATTATCTTGAAAACAATAATAGATAAAAAGAAACTTTTGAATACAAAAATAATCAGCAAGGCATGTTATACAGATACATCTGCCAGGTTGCATCAACTCCTTATTAGATTCATTGCCCTTTGATGATGTTTTTTACCACTTTTGTATCATGTATCTTCAAAAAATAATAGATAGATGTAATTCATTGCTACCAATGTAATAATATAGTACAAGTTTGAGAATAGATAGATGGAAACCTAAATAAGTTAAAATAATCAGCAAAATAAGATCTACAATTAAGATTTATGGTGGAAATTGTTCGACAGCTCCATTATTGAAGTTACTGTCTTTTAATGACATTTTTTCCATTTTTCTTTTTTGCATTTAGTCTTATATGATGAAAATTATAATAAATACATTTTAAACCTTAAAAATACAAGGCAAGATCTACTTACAAGCCAATAAATTAAGTAGACTATCACTATTTTTAGAAGGGATTGTCCTTATATGGGTACTTTTATCAGTTTTAGAATAACAATGAATAAAGTGAAAGAACCAAAACTCTCAGACAGATAACTAAGAAGAGTTTTAGTCTGATGAGTCTTCGGATGCCTGATTTCTTGTCTAATTCTTGTTATATAGTGTAATCAATCTCATTTCTAATGGATTAAAATGTTTTGGAATTAGCAGGATAAGTGGCATTGAAATGTTGTCACTCAAGAAATTTCATCAGACCAATAACATCTTAGTTATCTGAGTTTGTAGCGTCAATATTAAAGTAGCAAAAGTTTGAGAATAAAATTTGCATGGTAAGTTGCTTTGTTTCAAGTGGGAAAATTATAAGATTACAGAACCTTTCCTTGTAAATAAATGGAGACATGAGATATACATGTATGTCAATGAGACAGCAACCCTATCATAAAAATGATTGAAAGATAACTGTGGGGCCATCTACAGTCTTCAGTCGGATGGAAATACAATATATGTTATGCCACTGGATGGAAATACAATATATGTTATGCCACTGGATGGAAATACAATATATGTTATGCCACTGGATGGAAATACAATATATGTTATGCCAGTGGATGAAAGCTTGCAACAGTCAATCAATCAATGCAATATGTTGATCTCTAAATCGTCTTGTGTTTATAAAAGTTATAAAATAATAATTAATCAGTAGCCATCAAAAATCTGCGACAGCACCAAGTATTCAAAATTATTCTAAAAAAAGATAATGATATGACACAATATATGTTTGAATATAAAATGGATAGTTCATGAGTGTTTATTGTATTTAATCGAAACAGACAAAACGTCCACTTTCGTCAGAATGAAATAAAAAAAATCCATTTGGTTGACAATGGTTTGTCCTTTCAGCGAGTAGTCCCAAGTGGTAAAGTTGTGCTCAAGTCATTTGACACTTGTTTAATGTCAAATTATTTTGTACTTAAAATCAATACAGCAAAAGAATAGTGGCTGTCTAAATTTGATTACTAAGTATTCAGTTTTGTCATGATGATATTTTTACAATGTTTTTCAATCTTTTTGTTTGTTTCAGGCATACTTTATATTTATTTGTTATTATTTGTTTTGAATTGAGTAAGCTTTAGAGAAATCCTTTGTTAAAATCGCAGCTTTAAGCAATATTATGGAGTGAATCGAAGAAAAAAAACTTAATTATAGTGTTCTATGAGAGAATGATTTGAATTTACATTGGTTATCAGATGATTACCAGAAGTTATATTCCAGTCATGTGCTATATTGTCTAAAAACAAGATTAAAGTGCCATGTACAACTATCGGCAAGGTTTTAGGTTTAATGTATATCAAAAATCTCTTTCTCTCTAAATATGACAATTGATTTCAGATTACAGGACCGAGAAATAAATTGCAATTACAGAATATTGTTTTTACACTACTTTGTCAGAGATGGGTATTCAATCATAGTAAATTGTCAGTTGGTGAAATTGAAGTTGAGTGCTGCTTGGTATTAAATGATATAGCTTTACCATAATTGGATTCCTGCATCACTTGTAATACTTTTTATATTTCTTTCAAAAATTTACTTCATAATTATTCATAGTCAGGCTTCCTAGAGTTTTCACCCACAGTGTATCATACACACACAGTGAATAATATGTGGTAAAAGGGTCTGTCTGTCTGTTATACTTGCTCTTCAGTTACTTGAGTAAAAAAAATGCACATACAAATTTGTATTTGTATGAAAGAGACCATCAAGCAGACTAATCTTATCTCTGTCTTGACAAATCTTTTATTTTTATCATTCTGTAAAAAAATAGGACTAGCTTTGCCAAAAGGACAAAAATATATATGAAAGTGTCCGGTTTAGTTCCCAAAATAAAGATTAATGTAAGATTGAATTTTGGATAAGTGTGCTAGGCTTAATCAAAGTTAGGAAAGTTCCTTAATTTACTAATGTTTTGATGATGTGATGGACATTATTATAACAGTAAGAGCCTGAGCACTAATGTATATAAGATAACCCTTTGAACTAACAAAACCTATTAGCCTGACAAGATCACATTGATTTTCTACGATGATTTAACTGTCCTTAACATTTATTTCCATTACCTTTGACAGTACCTATTTTCTTGTCAGACATTTATACTTCCTTGTTGGAAACTAATCATTCAAAAACTAAACAGTATCTCCTGTATTTTCAACTTACTAGTTATCCCATTTCAAACTCTTTTTGAAATTTTTAACAATTTACTGATAAAATGAATATCTGATTATTTTTTTTTAGCTTAAATTGTTTTAATCTGTTACATAAAATATTTATAAAAAAAATTGGGGGGATGGGGGAGGTCACTTAAGAACTGTTACACTGAAGTTCCTGCACACCAATAAAGTACGAAATACAATACAAACTTTAACCTAATAACCAAAAAACCAAACAGTGTAACTATTGTAGTATCTTATTATTGAAAATTTTGTTTAAATTCAAAAAAATGCACAGCATGTATGCATTGTATTCCATATATATATATATATATATGTATTGATTTTTTTTTTTATAAAATTTGGTTTTCTTTATATTCAGAGTTCTTTTTGTACTGTAAGATCAGTCAATTTGCTCTTGACAGAGAATAGAGCGATAAAAGAATTTGCATTCTTGACAAAAAAACTAAAACTTGGTTAGCCATAACCTATTCTGTGGCCAACCCTTCAAAAGTGTTTACACAAATTAGGTTTATGGAAAGTAAAATAAAAAGAGGATAAAATAGACTTTAGAATGAGTGGATATGCTATGGAACGTTCATTTGTGTTCAAAGGATTTGTTTTAGTTTGTTTTTTGTTTTAGACATCTCCATAATTTTTGTAAACTTTTTGCAAATTTGACAAGACTAGAAACAAAAATATAATGAATATTCTATTTGTTTACTTTCAGATCATCTCAGGCAGAGTTAGATTCCTTGACAAACCTTATAGGTTCTATGTGGACACAGTACAAGCCACATGCCTCCCCCACTAACCTAGATCTAGATGATATGTTTAGTTTTCTTGTCCAGGAAGAAAACAACTTGAACTCGGCCAAATCATCCAATCAAGTACTAGACGATATATACAAACAGTTTGAAGATTTAGGAGACAAATTAGAGGAAGATATGGTAATAATTAATAAATATTCCTGTGTTTTAAAAAGTAGATATAATTTGCAGGTGTTGAAATTTCCTGACAAACTTCACTATCCCATGGTGTGTGCAACTTAAAGACAGTATTTACTGATGCACATCCTTATAGCTTGACAGATAACAAATTAAGTGATAGAAAATATGTTTAATGAATTGGTCTTGATATGCCAATGGACTTAAGCAAACAACACTCAATCAATTAATTTTATATGAAAACAGTCAAAAGATAAGTATGCAGTGGTAAAGAGAAGATTTGGTGGTCAATAAGAGTGTGAACATCCTATTCTTAGTTCATCATGAAATGGTCATTTTCCTTTTCGTTCCTGCACATACCTCCTTTTAAGACCCTATTAATAGAAAGAGGGGAAAATGAGAAGAACAAAAAATTGCTGACTTGGAACATACACCACGTAAATACAAGGTTTGCCCTCGTTTTGTCCATATTTTGTTTATCTGTGATACTCTTCTAGTTTTTATGTCCAAACTATTGCAATATCTGAATACACATTATAGCGAACCATTGATTTTGCTTAACCTTGTAAAGTTTTAAAAGACATAAACCTTAACCTTGTAAAGTTTTAAAAGACATAGATCTTAATATTTTTAACCTTAATAAATCATAATGATTTAGTTTGAAGGTGAGAAAAATCAATGTTCTATTTTAATTTTTGTCAATAACTTTGAGCCAATGGAGTGGTTTGCAAGTTAAATGCAGTTAGTCATAATGAGACTGTTTGGACTGTTTTCTTGTACTGTCTGCTTGGAAAAAAGTTATTATAACAATAACAGTACCATTTTTTCTGCACCAGATGCGCATTTCGACAATACATGTCTCTTCAGTGATGCTCGTGGCCAAAATATGTGAAATCCAAAGCTTATATAAAAGATGAAGAGCTATAATCCAAAAGTTCAAAAAAGTATAGCCAAATTCGTGAAAGGAATCAGAGCTTTGCATGAAGGAGATACATTTCTTAATTTATAATAATTTGTAACATTTTGTAACAGCAAATTTTAATGAAACAAAAAATCCGTATTTTCATGCCAGTACCAGAGGATATAATGTTTGTATTTAGATTTGGGAACAACTTATGATGAGTCAATGGTCATGATGGTATTTGGTATGCAGTTGTATAAGCATTGGCACATCTCATTTACATGGAGATTGTTTAGCCATGTAACTCATTCATTGTTCATTGACTTTGAATATTTTCATAACGTGTGTAAGATGTTAAAGTATTGCTATTTTGATTTCAACATTTGCATAATCAAAATTACAAAAAGGGGAGACATATCTCTGTGATTACTGTTTATGAATTCTATATACATGATATATGTACAAAATTATTTTTCAGGACATTTCATTTACTGCTAGCTTAATCTTAGTTATATTTTATGGAAGTGATTTCATTATCATATGAAAGCTTTTGTCTTGACTTATTTCAATTATGATATCTGAAAAGTCAAGTTATATCCAGTAACTATTTAGAAATCTTATTACGGCCATTATCTGAACACAAACATTTTAGATCCAATATATACTTCACTCCTCATTACCAAAGACCAAATTATGTGTCAAGACTCTTAGCCCAGTTCATATAGGATAGAATAAATAAAGCAATATTTAGGGAAAAAAATTATTTTTCTGTATTCACGGATAAATGGACTTAGTATTAGTGCACTTAACATTTACATAGTCTTAGGTTTAATGTTTTGATAGTGCAGTTTGAACTTCCAAGTATTTTTTTGGCAAAAATAGCTTAGTAAAACTTTAATGAATTATTGAGTCTTCTTCATGATCCAAAAATTGAATCTGAAGAAAAATAAAATTTATTTGGATTCACTTTATTTTACTGATGATTGCACTTTACTTGTAACAGTCAACATTACACTTTTACACTGGCAGCAGCAATTGCAGACACAGGGCTTCCTGTAACAATGACTTTTTCAACTTTTTAAGCTTTAATTTATAGTTTATATTGTTTTGATTGATGAGTTTCTATTGTGTACTTTTTCCAGGAAACTGAAGATGTACTTAATGACCTTGACAGATCAATTGAGGAAGGAGAAGACCCATTACCTCCACCTCCAATGATGAATGCATCTGGTGAAGGTTTGGATGAAAATATACCATTGCCTCCTCCACCTCCTCCAGGAAGTGGAGTCCAGTCTTCACCACCAAGACCACCATCAGCCTCTCTAAAGCCACCTCATCCTCCAAACTCTGACTCCTATGATGAAAACATGGCAGAAATCGCAGGCATAGAGGATTTCTTGTCACAGTTTGAGACTACAGCAGGTGAACTGATGGGATCAGGAGTTCCACCACCACCACCCCCTCCTGGTGGGTCAGGAATACCTCCACCACCGCCACCACCAGGAGGGTCAGGAATACCTCCACCACCGCCACCACCACCAGGTCCTGGGGGAGTACCACCACCTCCTCCACCACCAGGGGCTGCCAATATTAATCGCCCACTACCACCAAGACCAACTTCTGTAGCTGTTCCACCAGTACTACCACCACCACCAACCATCCCAGCTCCTCCCCTTCCAGATCATATCAACCAAGAACCAACAACACCGACAGCCATAGAATCTCTGTCACCAACCATAGAGAAGAACTTACACAATTTAATGAACTTTGACATGGAATCACAACCAGAGATGAATGGTCATGCAGTACCCGTTAAAGATTTGGGAGAAGATGAACATGTGTATTATGATATGATGGAGTATGCTGAGAAGTATTACAATGATCATCCTAAAGAAGTGGGTGGGACCATCATGAAAAGCTTGAGAAAGAGGCCTGGATCTGGAGAGGTATTGATCATATTATTATAGATTTATTGTTTGTGGTGTTTGTATTGTTGAATTCTTTCTTAAATATAAAAAAAAATGTATTGTAAAATACTTTCTTTGATATAAAAAAGTGTTTATGTCAGAACCTAAAAGAAACATGTTATTGATTACCAATCCATTTGTGTACTTGAAAATATAAAAAATAAAGGTTAATTCTTCACAGTAACATATTTTGATGAACACACATAAACATTTAAACGTTATTTTTTCACAGGAAACAATGTATATATGATGGATGTTCATGGACAAAACACTGAATGAAATAAAATAAAAAAAACACATATGCAATGCAATGTTTTATAGGAATTTTGCTTTTATTACTGTTCATCATCAGGACATTTGCTAAGAGCTAAAAAAATAAAAATTCAACACCTAAAAACCAGCTGTTGACTGCTGCAGTCTTGAGTGATATCCATTGATAAGGGCTATAGGTGTTATTGAAGGAACATACAACAATTATAAACTACTTACAAATTGGTGGAGTTATACAACAAATTCAGAACTCTTGTAGTTCATTCCTGATCGATAAGCCAGGTTCAACTTGATAAAGCAAAAAATCATGTAGAAAACCAACCATTTCATGATGTAGAAATGAACAGATACATGTAGACTTACTTTTAGAATGATTGCTTGTTTTTCCTAGCAAGCAACACCAACAAGTTGTCCATTTGATCTTGGGCATTGATCAAAATATAACTGACATTAAGCATACATACATACATGTTTTTTTTAATTAGAAAATGACTTTGATTTCATAGCAAAATTAGAGTTTCATATTAGAATTCAAAATACATTTTAGAAAAACATATTGTTGTATTAGGATAACTTACGATATTTATATTACAGAAGGGCTATTTAACCAAGGAGGAAATGCTGAAGTTTTGTAAGAATGGAAATATACCAACATCACATGTACATATCCATGACTTAGAGAGTGTACATTTAGCATGTACTTCATTTAAGGTACAAATTAAGAACAGATTTCTTACTAAAGTTTTATTCTTCAAATTGCACTATGTTTTGCCTTAGTAAAAGATTGCAGAAGTCCTTGATTAGTAAGGTAGTGACTATTTTTATGCCCCATTTATGGGCATTATGTTTTTACTGGTCTGTGTATCCATACGTCCGTTCGTTCGTTGGTCTGTCCCGCTTCAGGCTAGTTTTTGATGAAGTTGAAGTCCAATCAACATGAAACTTAGTACACATCTTTCCTATGATATGATCGTTCTAATTTCATGCCAAATTAGAATTTTTACCCCAATTTCAGGGTCAACTGAACATAGAAAATGATAGTGTGAGTATGACCCGTGTACTATGGACACATTCTTGTTCAAATTGTGTCATGTTTTTTTCTATAATAAAAGATTGCAGAAGACATTATTTAACAAGGTATATTTTAGCAAAATTTGAAATCAAACTTTTATTTTGTACTCGTTTTAGGACTGAAAAGGTTGGTTGTATTCATTACTGGAAATAAAAATTTCATTCATTTATTATAAAGTATATTGCTAAGAAATAAAAATGTTGTGAATATGTGAAGATATTTGAATTAGTCAAGTAATTTTAAAAATTAATTTATACTATAATATTTTGCAGGATATAACTAAATATATAAAGGATGAGTCTAAAGACGATGTTTTGAAAGTAGTTCAGAATTATGTAGGTGCTGGAATACAGCATGTAGAGTTACGAGATGAGATTTACTGTCAGATGATGAGACAATGTACAGATTGTCCTGAACAAAGTTATCAAGTCCAAGCTTGGTCATTAATGTGTTTGATCACAGCCTCATTCTCGCCAAGTAAAAATTTGCACAAGGTAAGAAATCATAGGAAAACTATCAAATGTTATTTTTCTATGAACCTGTTGGTAGTGGATTTGATTGTAAGGAACAAAATGATTGAACCATATATTATTATATTAAAAAACTTTTTTCCAAACAAAGAAACAAGTATCTCATAGTACTTTGAAAATTATTACATTTATCTACATGTATATGCATATGTGTGTGTGTAAGTTACATGTTATTTTTATTTTTCAGTATTTGCTGTCATTTGTGAAGAAGAATTGTAGTGATAGTATGATAGGGAAATACTCTCTACAATGTCATAAACATCTAACAATGCCCAGAGCTAAAGCCAGAAATCTACCACCATCTACAGCTGAAATTATGGTAATAAGTCTTCTTAGAAAATAGTTTTTTCAAGTGTTTTATACGTTACAGCTGTTTATCATTAAAGTCAGTTGCAGATTATCAGCATTTAACTCAATCTTTGGATAACTGTGTATAGGTGTGTCCATTAATAAATCTCAGTGCCACCTCAAATTTGAAATAGTTATTTTGATGATTCCTTTTAGGATAAAATACTTAACATAACGATACCCAAATTGCACCTATTTAGCAAAAATAGCCGCGGAAATCTTGCAAGATATCCTAGAGACTAAACCATTTGTATTTTTATGATTTGATACTATGCACATCTTTCAACATAGGTAAACATATTTAGATATGCACAAAACATTCACCGTATTTATCAACAGATGAAGTGTTTACTGAAAAATCAAAATGTACTGAAACATTGCCATGCTACGTCACCAAAATGTCATCTTTTTAAAATGAGCAAATACAATATGTTACAAGTATCTTTTTTTTTTTAAATGAAGAGTAAGCAGGGACTGATATCCAATTGTTCAAAATATTTGAAGAAATTAATCAAAAGCTCTGTTATTAGACTTTTGACGATGCGAATTTAAGCATAGATGCAATTTGGGTACTCCTCATTTCAGAATCATTGATGGTTTGGAGGTCAGTTTATACCAATTTTTCTATGATTCCATATGGATTAAAAATCAAATTGGTGTACCAATTTAATAAAGAAGGATACGGCTACAAATTAAACACAGAATGGACATTTTTGTCTTTATCATAAAAAAATGGAGGTGAAAAAACTGTCAAAATAGGTGCAATTTGGTTACCTTTACGTTAATCTTGAATTAAGACATGTATAAAAATAGACTGCAACTAAAAAAAAATCATAAGACATGTAAAGTTCAACACAGGGTCTTTAACAATGGACAAATAATTGTTTAGAATTGTTGGAAAGACATTTTTTTTTTCATATAGAACTAAAACATGCATAGCCTATTTTACATATAATTTCCTTTAAAAAAAAATAAAACCTTAAATATAATATTCAACAAAGAGGTTGGATATTTTCACCTTTGGTTATGGGTAACTTAGTTATAATTTCAATTTATGCAATGTCCTAGCAAATTTTCACGACAGAAAAGAAATCATCTTGAAACAAATTGCAAGATTAAATGTCAATAGTAAGAAGACTTCATTATCTTATGGAATCATTTCTTTGTGAAATATATTTTTTATCACTTTATTTACAGAGTATGCAGATGCTAAGCCCATTGATATGTAAAGTATACTTTATGGATGGTAAGACGAAGGCTATCAGTATGATGCCAATAGATACAGCAGCAGAGGTTCTAGATAGTGTGGCAAGGAAGATAGGTTTACGATCGGTAGAAGGATGGGCGTTGTTTGAGATGACAACAGACTATGAGAGATATATCAGAGGTTATGAATATATTGCTGATGTTTTGACACAATGGGAATTGTAAGTCTGATAATCAATCTTTGTAGATTTGAATATAACTGTTTAAAATGAAATATTGGATATATGTTAATGTAACAGCAGGGTAAAAAAACAAAAAAGCTAGATATAAATTGTAATAAAAGCAAGAAATCAAGTTTAGCATGCTTTACAATTGTAAGTTAATAGCCAATAATGTTTGCCTCCTTAATTCCGGATGTTCGCTACTCTGTTAAAAAATAACAAGCTTTTTAAAAGACTATTATGAATTGATAGTATATAAATAATGAAACTAAAAAAGTAGAAAAAAATGGAGGGTCCGTGTGCTCGTTTTAAAGATATAAGCCATTGAAAATTTGGCGGGAAATTATTCTCTCTAGATTTTTCATATATTTAACATTGGCACCTTATTGTTTCTAACACTATGAAAAAGTAACAAGATTTTTATAAAATTTTGAAATATGGCTTTTTAAACTTTATGTAATAAAATTATAAAAAGAAAAGTAGGGGTTAGTGGGCAAAATATTTTAATGACAATACATGGATAAAACCAGAGGATTCCGAAAAACTGGCAAAAAGTCAAAAAATGGAGGAGCAAACATCCTTAAAGAGACTGCAATACTTGCTGAATGTAAGGTATTTACTTCGTACATGAGAAAATACAACACTCATCTTTGCTTTTGTTTTTCAGTATAATATCTTTTTATCAATAAAAAGAATAATTTTACACTTTTTCAGACAAGAAAGAAAATCTGCTCAATTATCTAAATATGACACTGTATCTAAGAAGGGACCAAAGATGGCTCTAGGAGGATCCGATGCCAGACTTATATTCAGGAAGCGTGTGTATAAACATATTAAAGACATTCCAAATGATCCAGTTGAATACCAGCTGCTGTATGCTGAATGTGTGGCCAAAGTTGTTAGGGTAACTATCAGACATTGATAGCTTCAAAAGTATTTTATATCAGCTGTTCTCAAAATTTTGATTACTTTATTTTCACTGTGTAAGACAAAAAATATGGGGAATTTTTCAATAACTGATCTTCTATAAATAAAGAGCATTATGTGTTTTAGTATATCAAATTCAATTTTGAAAAAACTAAAATGGAGCTGTTAAACTACTTATTGAATTTGTAACATTTCCTTTATAATGATAACTGATGACTTTTGCAGGATGAGTTTCCAGTATCAGATAAGGTAGCATTACAGTTAGCTGGTTTACAAGCTAGGGTTACCTTTGGACAGTATGAGGAAGGAAAAGATTTTAGGTAAGTATCTGAAGAAAAGACTTTATGTTTGATATATTTGCATTTGATGTAAAGTCTTCAAAATCTAAATGTTAACACACTAGAGAATGCTATAAATTCATTTTCAAGATCATAACAGCAACATCAATGGTTCTTGTATACAGCCAAGTTCAAATGTATGATTATTGTTCTATCAAGATAGGATTATATCAAAAATTCTTATAGACTTGTTAGAAAATAATCCCCTACTTATATTTTACCTTAGATACAAAGAAGCAGAGCAGTTCTTAAGTAAGAGGATATTAGCTATGCCTGGACGTGACTGGAACGAAGAAGTGGCTGCTTCCCATAGTGTAAGTATTAACATAATGTCAGTTTCAAAAATCAGTAGAAATGTTGTTGTAAAAAAAACATGGTTATCTCCCTTAGACACAACTAACCAAGATTTACAACATTGTGTAAAAATGAAGCAACTGACATTTTTTTTCACCTTAGTCATGATCTTTAAAGACTCACACATTTTTCAGATAATGAAACATTGTCAAATATTGGTTACATTCTTGATAGAGCCTTCTTGTGCAAAAAATCCAGTAGATTCCATACTGGGAACTTCAAACTTTCTAGAATATGTGTGTATGCAATAAAGTGATATATTCAGAACATCCTGAAAAAACCTAACCTACTATTTTATTTTGCAGCATTATGGTAAAGGGAAGACTGAACTAGAAGCACAAGTTTGGTATTTAACAGCAGTGAGACAGTTTCCATTGTACGGATGTACTTTGTTCCCTATTGTTCACAAAGGATTGTGGTCTCATACAGGAGATGCTTTAATTGCTATCAATATGGATGGAATTAAATTTATCAAAGCTAGAGACAAAAATGTGATAAATCAGTTTAATTATACTGAAATAGAGTCCATAACAATTGACCCTAATGATAATTATGTGACATTAGAATTGAAGAACACGGCTGATGTAAACTGTCAACAGAGATGTTTTATGTTTGAGACAGAATGTAAGGAAGATATAGGTTCTCTCATAGCCAGTTATTCTCCAAATCATGCATCATGGCTCAATCCAGAATATGAAAGTCTGAAAAAGAAGGTAGGTTCTCAGAAAATGTATTTGCTTTAAATTTGTATGTACACTTAAACCTGCCTTTACAGTCACCTCGCTTCACCTGTCACCTGCCTTAAATATAAAAAAGGAGATGTGGTATGATTGCCAATGAGAAGACACAGAAATTAACTACTATAGGTCACCATATGGCCTTCAACAATGAGCAAAGCCCATACTGCATAGTCCGCTATAAAAGGCCCTGAAATAACAATGTAAAACAATTCAAACTAGAAAACCAACAGCCTTATTTATGTACAAAAAATGAAGAAAAACAAATATGTAACACATAAACAAACAGCAACCACTGAATTACAGGCTCCTGATTTGGGACAGGCACATACATAGAGAATGTGGTGGGGTTATACATGTCAGTAAACTCTCTTTCAAACCTCCAAAATGTTTTGTCTGTATAATTTTTAGAACCTCATTTTAAAGGTCACCTTTCTTGAGTGGTCACTTTTGATTGCTCTCATGAGTGAAGGCTTAATACAGGTTTGACTGTATATATTGTTTGAGTTTAGTAGTGATTCCAGATTTGGAAATCTCTAAACACAATGGTATGAAGGTTTTAGTGTGTTGGCTCACCTGGTCTCAAAAGACTAGATTTAAAGGGAGATAAATCTAATGATAAATTTTGTTGTTGGTTTCCTTTTTACTTATTAAACAAGTAAACTAAAACAGGGACACACACTTTCCTTTTTCCAAAAGATTTGTTTTTATACAAAATAATATTAAGTATTCAAGTGGAAATAAGACTCATTAATTTTTAGAAAATGCATTCTGAATATTTCTATTTATGTTCATTCAGTCTAAGATGACAGATGAAGAAAAACTAAAATTATATGAGGAAATAGTTCGATGTAGAAGAGCTTTATCAGATAGTCGCCTACTACAGAAACCAACTGGTCATGGAAACGCTGGCTTCCTTAGACAGTCTATTAGAAGGTTTGTACATTTTTTATAAAATCTTATACTAGTTTTGTTTGCCTAATGAAAAAAGTGAGGAAATCTATACCCTGTTGAAATATTAGAGTAGATGGTCAAAAATCTGAATAACTTTTATTTGTAAAGTGTTGCTATGCAGGCAAGATTATTATATAAACTATAAAATTCAGTTTAGATTAAGTTAAAAATTCAGGTATGTTACCTTAAATAACATTTTTGGTACTGAAATTTGATAACACTCAAATTATCTCTAGGTGGAACGAATACTGCTTCCTTAACCACAAAACAAGAAGAGGGTATTTACTATTAGTTTAAACAAAAGTAACTTGACTTTGACTACCACATATCATACTTGTCAAGATAAAATGTTCAATTAGCTAGTGATAGAAAATGAAGTGAAGTTTAAAGCAGTAATTATGAAACTTTTAATAAAAAATTGAACAGGTTTTTGAGTTAGGAATTATATTTAGTTATAATCATTCGTATTGAATGACATATATTATGTTTAGCAATGGAAACTATTTGTCATAGTGACTTATCTCAGTAAGAAATAGAAGTTAGTTGTTTTTTAATGTATTTGATTTTTATGCAGACTTTTAGTATTCAGGTATAACAGTTCATTGTTTTGAATATTGTACTTCTCCAATCTCCAATACTTCTTACCTGAACTTGGGTTAAGATAAGTATTACCATGGTGAATCCCATCCACATCTACTCATTATAGGAAGGGTAAAACATTGTCATCCTCTTCCTCTCTTTATGATAGTTACAAACCAAGCATTCTGTACTTAAATGGCTTACCAATCAAATAAAACTTTTCATCTGAGGTATAAGCATCTTATTTACAATTATTTCATACCTTATGTTATGTGATTAATGTTCCCTTATAAAACTGTTCTTTACCTTATGTACAGTAATATTTCTATTTGATAAGCATGCCAATATACCCACCACGTCTAACTAGTTGTGATAGGTATTCCCTTCCATCACTACTCCTTATCCGATGTGGAAGATATTTACATTCATGGCTACTCCTTACCTAAGAGGGTGATAGTTCTCCTAAGAAACACTAATTATATGAGGTTGTAAGTATTTATATGTAGAACTAATCCTTACCAGTTGGTAAATTGATAATTGGAAGGGGTGGTGTTTAGATAAAAACAATTTTCTGGCCTTGAAAATTGCCAGAAAATAGTGATATTCTTCAAACCTTATGTTCTTCTATTTATAAACAAATCAGCAAATATAAAAATAGACAATTTTAAGAACAAAGATTCACTTTTGAAGTCACTACGAGACTATTGACAATTTGAAATTGGCATATTTCACCTTAAAAGGGTAAATTTAATCATAGTTATTTACTAAATCAGACAGAGCTGAGGCATTACCCAAAAAAAAATTTTCATCTACACTAATGATTTTGTTGAAGACATTTTATGGCAGTATTTAAAAAGATAGATATAAGGAAGACTTTGACCCATTATCTAAATATTAATGCCTAAATTTCAATATGACTTTATTTAGTCAGTTTTTTGCAGCTTTGCATGAAAAGCTTTTAAGTCATGAAGCAGATGCATAAGCCACAGTTTATGTTTTTGATTGACTATTGTCTTGTTACTTTGGAACAGAATGTTGTTTGATATATTTTGATTTTCAAATTAGAAAAGCTTTTAAAAAAAGTGGCCTAAATATCCTACTTCTGCTCTGATGGACTACTGATTACTTTCGGTTAATCTTAAACAGTTACAGAGATAATTGAATCTATTTTTATAGCTCAACAGTTGAATGTTGTGAAATGTTGTAACCCTTATATTTTACAGTATTGTTAAAGATAAGTAAGTGTAGTAAAACCAAGGCATGACCTGTAGCAAAGGGCCCTACACCATACTAACATGTTTGTTATACAGGAAGTCCCTACTAACCTGTCTGTATGATTCATACCATCATGTATATTGAATGTATAGAAAATGAAGACACAAACATGTTTACAAATTTTAATTTAGCTTTATTATTGCATATAATTGAAGACAAGAGTTTGACTCCTATAGATCTTCAAAAATTATTAATAGTTTAGAAATTACCAACTGCATAGTCACAATTGTAATTCTGTTGTTTTAAATGCATGTAAAACCCACAGAATACTTCTTCATTTTAATATTAACTTATGATCTTTATAAAAACTACAATGGTATACTGAAAACAACATATTTGATTTTAATCCTTCTTTTGTATTCAATCAGTTTGATTACTTAATCCCTCTGAAGACACATCTTTTTTACTATAGAGTCCTAATAGGCCAATTATTGGAGCTATTTTCCTAAACATAATTGTCCCAAGTTTGTATAATCAATAGAAAAATATTGAATTTTGGATAAATGATAATTTAAAAAGATTTATAGGAGCCAAATAAACTGATTTTGTGCATGAATTATATTGAGAATAATGAATGACCCATTCACTCATTTAGAAGTTTCCAAATAATAATATTTTGGAAAAATGCAGTTTTTTGCTAATTTAAACAGAATCAAAAGAGGTCTATTTCATGCAGCTTAGTTGTATTACTCATTGAGCCCCTCCACATCACATTTATACTGTGAATGTCATGCAGCTTAGTTATACTACTGATTCCCCCATCACGTTTATACTGTGATACCAATCACTATTGATTAACATGCATGATATTACTTTATTTGGAACAGGTTGAATTGTATGGCTGGTATATTTAGGTATGAGTGGTGTGTGTCATTGTTTTTATACTAACAGTTCAACAGAGCTTACATATAAAAGTTTGTTAAATCTGCTTATATATAACCATGAAACAGAGAAAAATCAATTGTAAACCTAAACATATATTTGCTTTTTATCAAATCTAAAGCTAGCATTGGATTTATGAATTAACTGATACATGACGATTGCTTGTAGTAAAAGGAATTATTTCTCTGTGGAGGTTGTTATTTGGTGTGATTTTACTTTAGGTTTTCCCATAACTATGAATTGAAGTGGTTGAATCTAAATTTGATGTGATGTAGGACACATTAATAGATTGAACAAAATGCCTTTATAGATGAACACTTAAAAGACTGAGAGGCTCTTAGTTTTTGTATAAATCACCCCTTTTTAAACAAAAACACAAAAAAATAATTTGAACATAAATGAAAAAAAGAATTATATATCTCAATAAAAAGAAATACTTACTGAATTTGTTTTCTAAATATCAAGCAAAAGCATTTTTGTTTGAACAATTATAGGAAGTTTTTTAGCTCACCTGGCCCGAAGGGCCAAGTGAGTTTTTCTCATCACTTGGCGTCCGGCGTCCGGCGTCTGTCGTCGTCCAGCGTCGTTACCTTTTACAAAAATCTTCTCCTCTGAAACTACTGGGCCAAATTTAACCAAACTTGGCCATAATCATCATTGGGGTATCTAGTTTAAAAAATGTGTCCGGTGACCCGGCCAACCAACCAAGATGGCCGCCATGGCTAAAAATAGAACATAGGGGTAAAATGCAGTTTTTGGCTTATAACTCAAAAACCAAAGCATTTAGAGCAAATCTGACATGGGGTAATATTGTTCTTCAGGTCAAGATCTATCTGCCCTGAAATTTTCAGATGAATCGGACATTCCGTTGTTGGGTTGCTGCCCCTGAAATTGTAATTTTATGGAAATTTTGCTGTTTTTGGTTATTATCTTGAATATTATTATAGATAGAGATACACTTTAAACAGCAATAATGTTCAGCAAAGTAAGATGTACAAATAAGTCAACATGACCAAAATGGTCAGTTGACCACTTTAGGAGTTATTGCCCTTTATAGTCAATTTTTAACCATTTTTCGTAAATCTTAGTAATCTTTTAGAAAAATCTTCTCCTCTGAAACTACTGGGCCAAATTTAACCAAACTTAGCCATAATCATCATTGGGGTATCTAGTTAAAAAAATGTGTCCGGTAACTCAACCAACAAACCAAGATGGCCGCCATGGCTAAAAATAGAACATGGGGTAAAATGCAGTTTTTGGCTTATAACTCAAAAACCAAAGCATTAAGAGCAAATCTGACCCCTGAATTGGTAATTTTGAGGAAATTTTGCTGTTTTTTTTTTATTATCTTGAATATTATTATAGATAGAGATAAACTGTAAACAGCAATAATGTACAGCAAAACAGCAAAGTAAGAACTAAAAATAAGTCAGTATGACCAAAATAATCAATTGACCCCCTAAGGAGTTATTGCCCTTCATAGTCAATTTTTAACAATTTTCTTAAAATTTGAAGATTTTCAATAACATTTTCCACAGAAAGTACTGTTATAGATAGAGATAATTGTAAGCAGCAACAATGTTTAGTAAAGTAAGATCTACAAACACATCACCATCACCAAAACACAATTTTGTCATGAATCCATTTGTGTCCATTGTTTAATATTCACATTGACCAAGCTGAGCAACACAGGCTCTTTAGAGCCTCTAGTTATTAATATGTACTAAGTATTCAAATGTCTTACACAAAACCTAAGCCCCCTCCTTTCCACCAAGTTTAGATGTTGATATATGTATTCTTCTATTGTCTATGGTTTCCCTAAGTTAGTAAAGACACATGTTGCCCTCAATATGGTCCCTTCAAATAGTTTTGTTTGGTTTTCAGGGAGTCTTGTCTAAATTTTAAATCACTTTAAACACATATCTTTTAATGCCCCACCTACGATAGTAGAGAGGCATTATGTTTTCTGGTCTGTGCGTCCGTTCGTCCGTACGTCCGTTCGTCCGTACGTCTGTTCGTCCGTTCGTTCGTCCGTCTGTCCCGCTTCAGGTTAAAGTTTTTGGTCAAGGTAGTTTTTGATGAAGTTGAGGTCCAATCAACTTGAAACTTAGTACACATGTTCCTTATGATATGATCTTTCTAATTTTAAAGCCAAATTAAACTTTTGACCCCAATTTCACGGTCCCCTGAACATAGAAAATGAAAGGGCATGTTTCAGGTTAAAGTTTTTGGTCAAGGTAGTTTTTGATGAAGTTGGAGTCCAATCAACTTGCAACTTAGTACACATGTTCCCTATGATATTATCTTTCTAATTTTAATGCCTAATTATATTTTTTATCCAATTTCACGGTCCATTGAACATGGAAAATGATAGTTGGAGTGGAGCATCTGTGTGCTTTGGACACATTCTTGTTTAGGTAGTTTCAGCCTCAGTTATCTTCTTAAGTCGATATCATTTAGTCTCTTTCTAGTTTTTCTACCATTATGTCAATATTTGTGAATGTGATGTGTGATAAAATTACAAAAATAGACAGCAAATATACAATGTCAACTAAAAGAGACCAATATGGCCAAAGTAGATCAACGGTCACTATAGGTACAATAAATAAAATACATTTCCCCGATAGACAAACATTAAGTACACATTGAAGCAATAGTTCTTTAAACAACCAGGGAGAAGTGTAATTTTGTATCTTTGTACTCGCTGAAATTATATGAGGTGCACTTTTTTTGTGGAATGCTACCGGTATTTGTACTTATATGTGAAAGATTAGCATTTGGAAAGTACTTGTTTGTGTTTAAATAATAAGTGTGCATTTATCTTTTTTTTCAGACTTACCAAATCTAAGATGGAGAGAATGAGAAAATCAACGATTGGAGGAGGGAGTGGGAACTTTGATGATAGTTACTGGTCTTACAGTAAATCTTGTATTAAACATCCACTGACTGTTTCTCTGACTGATCCACAGATGGAAGAGAAAGCTATCAGAATGTTCCATTGTATACTTATGTATTGTGGGGTAGAGGAGGCAGGTAGGTCATGCAATTAAAATTTATGAATAATGCTCCAATCAATTATGATATACTGTAAACTGAATAATTTTCTCGCAATTTATTTTTGCTAATTTCATCAGTAGAAAAATTTGAATAGCCCCCACAAAATTAACACTTGAATCTTTCCTTATCTTGTTACATCAGGTAAATTTGAAAATCGTAAAATTATATCACATCAACCGGATTAGAAAGAGCAAAACAAAATTGAGTTAGTTTACAGTATTATGAACTGAAAAATAATCTACTGATTAAATTATATTTGTATCTGTAAGGATATATTATGGAGAGAAAAAGATGACAAATAATTTTTCTATAGAGGAATATATTAGAATGCTTCATAATGAAGCCAAGTAAGTTGTCAATATACAGAGGAATCTATCAAAGTGATCTATAATGAAGCCAAGTAAGGTATCTATGGAGAAATCTATGAAAATGTACCTTAATTTGATGATATATTAAGAAATGAAAGAGAGAAGCCAAGAAAGATATCCCTAGAAAAATCTACTATGATTTTATGTTCTGTAATTATACAGTACTTGAAATATTCAGCAAAAAATAAAGTAAAAAAATACTTTAACTGATAAAATTGGAAATGGAAATGGGGAATGTGTCAAAGAGACAACAACCCAACCATAGAGCAGATAACGACCAATGACCACCAATGGGTCTAAAATGCAGCTGATGTTTATTTGCCTTGTGACAAGTTAGGGATCTCACTTTAGTAATATTTACTATGTAAAAGTTTTGTCCTTTGATAGTTTTATTTTATGTTGGATCTTTGATTATTGTTGTTAAAGTTATTGACACATTATTTAGGTAAAGGTGATGAGAAGCCAGACTTGATGAGTTTAGTACAAAGTTTGATGAATACATGTCTTGACAATGATCAGCTGTGTAATGAATTCTATCTACAACTAGCCAAACAGACCACAGACCATCCTGGTAAGAATCTCAGATAAGGACTGGTTTATATTTATTTGTTTGTATGGTATGAGGATATGAAGGCACTTTTTAAAAATATCTTGCCACAAAGAAATAGATTTATGTTTAGTTCAATGCGATTCTTAAAACTCATTTAAAAAAGAATACAAAATCAAATTCTAAATATAGTGCCTCTATATCCATCCACCCATCCACACACACACACTACAAGAAACAACACATGCACAAATACATGTTAAATTATGGAATAACAATGGCATAAGTCAGCATTTTAGATAATGCTAAATCTTCTTAATTTAATGTGTATATTAATTATTTTTTATACATCTGTTTACAGGAGGTATTATGGTATACTGTTATCAACCTGTCGGACAATAACTTAAAAACAATTTAACCAATTTTCATGAAACTTTGTTTTTTCATTCAGTTTAAAAGAAGCGTTATGAATGATAAATGAATTGACCACAGTTAAATAATCAAAGGCCAAATGAGAAACAAACACTTAAAAAAGACCAACACAAGAATGGTTTATCTTTTTTCCCCAAACATAAATAGCTTATATGGGCAATTATATTGCAATCAACACATAGTATATTTTTGAAAGATAGACTTGCAGACTATGAGGACACACATATTTAACATGGGTAACACTTCATCTTTATTAAATCTTTGCTTACAAACATTTTTTTCAAAAAAAAATTATGATTATATTGTTCAGATCCTAACAGTCAAGTAAACAAGAGGAACTGGCAGTTAATGGCAGTAACTGCAAGTTGTACCTTCCCATCCAATACACGTGTACAGAAGTATATACAGTGTCATCTAAGGAAGTGTTCATTAGATGCTGCTAGTGAAGAAGGAAGATATGCCAGGTTTTGTCACAAGGTAAAATACACAATGAATTCTGCTTGATAGGCATTTATTTTTATTTGAAAAACGTATTTCATATGTTTGGCAATTTATATAATTGATAATTGATCAGGTGAGTAACACCCTGTCCATATCTTTGTTCCATGTTTCCTATATATATACTCTGACACTGTTTTGAGTGGGAAAGGAAACTTTTTTTGAGTGTTGTAGAGCCATGAACTTGAATCCTCAATAAGTTTCAGCATCATCTGTGTTATACAGTAACTCAGGATTTTCACAATACCAGAATTTTAAGAAAATTCATTGCTAGTTTTAAATTCTTCAAGTATTCTAGAATCATTTATTTTAACAAGTTTATTAATGTCTATTATTTTCCTTGATATACCATAGATGAACAGAAATTAATTTTGAATGGCTTGAATTTCTTTTAAGAATAGCAAAAAAATTGTAAACAGAAGACATATTAAAAACACTCAATTATATGCTATAAAACTTTTGTTACATTTTTAGTGCTTCAACAGAACTTTGGAACATAGGAAGAGAAAGTTTCCACCATCCAGGAAGGAAATAAAATGTCTTATTGATAGGTTTGTAAAGTTTTTGTTTTATTTGTATATTGATGATCCATGATCAGATATTTTCTACTATCATATGTCTGTCATCTTTCACCTCATTTTCATAGTTCAATGACTGCATAAAAACTTCTGATTATTTGCTCATCTGGCATGATTTAAACTGAGGTCATCACTTGCTCATCATAAACTTTGAATATTTGGTATCAAACTTCTCCTGTATGATATTTAGGAGTTAGAGATAGAACATTGGGGTAAATGATTTGAAAATTCTGCTTAGTAATAAGATCTACAAAAATAAGAGCCTTTTAATCAAGTTGCAGATAAACTCCATTTGATACCCATGCAATCTGTAACAGGGTATATGGGTGGTTTCCTTTAAGAATTATGGTACATTGCACAAACCAAAAGGTTTCAAAATTCCTTATAAGTTCGGATGAGAACATTTTTAGCAGCATTTGTTATACAATATATAAGTAAGTAAAGTATAGGTTTACAGACTTCAGATATATATATGATAAGGGGATATTGTATATGTACAAGGGATAGATGAATTACTATATATTTTATATTTACAGGCGACAGATATATGACAGAGTATATTTTATGAATGGTGAGAACAGGAGTATAGAATTTGATTCTGCAGCAACTTGTGAAGAGGTAAGATATGAGATAACTGAGGAGGGCATTTAGATATTCCTATAATATAAGGTTATTAGGTCTTAAGTGTTTAAAAGTGTATATAAAAAAAAAGTCTTGAAAATGATATGTATCAATTATGGGAGGCTGCTGTAACAATATCCTCGAAAGCTATGAGTTTATAAAAGAAATGAAAAACATTGACTTTCTTCATATTTGTATTTTGAAAACTTCTCTTATAACATGGATATAAATATGTGATTCTATTCTTTTTAAATTGTAGGTTATAAAAACAGTAAAAGCTAAGATTGGAATGAGGTCTGATGCTGATTGTTTTGCTCTCTATGAACAGATTGGTGGGTCTGGTGAGTTTATTTATAAGATAATAACAGAAGTGAATATCTGTTTTCAAAAG
Organism: Mytilus edulis; assembly: GCF_963676685.1. Taxonomy (NCBI): domain Eukaryota; kingdom Metazoa; phylum Mollusca; class Bivalvia; order Mytilida; family Mytilidae; genus Mytilus; species Mytilus edulis. The sequence continues at coordinate 74,768,368 of NC_092346.1, read as the reverse complement.
TCAATTAAACCACATATTTACTAAATTGAAAGACAGTGACAACTTTAGTCTATATTGTAAGAGAAAAGTATTATTTAATGACAATGTTTTGCTTTGGCAATGTTAATATCACTTTTCTTCAGGTGAATTTGCTGTTTTATCTATTCCTATATTCCATAAACCAATTATGCAATTCATGTTTAGATGACAGTAATGAGTATTAATTTCAATCAGTCTTGATAAAGTCACATACATTTTTGTTTTACAGACTTGTATGATATCAAAGGTATGAGGTTTCCCTATCACGTATATTTAAAGATTATCAATGGTTTCTTAAACAAGAAGGTACCTCAGGGCTACTATATCATTAGAGGTTGACAGCCTTGAGATGAAATTTAGACCAGAAAAAATCCTGAAGTTGGAAAGACCATTGATAATCTTTTTATTGCTATTTTCCTAGGCTTATAATGTCATACATTCTTTTTCTTCTTATTGAAAATACAATATCACTTGATAAGTGTGATATGGAAAATGATCGGGGAAGGATCAAAGGCAATTTGAGAAAATAGTGATCAATTGTATTAATTTATAATATAGGTTTTATGCATGTACATGTATAGTATAAATCAGGAACAAAACTTGACCATTATTTACCAATTTTCACCTTTTAGTTTGACCCTGCAAATAGATCAAACCCACACTCTCTATACTCTAGGACATCATGTGGGACGCTTCAATAATTGATGCATAATATATGAATTGTACTCAAATTTGAAACTTTTTGCATTTCAGTTATAATCTGCAATATTTATATTCATTAGTATTTATATATAGGAATGATTATTATGCACCCAACAGATATGAAAAAATAAAAAAAGATGTTGTATAAGTGCCAATGATACAACTCTCCATCCCAATTTAAGTTCTTATTGATAAAGGAAACATTTAAAAAGAAAGAATGCCATATTAACATTATTCAAAATGATTAACACTTTTATTCGGTGAGTCAACTTAAACTTAATATTATTTTCTTTCTTTAATTCAATAAAAAAAATGTACAACTTCATGTGATAATATTTGTATCTAAATGCTGAATTGATTCCAGAACGCTGTATGAATTTGGATGAGAAATTATCAGATACCTTAAGTAAATGGGAAAGACTTTCCAGAGGTGCTGTTAGGGATAATAGATTAATTTTCAAGGTAAGATACAAAAAGGATACTCTGTTATATAAAGACTTTCCAGTGATGTCAGACATACCATAAAAAGATTAGTATTCATAACTCAGTACTGTCTGAGATAATATATATTTGTACATTTTTTCAAGATGAAATTGCAAAATATAATATCCATAAAATAGAATATAAAGTTTTAACATATCATTCTTTCAAAAATGATTATATCCTGGGCATAAAGCCACGGTGTTGAGAAGATTGTGATGTTTCAATATTTTGTATTTTTCAGAAACGATTGTTTATTTCTCCCTACATTAATCCACTAGACCCAGTGGAATGTGATCTTGTCTTCCATCAACTTATAGAAGATATGTTTGAACAGAGAGTACCACTAACTGTAGAGGATGCTGTAAGTTAAATCTGTATTGTGCATAACTTCAAAGAATATACATTTGAAAGGCTGGCAAGTTTACACTTTTACCTCTTTCCTTCTGTGGAAAGCATATTTCTGTCACATTTTTCTCAATAACTATATGTCTATTGCAATAAGCTTCATACTTTTTGACAAATTTTTAGTTCCATCAAGGAGCTCATATAACCTCCTTTGTTCCATCAAACTTCTTCCTGTTTGCGATAAGCATACATACATGACATTCTGTTTCTTTTATATTAAGGTTCATCTTTGTGCCTTAAAGATTCAGTCTGAGATGGATGAACTAAAGACGGCAGATATAGACTACAGGTAATATTTGATATGCATACTACACAGTTTAGCTATAAACCTTCCATCAATGGTTAAAAAATCGGTCATACTTCACTGCAGACTTGATAAGCTGGTTTATTATTATCAATTTTTTTGTTCAAATGCTGCATACTTGCAGAATCTGATTAATTTTGAAAATAAGCTCCTTCAAATCAAGAAATACCATCTGAAGAAAAAAAAATCTATTATTTTACTGATAAGGGTTTGCGATGAACATTACACTTCTGCACTAAGAGCAGCAAGCCAGGCTAGACACAGGGTTCTGTGGAAATCTGTACAATATATTTTGTTGTTTCAAAGATCTACAAAACTTTATAAAACAAAAGCTGATTTTTTTTTTAATCAGCTGTAGTAATAGAGGCTGTGTACTGGAATTTTCAAAATATTAAAAAGAAAAACAGTTATGTAGCACCATTTTGATACAATAAACCCACTTTTCATACTTGAAATTTTACATGCTGGGCAATTTTAAATTTCTATTTCAGTTCTGTAGTAAGAATTTTACCACGTAGCATGAGGGCCAATATAAAAGTGGAAGATATAGTTGCAGCTCACCAAAATCTTTTAGATATGACACCAAACCAGGCAATCCTCACCTTTATAGAAATGCTCAAATCATGGCCATTGTTTGGATCAACATTATTCGAGGTTTCGGTGAGTATTTTAGTCCAGAAATAAGTTCTTGCTTAGATTTTAATTTGATAATTTATGTCTGCAACATTCTTCCCTTCTGCTAATATAGGTAAGTATACATTTAAATTTATATGCGATTGCTTTTCCTACAGCTGGGAACTAATGTTTATTTTAGTTAGTTTTTCAATCACTCTAACATAAAACTGAAATGTAAGGATACAATCAAAGAAATAGGTTCACACAAGGTTTTTATTAGGCTGATGAAGTGAAGTTACACCACATTATGTCTGTGTTCATCTGATACTATGCAAGTCCTTACTGTAAGTTTTCAATAGAACATTAGTACTGTGGAAGAGTTGTCATTGTCAATTGGTAATTCAAATGTTAGTTAAGTATGTTTACTGGCATCTCTCCAAATACAGTGCAGTTATTACTATTCTAATCTTATACTCATAAAATGTTCATTTTGAAACATGCAAAATATACCCTAAACGTGGAACATATTTATGCAACATTGTGGTATGATATATAGTAACTATCACCATCATCCATGTCATGATAGTGTCATTCTAATGATAACTTGTACATGTAATATAAAATTAAAATTTGTGGTGGCAAACATAAGTTTCATGGAATAACCATATAAATATTAATAAGGCAGGTGTGGTCCATATTTGAAGATGCATTTGTAAATTATCCTGTATCAGCGGGCGCAAACACTTGATGTTTGCCACCAAAAATGCAGTTTGAAACATCAAATTACACATGTTCACAAAACTCTTAAGAGAGACATTTTAACATCATAATTATTTTAATGGAATTTTTTGAAGTATTGATGTACCTTCGACACAGCTTTTAAAATATGAATAAAATGTATGAAATTCAGCCAAAATTTTGGACCCATAAATATATTGCAGTATGTTTAAGAGATAACTGTATTGTATTTGAAGCTTTGCGGACGTCCATCGGTAGTTTTACTGTCGCGTAGCAAAACAAGTTCGTAATTAAATTTCAATCATTATTTCAGTGTAAGGTCTTCATTAAAGAAAATTCCGTGAAAAGATGTTATCTTTTTTGGTCCCTACACTAGGTGACGTCATAGGTATGCTTCTGGTGTCAAACATAAACACTGTGCATTTTCTGGCTTCTGTGCCGCTTCAAAATGTAATAAAATTAGATAAAAAGAAGATTTTTAGGTGCAACATGTGAGTTTTTTGGCTTATTATTGTAGAAATTACATGTCAATACATTCAGCAATTCAAAATGTCGGCTTCCTTAGTTACAGACCAGGAGATAGAGAATTTTACGCTTACTGTCATCCAATCAGAACCATTGATACAAAATAATTGCATTAGAATTATTTATCATCTTTTTTTTTCCAGCAATCTTATACAACATCACTACCCAAGTTACTGTTCCTAGCTATAAACCAGAAAGGTGTTTCATTACTGGAGATGAAAACATTCGTAAGTTTGAATGGAAAATTATATGAAATGATTTTATGTTTTATTTTAATTAGTCATATTAAATAATAAACAAGTTGTAAAGAAAACTGATTTAAACTTGAAAATGATCCAAGTGAAAGAACATGATTAATTTAATTTAATTTTGAATATTAACTAAAACAGTGTGATGAGAATATGCATCTTTTTATCAAAATATTACCTAGTTCTCACAATCTGTTTTTTTTTTCTTACAGTAAAAGAGTCTTTAATAAACAAACATTTTCTACAGTGTTTAACAAAAAAAAATTGGACTTTTCAGGATATTTTAGAATCCCATGATTTCACGGAAGTGGTTCATTCCAGTCCAGCTATAAAAAGTATTATGATTGTAGTAGGTCACATGGCAACAGGATCAAAGTACATGTTTAATTCAAATCAGGTTAGTAATCACAAAGTAATCATGTAAATGAAAAAACACCCAAACATATTTATTTGTCATTTCATTCTCCGTAAATTACATCTTGACATAATTATGTAACACAGTAATAAAGTGCGATTCTACTTGAAACACTTATATAAGGGAAAAAGCCCAAACAGAAACATATATTTAATGATTTGTTGTGGATTTGAGACAAAAGATATGTCAATTGTTTATAAGACAACTATTTTAGAATAAAAAAAAGTAGCCAAAATTGCCAGGGTTAAATTGCATGATGAAACAATATATGTATACAAAACAAACCACAATTTAGAAATTTCCTAAGAAGGAGATCCCCCACCTGGAGTTTTAAAAAAAAGGATATACTGTGTGATACACAAGTGTACAAGCTTTTGTTTAATCAAAGCAATGATTTAAATTGTTAAAATATTATGAATGGTTCTGCTCATGTTTACCTAAAAAGAAGAAATGAGAATAATGAAGATAATTGCTTTTGTCCAGAAATAGTAAGATATGAGTACTGAAATAACTCATTGATAAAAAAAAAATTAAAGTAATTGTAATGTTCACCGTTATAGAAAACAATGACTTTATACCATTTTCATACAATTAAATTTTGCCTCGACCAAATGTTATGAAATTATACACAATGATTATTACCACAAAACACAGATCAAGTTTGAAATATGGTGGCGTCCTTTTAACCGTTCGAGTTATGCCACTTTACAAACGAAAAATTTACAGATTTTTCATTTCCATTCTCCAGCTTTAGTTTGCCTCAACCAAATGCTATTAAACTTATACACAATGCAATTTACCAAAAGATACAAATAAAAGATCAAGTATGAATGTTTGGGGCGTTACTTTAACTGTTCTAGAGTTGTGCCCCTTTACAAATGAAAAAAATGCTGAATTTTTTAGTTTCTGTTCTCTAACTTGAGTTTGCCTCAACCAAATGTGATGAAACTTATACACAATGCTTATTACCACAAAATACAGATCAAGTTTGAATTATTTGGAGAGTCACTTTTGGGGTCGATGTTGTTTTTGTACCCCTATTTGTGACATTTTGTCTACGCATCATTGTCAATATAATGGAAATTGATGAGACTGTCGTACAAGTGAGAGGTTTAGCGCTATAAAACCAGGTTTACTCCACCATTTTCTACATTAAAAATGCCTGTACCAATTCAGGATTATGACAGTTGTTGTCCACTCGTTTGATGCGTTTTATCATTTGACTAGGGACTTTCCATTTTGAATTTTCCACGAAGTTTAGTATTTCTGTGATGTTACTTTTTAACCATTCTACAGTTATGCCCTCTCACAAATGGAGAAATTGATGATTTTTTTGTTTCCATTCTCTAGCTTTTGTTTGCCTTAACCAAATGCTATGAAACATGTACACAATGCTCATTACCACAAAATACAGATCAAGTTTGAATTGATGGGTTGTCACTTAATTTTCTAGAGTTATGCCCCTTTACAAATGGAAAAAATGTTGAATTTTTCGTTTCTGTTCTCTAAACTAAGTTTGCATCAACCAAATTAAATGAAACTAATACACAATACTTATTACCATAAAACTCTGCTAAGTTTCAAATTTGGGTTACTTTTACTGTTCTTCAGTTATGTCCCTTTATAACTTTATATGATATACAAGCAGAAGAATCATCTGTGTCCCATTTATTTATTTTATCTTATGACATCTATAGATGAATTTCAGCTTCTTTTTTTATATAATTTTAGGCTTATGAGATAGCTCATCTAATCAAAGACTACATAGATGAATTACAAGCTAGATGTGTTATACCACGGGCTCGACCAGAAAGTCTATACCAAAGTAATCGTGTGTCTTCTGTCTACATTGATGACCATACATTTGAAACCTTACAAACACTTGTATAATACTTTATTTAGATATATACAACCTATATATATAAGATTAGCAAAAGCAGCAGTATTTAATCTAAATGGCAGATCAGCTTTTGTAATCAAATATCAAGTGTAATTTGGCTTCCAAGCTTTGATTTTAAAGGGCATAGTTTCTTCAAAAATTGCAAATAAATCATAACAGAAAAATATTGATATTAATAAATTGATCAGTCTAAAAATTGATCAAGGATCCTTAATGAAATAATTAGGGAGTAATATGGTTTTATACCAGGATATTTATGTGAGTTAAGTGATCAAATGTATAAATTATGTTAAACTATTTGTCTAGTTGTTTTAAAAGAAATACTCTAGACTATAAACAAAGTGCAATATTTTACTTTCTAAGTCATTTCTAATAAAATTTTGTGATGACTATTGTTTTTTTTGTACAGTGAAACCTGTTTAAACTAAGATTGAAATATATTGAAATAATTAAAGTTACATTTTGATGTCATTTATTGTCATGTTGGTATTATATTAAATAGATACTTTATTTGAAATAAGAGAATAAGAAAGAAACATTCTAGATTTTATTGCTAAAAAAGAAGGCATATGGTATTTCTTTTTAATCAAAAAGAAATAATTTATTTTTCAGTTGTTGTGCATATTGAAGAAAAGAATTCTTAGTGCCTTCAAAATTCATAATATAAAGTATTTAATAAATTACTAAGTATTTGCTTAGAATTGACTAAAGCTTTCGTAGATATCATTCAAGCATATTCCCTTTTCCAAAAAGTGTCATATTACTTTTTTTGTATACATTATATTAGGTTTTTATATACTTTATACTTCATTTTGAACTATAGGCAGAATTCCTTATTTTTTAAATAGGAAATGATGATTTTGCATTCTTCACCTCCCTTTTTTCCCCCAACAGATTGTTAAAGTTTCAAACATTATATTTTTTATGAAACAAGAGCAAAGCACAATTTTTCATTACAATCATCTTCACCTCATGGTACAATATTTTATTTCTTATCCACATATTAAGTTAAGTCTGCTTGGTATCTTCAGTTACATCTAAATTTGACAATGAGGGATCGACTTAAAACTTACAAGAGATGATTTAAATTTTCCCATTGTGAATGTTCCATTTCTGTTCAGCAAAATTTTAGCAGTGCCTATGGGTTGATATAAAATCTGCCAGCTGATATTCCAGGGCTTCAGTTTTCATGATATCCTTGATAGATGGGTTGCTGCTCACAAGAAAGTTACTGAACCAAAGAATCCAATTATATAAGTTTTAGTTCCTCCCCCTTTAAAAGTTTTATTGAAGCTATCTTGTCATGGAATTATCATGGTTACAGATTACCACATATCTGTTCCACTTGCAACCAAAATCTTTTTCTTTTTCCTGATGTTGACATCATTAAATGTGACTGGTCACTGAATAATTGATTTTGTAAAACAACCAAAAAACTATTTAGTTTTTAAATTAGAATTTCTACATGTGCAAAAGAAAACTTAAAACAAGTTTTCCAGACATTGAGTTTATATAACTTATTTTGTGGGAGACTGATAACCTTTATATACTGTTATTTATGAGTTTTTTTCAAATCAGTTACAAAATTTGGATTGAATTGCTGATTTGATATCATTTTATGGTGTATGATTGTCACAGCCTATTGACAGTCACTGAGCTTTAATGTGAGTACAAAGAACAAATAAACACAAGGAAGGTTTGGTCATTGAGTATGGAGACAAAACAGCAATTAGAATGACAAAATTTTCTAATTTTTAGTTTGTTACATAAATTATTCTTTATATAGTGGATCTATAAAGATCTTCAAGAACTTACTAATGCACTGAAAAAAGATCAGATTTTTACTTTTGAACTAGATTTTCCTTATGTGCGTAACATTTGTTTATCTCCTGTCGACAAATGGAAATTAATAAACCACCTCTATCCTAGTGTTTAAAGGTCATATGCAATATTTTTTTATTGTTAGACCTGTTTTATATCCTGAATGATGTCATATGGGCCATGAGTAGCAAACATAGAATCAAATTAGGGTCAAATGTGAAAAGACTTGTATTTTATTGTGCAGTACCATCACACATAGTGCCATAAAGTTCAGCAGATATAGATGTACATGTAAGGGGCTTGAAACAATGTTTTAACAGTAATTGTGTATATGATACAATTGACTGTGATTGATCCTAAATACTGATTTAATTCAAATTTCCAATTGATTCCATCTTTCAGGACCATAATGTAGATTATTTGATCATGGAAACCCTTTCTTTCCAAGAAGTCTTTTATCCTTTACAACTCAAGCCAAAATGTTTTCCCAAAATTGAACAGATCAAACCTGGAGTTGGCTGATTGTATATCAACACATTCCATATCTGACTTTGAAAAAAATGTTGCATGTGACCTGTAAAAGGTGTTAGAATCAAGTTACACTAAGTCATGCTGTAGAAATATAAAGATTTCTCTTTAAAGGAGAGAAAACAACAAGAACAGATTAAAAACCTATATATATATAACATACTTGTATATTTATAATGATTTACTATCTAGTCTATACAGGATAACTATTTATGTTTATACTAAATTATTGTATATCTATTGTCAAGTTAGTTATCCCTCCGTATTTGGTGATATATTAATTAACTGGTTACAGACTGTCAGTCTAATGCTAAGTGTATTTATTTATGTAAAGGAAACACATGTTGTTCTCTAATCTTTCAAAATCAGTTAGTAGATTGAATTTGTAAAAGTATAGTGGGATTAAGCAGGCATCAGTTGAAAAGCTATCTTTTCCTTAAAAAAAATACATTATCTAAATCCATCGCTTATTGGGATTTTTTCTTATTATATATTGTTTTCCATTAATAGAAATAATAAAATTATTTTGGAAATGATATGAATCAGCAAAAAGTATAGGTTTTCTTATCTTTAATTCAAAAGAGGACCCCAAGTAGGGAGGCTGTGATTGAATGGTCGTCATTGGTAGCTGTTAGTCCTGTTTGTTTTTTGTTCACTGATTTAAGCATAGATCAGACCATTGATTTTCTCTTTTGAATTGTTTCACATTTTGTCAGTCTAGAGCCTATTTTATAGCTAACTATACAGTATTGGTTTTGCTCAATGTTGAAGGCCATAAGTTGTTTACATCTCTGTTGGATAATTATCTCATTGTCATTCATACAACATCTGATTTTTTTTTTACAATGGAGGACTTTTGTCTTTTATTTGGACCAAAAATGGTTTGCACTCTTCTCAGTTCAAAATTGTTCAAGGAAGTGAGGAATGAGAAAATAATCAACAATTAGGAAGTCCTTAAAACAATTTAATTAAAGTTTCCGTCTTTATTGTTATATTTTTTTTAACATTTCACTTTTTTTTATTTAATGAACCTAAATATAACTCTATTTTCTGGTTGCCTTTTTCGGATTCATGACTCATGTTTTAGACAAATTTCAGTTAGATATGTTTTTGTTATATTTGTATTGTTATTTACCAATATGTATGTAATTATTTATTAATGTGTTCATTTTATTACACAATCTATGCAATTTTTATGCATATTTATCAAATTTTACACTTGCATAATTTTTTTAACTTTGTAGAATAATTTCTTTGTTTTTGAATTAGGGATTTTATTTTAAATGATTTGTTTTTGTCTGCATATCAGAAGAATTCATATAGATATTAACATTAATTATTTATTCAAATATTGGGGATTTCAACATATAAACATAGATATGTGTATATTTGGTCAGACTCTTGTCAGTTAGAGGAATGATGAATATGATATTACTATTGTTGACTCAATACTCAATTTAGATTTGAGGAAGGTGAATGAAGCAAAAATTACTTGATACTATATGTCTTAAAAAAATAAACAAATTTTATGGTGATGTTAATGATGCAATCTTAGAACTTCTTAATCTTTATTTAGGTACCGATTGCAGGCTTTGAGGGTTATAAAGAGATCATCACTAATTTTTTTCAGAATTTAATTCTTTAAATAGACATTTTTTAGTTGTCACAAAAGACTCATGATACTTGAATGAAGTGTTAATGTAAAATGAATAAAACCCCATGACCTTTTTTATAAAGTATTAATCATATACACAATTTTAAGTGCTAAATGATAAATTTTAAGTATTACATATACTTTGTCAACATTTTGTATTGTAATCTCTATAAGCTTTGAATCTCTTTCATTTATAGTGTACAATGTGCAATGTTTTACTAATGTGATGTAACAATCTTGTCAATAAATTTATTTTCATATAGTAGTAGTACTTAGTTTATTATGGTTGAGAGCAGTAGGGTGTATACCTAAAGAAAACAATTTATCAACATATTTTAAGTAAGAATTTAAGATCGATTGGGCTGGGCCATGTTTGGTTAAATATTATGCATATATAATATATATTATCAAATAAATTTTGATATGCAGTATTAGGGAAAAACCTACAAACCTGGGCAAAAGATTACACTGCTTATTTTCATTAAAAAACAAAAACTTTTCTTTTCATTTAAGATGAGATAAAAGCCTAAATAAGTCACTTTGAATCATATTTTTATAATGATGAATAACGAATCTTGCCAGAATGCCACAGGGAAAACACAGTTAACATTTTGGGATGAAAGGTGATATGATCAGCACAGTTATCAGTTCATTTTTAACCGGATTTTTGTGACAAAAATGTCGGTTATTGATTTGGGGATGTTCGGCAGGCGGCCGGGAGGTCGGGCGGGCGGCCGGGAGGGTGGGCACTCGGCAATCAATGTTGTCCATGCATTAACTCATGAACCGTTCAACCAAAGCTTTTAAAATTTTAATATGTTGTTACTGACAACTAAATGAAGGTCAAGTTCAATAATGGCGATTTTGACTTTTACCGTTCAGGAGTTATGGTTCTTGAAAGATTGAAAAATGGAGTTTCCAGTCGTGTCCGTGCATTTATGCATGAACTGTTCTACCAAAGCTTCCCAAATTTTAATATATTGTTACTGATGACAAAATGGAGGTCAAGTTCAATAATGACGATTTTGACTTTTACCGTTCAGGAGTTATGGTTCTTGAAAGATTAAAAAATGGTGTTTCCAGTCGTGTCCGTGCATTTTCTCATAAACTATTCAACCAAAGCTTTTGAAATTTTTATATGTTGTTACTGATGACAAAATAGAGGTCAAGTTCAATAATGACGATTTTGACTTTTACCGTTCAGGAGTTATGGTTCTTGAAAGATCGTAAAATGGTGTTTCCATTCACGTTGTTGCATTTACTAATGAACCATTCAATCTAAGCTTTTCAAATTTTAATATGTTGATACTGACTACAAAATGGAGGTCAAATTTGATATTGACGATTTTCACTTTCACATTCATTAGTTATGGTTCTTGTGATATTGCCAGGACACAAATAAATGTTAATAAATCCGGTTTGCTGTCGTTGTGACAGCCTCTTGTATTAGAATTCAATGGCTTGCAGTTATAAACTTCGCTATCTACATCAATGAAACCCTTTCAAGTAAACAGTTCCAGGCATAGATTACCTTAGCCGTATTTGGCACAACTTTTGGGAATTTCGGATCATCAATGCTCTTCAACTTTGTACTTGTTTGGCTTTATAAATATTTTGATATGAGCGTCACTGATGAGTCTTATGCAGACGAAACCGCGTCTGACGTACTAAATTATAATCCTGGTACCTTTGATAACTATATATTGACCAATATGCACATGAATCTGCCAACTAGATTGCCTCTGTATAGAAACCTTAATAAAATAAGTTGGGGTGCAATCAGAAAAGTGAAAAAGTAAGAGTCAAAATAGGAAGTTATGGATATGATAGGTATAGGAAATCTAATTCTTGATCATCTGATTAAGTTAGATTAAACAAATAAGACATGTTGCCAATAAATATAATGACCATGTTTGAACAAAATCTAATCCAGAAAGATTGGCAGATCATAACATTTCCCTCCATTGTCACTATCTTCTCGATCAACCAGCATGAGATAAATCTAATAACATATAGTATATTAGTAGATGGAACTAGACAAAGTATTACAGATCACACGATACAACTTCAAGTGCTCAAAAATCTTTTAATGGGATTTTGAGAAAGGGGAATTTAAAGAATTATTCATCAGAGATCAATGAATGAAATGTGGCTTTATTTTTTTCAATGCATTGGTTAACAAATCGGTTTTATCTAGCAGATTTACCTGCTAGGAATTTGAATTTGAAAATAAAATATTGGGAAATAGTATGATAAACTTTTATGTGAAATATTGTTATAAGATATTGTTGGAACTCTTAATAAATCCAAGACCAACCAACATACTGGAATATTAAAAGATTTGTTCAGGATTGTAGATTCCATCAGATGGAGTTATACAGTCTTTCTTACCTTGGCCGTATTTGGCACAATGTTTTGGAATTTCGGGTCCTCAATGCTCTTCAACTTTGTATTTGTTTGGCTTTTTAACTATTTTGATTTGAGCGTCACTGATGAGTCTTATGTAGACGAAACGCGCGTCTGGCCTATAAAATTATAATCCTGGTACTTTTGATAACTATTTCTTCCATCATAAGGGAAAATCTTAATCATAACTTGATTATATCATGACATTAAACAATACACTTGATTTCAGTAATGAGAGATAGCACTACACGTATAACAAAAATATAATCATTTTTTTGCAAAAGAGTTAATATGAAAATTTGTCTCAAGCGTAATCAGTGAAGCAATGACAATAACAATTTGTCAAAATACAAATTAACTAAAGCACCTATTACTGAAGAAAACGCGATTTTTGTAATTGAGACCACCAAAAATAATAAACTGCAACAAAAATTTTTAACACAATTTCTAATATCACTGTTTTAAGAGTAAAGGTATAACAAAAATATAAAAAAAACAAAACTTAATTATGAAATGAGATTTATGTAGACGAAATAATGATAAGGAGGACCAGAAATTTCTCACAATTGTAAAATAAACATATCAGGTCCGCAAGCAATAACTGCAATTAAAAATCGTTAAAAAGAAGAACTCAAATTCAAAATATAATCTATAATATCCAGAACCATCTCAACTTAAATTTATGACTTGCCCAATTATAACTCAAAGCAATTAAACCTTAATGAAATTGTGAATCAATTTTAACACCATTTTTTCTTAAAATGTCCTGTACCAAGTCAGAAATATGGCAGTTGTTATCTAATAGTTCGTTTCTATGTATGTTGCATTGTCGTTTGTTTTTTGTTACACTGTAGTGTTTCTGTTGCTTCGCTTCTTATAATTGATGTGTTTCCCTGATTTGTTGTCCCGCAATAGATTTATGACTTTTTAACAGCGGTATCATGACTACTGTTACCTTTATTTAAGTTGGTATAATCTGGGAACAGTATATATATGTTCCTGGTATAATGGAAAAGAGTGCAACAAATATTTTTTAATGATTTTCTACCAAATATGATCTATAAATGGAATCATGCAGTTGTGGATTGTTTTATCAACTGTATAATTAGCTCATGACAACATGATAATATATATATTCAAAATTCACCGTTGATAAATTCATATCAGACTCGTGCGTTTGGATTTTTATAAGTCTGTTTAATTTCATATTTCAAAGATTAAAAAGATGTGTAAATAATCGTTTTAACCTGTATAAGAATGATTTTTTGTGGATCGACCCAGTCAATCAAATGATTTACCTTTGTTTTACTTTCAAAGTTGACATTCTATTCTTTTAATAGCCTAGCTAACACACACCAATCATGCATAATCCATCTCTAGCTAAGAGGTTAAATAAGAAATTCACATGAATTCGGATTCAATGAGGTCGAATTATTCACTTGCAAGTGAATAATTCATCATCAATGCTTCTTAGCTTATTCTGACAAAATTGAACCATACTGGCTGCTAAAAGCGATATATTATTTCACTTTCATTAATGATTGAACAAAAAAAATCATACTTAAGATTTTTTATATATCTTGTAGCCCCTTTAAGAAACAATGTGTCATTCTTTTTTTAAGTTACTTTTGGTCATACAGCTCCTCACATTTCGACGCTATTCTTTACTTTCAAATGTTAAGAATTGAGTGTTCCTGGTGTAGGTAAATCCAGAAAAGCGCGCCAGACACTCTGGTTTATTTAATGTTATTTTCATTTACTAGCATATTGTCGATATCGTTGCTGGTGGACCGTTAGTCTCTTTTCAAGGGAATCCTCAACTCAGTATTCCGTAATTGCATGATTCAAACGTACATTTCTTAAATGTCCCGTTTTCATATTCAGAAATTATTTTGACAAAGTTGACCTAAAATGCATTTTATTATTCTTTTCATGTCTATTTCGGTCATATAGTTCCTTATGTTTCGACGTCCTTTTAAATCAATAGCGTGCATATGATATGGTTATAAGAAAATACAGAAAAGCGGTGCGAAAGCACGAAATTTGTGAATTGAATTCTAATTGCGAAAATGGTTGTTGGAAATAGTATGGTACTTAAATTTTTGCTAATATTTTTTATATTCATAAAGTCGTACCTATTTGAATACAACCAAACCAAGAGTAGGTTTGATACGCGCCATTTTTTGGCCTCTGAAATTGGCAAAAAGTAAACTCATTCAAATTAGCTAAATATGTTAAAACCTTACGGAATGATCAATGATTTTTTCTTATTCGAGCGTAATTAATGAGTGTTATTAATGAATCTGTGCGTCTGGCGTACATAATCTTGAGCCTGGTATCAATGATGAATTTATTATTCTAAAAAATGTTGATTTCATTGATGCACATACAGACACAAAGTAGGACAATCATATTTGACACCTCTTCAAAGAATTTTTCCTGGAATCAGGTTTTCATACTTACAAAGATATCACAAGGAAACGTCATAAAAGGTATAGATTTTTTTTTATCTTAGCAATGTATAGGCTAGTTATTTCATTAGACTAAGTATTAAATGCATGTTAAATGTACAATAGATAAAGAGCAAATCATGAACAACGAGCAGTTCGAAAATTAAATATGTTCATTATACATCATGCTCCTCTCTTCTGCACACTTTTGATTTCAATTTCCTAGCTACACTTCTGCACGCGTTTCTAAATCTCCTATCAAATATACTATATATAATTGGGTTTGCAGTTGCACCGAGGAAATATGATCGCAAGAAAAACCTATAAACGACCTTACCACCTGCATTCATATTTAACACGAAGTTGTCAATGATTCTGTTCAGAATTATAAGAATTAAATGAGGCAGACCTGCAATAATAAATGAAAACGTTACAATGAACATCAGATATGTTGTATTACGTGCTAGCTTTCTTCTGCGTTTTATCTGATCCAGTTGGGTAGTAGATGGTTGGTGTACAAATCGTTTCTTTCTCTCAATTGTCCCGATTTCAGTGGTATGTGAATCCAGGGATTTCAAAGTATCCGTGTTAACATTGCTACAACTGTCCTTGAACACGGTGTCTTTACCGTTACTTTGTGACATGTTAACATACTCGTTCTTTTCTGCAGCGTTAGAATTCTCTACTCGCTGTAATCTCTTAAGATTAGGAACATCGTCTAAGTTATCGTCGCTATCCAATGTATTAGACTGACTACGTCGTCGTTCATGTTTAAAAGCAAAGAATCTTACTTTTCTCCCTATCAGAGTATACATAACAATCATAATGCATAACGCCGCAGCGAACAAAGTAAAAATTAAAAACTGAAAAACTGTTGGATAAACGGAATTTTGATAGAAATCTGATATCGAACACTCCGTTCCATTCAGTCCTTCACCCTGTATAACGGTGGTTCTCAAACCGTACATAACAAATGCAGGCCAAACAAGAACAGCTGTGCCAAAAAACAAGACAATACAGAGTAATTTGGCAGTCCTGTTCGAAATCTGAAATCCTGTCGGTCGACATATTTTCAAATATCTGTCGACTCCAATTGCAAGCAATACTCCACTACCATAAAGAGTGGTAAATGAATTTCCTGTTCTTGAAAATTTGCATAGCAACGACTCTTGGAAATTATATTGGTTAAGTACAGTAATAATTTCCAAAGGGATATCTATGACGCAAGTGCACAAGTCTATTACAGCTAGACAAAGAAGGAAAATTCTGGAATTTGATTGGGTATAGACTGATCCATAGATATAACACACTATTAAATTTCCAATACATCCCGTGACTCCCACTAAGCCAAGATACACGGCTATCGGTATATGTCGCAACGTATCGGCATGGTTAAGTTCGGCGAGACGTGATGACGTGTTATCAAATTCCATTGCTCCTTGTGCGCTGTAAATCACGATAATTGTTTCTTTCGTTTAACCTGAAGACATTTTTCAGTACTTCCGGACTACTTACAAATTATATATTACAATATGAAGTACGTGTTAAGATTTGTAATATCCGGAATTTACTTACGAAATGTATCTACTTATAACTTACAAATGGATTATTGATATATGAAACCAGATCCGGTGAAGTGACTGTCTAAAGGGTCCAATTCCTGAACCAGTATACTTACATGTATATCTAAAACGTGTCTCGTCAAGTGCTAACACTTTTCAAAACAAGTTTTACCGAACTGTAGCAAGGATCTATTTGCACAGTTAGAAGTGCGTATTTGAACCAGTACTTATATACTAAGAAAAGTAGCTAGAATAAGGTTACAGGTCAGAATTGATACGCATGTTACAAAAAAAATAACAATAAAGTAACCAACAATAAACAATTAAAAAAAAACCGTCATGAAACCACTCGAAATACATTAGTAATAATAAAACATTTATTCAAATTGTGTTAACATCTCTAAAAAGAATGTTCTGAGTGGTAAATAATAATGCAATTATTAAATTTCAAAGCAGAAATAACATACGAATATCTACTAGAATATACTTTCATCATTTTTATATTAAAAACAGAAGCACATCTGGTCGAAGCAGCGATTGTGCAATATCACTCCAATGTTGTTTATATGTGAATACCTTCTTTCAAAATGTTCTATTGGTGTCACCAAAAACGTCGTTTTTGAATAATTTAGAAAAAAAAAGAATATGATTTTGTTAAGTTCAATCACTAATAAAGTGAAATAATGAGAAAAAAAATTCGTCTTTAGCAACCAACTTGGTTCAATTTTGTCAAAATCAGCAAAGAATTAATTTGCAAGGATAGAATTCTACCTCATTGAATCCGTATGCAAGTGACCTTCAGTTTAACCAAATATCTTAAGATTGGTACCTCTGATAACTATTTACACATACATAAATCGTGGTCAGTCATTAATAGGAAAAGAATGAAGTGAAACGAATGGGAACCATTTCGTTGACTGATTCGATCCACAAACAAACAGTCTTATTCAGGTATAAACGATAGTAAACTTTTTATTCAACCTATTACATGAAATCAAACAGACCTAGAAAAATCCAACTGAACGAGGTTGATATGTACTTACATTATGTTTATGTTTATATCGGGTCATATATTAAACCATCGGCAGTCTCCGGTGGTCATCTCGAAAGTTTTTTTTGTAATTGTTTTATTTTTTAAGATGAAATATGTGAAATAACATAATACAGTATTAGACACAAAGTGTAAAGAGTTAAGTAACACTTGTAAGATCGATCACACCCTAATGGTATAATAAGATATACATATTACAATTGATTTTGTTAATTAAATGCTGCTTCTATCAATTGCCGCTTCTGATCCATTTGTATTGTTTGTGCAGGGGTTAAGAAACATACAGAGTATTTTTCTATATTAATCCAATATTTTGAATATTCAATCCCACCATGTTTTGTGGGCAATATGCACTTACATCTACATTTATATATATAGTATTTAGATATCAACAAGATATCATTAACTATTTTACAGCTGACAAAATCCCTAGACACACCTAAAATTAACATCTTTGCACTGAAAGAAAAGATGATGTCATAATTTCTAATCCAATCTATAATGGATATCCAGAAGTTTTGTGTTACATTACATTCCCAAAAAATATGAAAAAATATTTTCTCTAATTTCTGAACAAAATGAACATAGTTCAGTTTCTTTTAGTTTACATTTCAATAAAAAAGAATTACATGGTAGAATCTTATGGACAATCTTAAATTGAAAATTTTGTAAAAACAATTTTCTGGTTATAATGAATGGCATGGAATATATAACACTCCAATCTTCAATCTGCATATTTAAATCTATTTTCCATTTATAACAGGAAGATAAGGATAATACTTTGTTATCCTCCAGAAATAATTCATAGAAAAATTTACAAGATTTTGATTCTATTTTAACTTTATCTTCTAATCTATTTAGTTAAGTCAAGTTTACATCTACCTTCTATCATACTTTTCCGTCTATTTTGGAATAGCACTTAAAATACCATAATACTCCATAAAATTAGTATTGATATTATACTTTTTTTTTATTATTTTTAAAATGAGAATAATGTATTATTATCTGACACAAGATCATTAATAAAAATTATACAATTTTTAATATATGTCACCTTTAAAATTATCTTGCCATCCATTTGGATGTTTGGGTTTAGCTATATTGACTGGTCCAGAATATCAGTATTGTTTTCAACATTTAACTTTTTTTACCAGGATATCATGCCAAAAGGGATTGACTTTTTCTGCTAAATAAAGCAATCATTCCTTACTTCAGTGTAAAATTTGACCCCCCCCCCCAAATTTTTGTATATAACTAAGCAGCAACTAAATTATACACGAAATACTGATAAATATTAACGAGTACATGCAGTGGTAACTGTTTATTTCTGACTTATTGCAATTCAAATATACGTTTTAGTAGGTTATAAATCGGATATGAGAATTTTAGTCAAATTATTGTTTTAGTGCCCCTTTAAAGGACTTAAGGCATTTAGGCCCAGTTTTGATCAAAGAAAACAAAGTTTTTGAGAGCTTTTTCAAATTTGCACATAATGTTTGGAAATGCATAATTAGTTATCAAAGGTACCAGGATTATAATTTAGTACGCAAGACGCGCGTTTTGTCTACATAAGACTCATCAGTGACGCTCAGATCAAAAAAGTTATAAAGCCAAACAAGTACAAAATTGAAGAGTATAGATAGAGAACAAAAACAAATACCGAAAGTTGTGCCAAATACGGCGATGGTAATCTATGCCTGGGATAAGAAAATCCTAAGTTTTTCGGTAAGTTCAAAGTTTTGTAAACAGGAAATTTATAAAAATGACCATAAAATTGATTTTAATGTCAACACTGAAGTGCAGACTGCTTGGCTATTGATACCCTCGGGGGACGAAACGTCTACCAGCAGTGACATCGACCTAGTGGTGTAAATAGATATCAAGGGTACCAGGATTATAATTTAGTACGCCAGATGTGCGTTTCGTCTACATAAGACTCATGAGCGACGCTCAGATCAAAATAGTTATAAAGTCAAACAAGTACAAAGTCGAAGAGCATGAATAACATCACTGAGAAATATAAATAAATCACATAACATTGTTGATGTTATGACGATACAATAACATCATGATATGTACCATTTCATGGAAGCAAATAAAGATGCAGAGTTTCAAAATATTTTATTATGGTTTGTTGCCATGGTGATTCGTAGTAAGCTATGGGTGATGTGTGTGAAACTGGTTTAAAATTAAGCTTTGCAAATAAATTTCTGGAGGACCAACTTCAACTCACTGTTGGCTGTATACCTCTCTAGACTATGCAAATTGTCCGTATATGTATGCATGCAGGAACAAAGTACCCAAACTTTCGATTTATCTACAGCAAATAAAAACTTTTGAAATTTAAAGTTATTCAGCTAATTCAGACGGACATTGTTGTAATATGACTATTGCATGCAAATATGTCAAGAAGGCTACATGAAAATGTGCAAAAGATACAACTTTGAATTGTTTTATTCACGAAAAGAAAAAATTTCTACATTCAAAGTCCACTTGACAAGAGGATCTGGATGGTGTACTCGTAAACGTTGATGTGAAAAATAGATGAAATAGATTGTAACATGCTTAGGACTATGTGGTATTCTCAACAAATTATGACGTGAAAGTTCTTAAGCCTTTGTACGTATATAGTTTTCAAACTTTGTTAACAATTTGTAGCAAAGGTCAAAATTTTTGAATTTCATTTTCACAAGCTTCTTGTGCAATCATCTTGTTTGATAATGAACATACAAATCGTGTGTTTACATGTATATTTCTAATGACACAATTTAACACATTTTTGTAATGTATACAAGTGTTGTTTAAAAATAATCATAATCCTCATCGGCTTTGATTTACTATTGATTGTGTCGACTTTTTCATATGAACTTGACTATTCCATTGTTCTCTCGTCATTTGTTCTGCCTCTGAAAAAGACACTTTTATGACAACACCAGTATGGCACAATGTAAAACATTTCAAGAGAGAAACAAACGGTCTGATTTATACTACACTAATGACAAAAATATATTGCAACCAACAAAAATACTGCTAGACGAGTTTCTGATTTTGAGAAGACAAACAAAGAATGTGCCGGGGATTCATATGGTTATGAGAGATTAGCAAGGGACAGTGGTGCTAAAACACTCAACAACAACGAACTATACAGGTCAGATGAAATAGAGTAAGTTCATTAGATCTCCAATAAACACAAAAACTAAAGACAAAAAGTACTGTTCTAAGAGTACTCGAGTTTGCAGTTATTCCAAGCTATTTCAATTCCTAATTTCAACTAATAAACTTGTTACTGCAAACTATAAACAAATATCAATCAGTACACCTCCATCAAGTTTAATTAAAGAATTAATAAACATGTACTGATAAAACGTTGCCCTTGTGCAATGCCAAATTTTTTTTACACGGTGTAGTCACATAAGTGTTAATACCTGGAAAGCAAATAGTTTTCTTTTGAATTAAAAAAAAGAAAAATTGTCACAAATATATAAAGATTATAATAATGTCCTAGCTAAGCATTTACAATGTTTATCATTCAGTGAAATTTTCTTCATTCGACAATTCAGCATGAAATGTTTCCTTTTTCGTCGAAGATTCTTCACCGATGCTAGCCTTTGTCATGGAATCAGCACTATAAGCACATCTTCTTATCGAATTATTGCCTACTGTTTTAGATGTTATACTTTTGATAGAATTAGTGTCCGACCGTCTCGATGACATTTTTAAAACTTCGGACCAACAACATAACGTTCTTTTAACTCCGTTCCTGAATCTCATGTCACGCCAGTAATATATTATAGGATTACAGACATGATTTATACAGTGTGAAAGAGAAAACAACATAAAAGCAGACTCTTCTATATATCCACTTTGACAATTCAGATATTTATTAACGGTCTCTGTAACGATACGTAGGCTCAAAGAGATTATAGTAGAAATGGAGAAGACTGCTGTAATAGCTATATATATCATGATTGTCCTTCGACGTTTGCTGAAACCAATCGACGACCTCTGGGCATGGATTTTAATTTTTGACCATATACCACCGTATGCCAAAGAGAAAAACGATGCTTGCAATAATGAGCACGCTAAAAGTATGTAGTTGTTAATATATGATAGTTTGTGAACAGATGTACACTGTGATACATTTTGTATTACAATTTGAATATCGCTGTCCCATCGTTCCTTTACTCCATATATTAAGAAGCTGTACCAAGATAATGTCCCCGAAAGTAGCAAAGCGATAATGCAGCTTTTCAATGCGTGAACTTCTCCTATCTTTTTCTGCGAAGGTTTCCGAACAACGATATATCTGTCTACAGCGATGATCACCAAAATAATTAACGATGCCAATGACAAAAATATCGTCATAAAGCATCCCAACTTGCAGACGATATTCAGTGACTTACGCCAAAGTTCCTCAATATTAAAGTTCCAATAGTAAATCATATTGAAAACATAAAACGGTATCACTGTAAAACAGAAAACTATGTCTATACCAGAAAGGAATAGCACATATACTCTGTAATTTGATTGCTTAAATTGTTTGTAGAATATATAGAGTACAAATGCATTCCCAGTTACACCAATCACAAAACATATCGCAAGGAAGATACACGATGGCACATGTTGCTTGAGAAACAATAATTCAGTAGTAAATCTGTCCGACTCGTTTTGCAACAGAAAGCAATGATGACCAATGTTTAGTTCAGTCATGCTGACTATTCACAGAGGAAGTTGTGAAGGGAGATAGGGAAGTTTTTTCCACCAATAAATTAGACTTGGGAATGATTTCCTAAAACACTTAACTAATATCTCCTTTAAAAAATATGTAACAAACAAAAAATACAATGTAGTCGCGCTGTTTTTTTTAGAAGCCCTCGTCACAGTTTTTAGATTAGATAAATGCAATCTTGTATATTCTCATAGTTATTGTAGAAATGTGCTTTTTCACTATTTGAACACCAAACTATTCAAAGTTAAAGTTATCCCTTTTCATTAAAAAAAATATTGGTTAAGTCATTCTCATGTTGTTCTTTTTTTTAATATATATATATCAACAGAAACACGTTTCTGAAGAACCTTAAAATTACCAATGTTCAATAGAACAAAACAAATTAAACGATCGGATTGCACAGTTAAAGAACCATGGTTTCAAAATTCAACAGCAGTGTCCAATTAGGCTTAGCTGTGATTCAAAACATGGGTATATGGAAGTCTAATGCATTTCATATAAGACTTGAAAATTTATGTATTTTAGCAAATAACATTCTGAGCTCTTGGTAGTGCTGGAAATCAGTTATTGTACAAATACTTATACAAATACATTAAGTTTAAGTAATGTTATTTAAAGACTCCAGGGAAGTTGATTAAAACTATCTTTTAGCTTGAAATAATATTAAAGTTCCGAAGTATAGAAAAAAGGAGAAATTCAAGAGAGTTGACGTAAAAGTTTTAATGAATATGTAGGAAAATTTGATTACACAAAATTGGTACCGTCTTTAATATTTTTTCTTAAAAAATATCAATTTCTTAAAGTTTGAAAATTAGAAACAATCCTTTAAAACAATTCCCTTACAGTAGGTAAACTGCACCAAAATGTATGCAATCTTTCTGTGAAGGATCAGGGATCAATGTTGAAAATATAAGAGTTAAAGAGAAAAAAATAATTCGATTTTCCTAATTGACTGGCCAATCCTGGCCCGACTTTAAAATTCATGATCTCGGCTAAAATGCTTTTAAATATATTCTTGATAATATCAGGGGGTGCAACTAAACAAATAAACGATTCTATAATTCATAATACAGTTTGTGTTGGGTATAGAATATCTCCAGTAAACATGGTAAACGAAAAAATATCAGCATGAAATAAATGATGCACGAAAGTACTACAACGGAAGAGTGTTCTCTATATTAAGCTATAAGAACCCGTAGCTTTTCATTTTGATTTTGGAAAACCATTAAAAATTATTTCAAGCATTAACAGACACAGAAAAATGTGTTGCAATAACTAATTTCAATGATTTCCAAATTACCACTTACCCATTATAAACAAAAAGTAAAATCATAAAAATACTGAACTCCAAGGAAAATTCAAAAAGGAAAGTCCCCAATCAAATGGCAAAATCAAAAGTTCAAACACATCAAACGAATGGATAACAACTGTCATATTCCTGACTTGGTACAGGCATTTTCTTATGTAGAAAATGGTGGATTGAACCTGTTTTTAAAGCTAGCTAAACCTCTTACTTCTATGACAGTCGCATCAAATTCCATTATATTGACAACGATGTGTGAACAAAACAACAAAAACAATAGGTAAAAATGTCACAAATAGGGGTAAATAGTCTAATTCGGTAGGTCACATTTGTGACTCTTATATTTTCAAGTTAATCTTGTTTCATAATGTATAGATGCAAACTCGTTCATTCAAGCTAATTCATAATCATGACAGCAAATATTTTGATACGCTCCTTTTTTCGGGCTTTATTTTCAAAATTGATCAACTTGGAATGATGAATTTTTGCAAGATCTGTAATTTTTACCGTTTTTTTAACAATTCCTGGTCGATGACATTTTGAACGAGTGTGGATTAGCATGACGGATGATGAACGACTCTACTAGTGCTCATGCATTTCCATATTACCTTCATTTGTATCGATTTATGATAATTGAACATCAGTAAACTACACTTACCTCAATTTAAACTCTACATTCGCATAAATTTTGCAATTATTGCAAATTAACTTTCAATCGTTTTTGACATTAGTGCTCGAATAGTGTATTAATTTGCTAGAAATTGCATCATACCATAAAGTGGACCCAATTAGAGCATGTAAAGCATATAAATCATTACAAATCAAATATTTCATCAATAAAACCTCAATTCCAATTGTATAATTCTATTTTACTTCATTTCTTGTGGCGTTGATACATTCGTGTAGCACACAGTTCATAATTCTATTGAGGTATGCTGATGTACTGTTGTAAATTCATGAGAGGTGGGGTCCAATGTTATCCATGGTTTGTTGTAATGCACTATTAAATTATGTATTTATGTATTTTTCTGTTCTGAGTGTTATTGCGTTAGTATTCCTGTCATGTAATGTCAATTTAAAAGTAGTTTTAACATTTCCATATCAGCATGAAGTTTTGCTAACCATAAAATTACCCGACCATTTTTTCTCAAAATGTCCAATACCAAGTCAGGAAAATGGCAGTTGTTTTCAAATAGACCGTTTATATGGCGTTTGTTATTGTGGCAGTTCGGTGTTTCTGTTTTTCCCTTGTTTTCCTTTTATAGTTGATGTGTTGACCTCGGATTTGGTGTGTGACCATGTTTTTTTTCGCTTTTTCGATTTCTGACTATTGAACAGTGGTAATCTACTGTTGCCTTTATTTCATACAATATCAAAAGATATAAATCGCATATTCTTTTACATTCTTAATGATAAACAACAAACGTAAAGGAGAGTAGACAACCAGTACAAAGAGTGATAACTTATTTTGTTAAATCTAACTCCCATTCCTTATTTCCTTTTTTCCCGGAGACTCATCAAGTATACAAGGCTAATAATTCGTTTCTCCAAACGCGTTTTTGTCAACATAAGACTCACAAGTGTGGTATATATACGTAGAAACGCTACGAGCAATATGTGACTCTGTCCAAAAGGTACACTAAAACAATAGCCGCTGTATTGAAGTTCTTAGTTTATATCAACGTTTATAAGTTGTATACTAAATAAAGGCAACAGTAGTATACCGCTGTTCGAAATTCATAAATCCATAAAGAAAAAACAAATCCGGGTTACAAACTAAAACTTAGGGAAACATATCAAATATAAGAGAACTACGACACAACAGAAACACAACATTAAAATGTAACACACACAGAAAAAAAACTATAATATAACAATGGCCATTTTCCTGACTTGGTACAGGGCATTTTAAGAAAAAAAATTGTGGGTATAAACAGTTGATTCTAAATAGCCATCTTACCTGGACAGCAGCTCTATTTTACATTCATGTCTCCAAGTGTCTACTCTTAAGCTTATGTACTTCGCCTAAATGAAGTTAACAATGTTCAGTTGTTAAATTAAGACAAATTATAAATCGATTAAGAAGACTTACTAAGGTAACAAGGGAAAACTGAGGGAATCGCATGAACAAGAAATGGATTGAGACCGGGTTAGTCAACAGGATAAGCGTGTCCTGCAATACATGCGTTACACGTAATGCGTAATCGCAGTTCTCCATGTATTCAACAGAAATACGTTAATATCCATGTTTTCACTGTAATAAGGTATGTTTTAATACAATGAAAATATGTGGAAGAAAAGTTGAAACGGTTGAAAGACAACATAAAACCAGAAAATGCACGTCCGTCAATTATATCAAAGTTAATACACAGAATATACAGAGCTGAAAGATAAAGGCATTAAAGAAAGAAAAAAAAACACTGTTGGGTAACAGAAGTTCCGTATGAAATAACCGCTTTAAAGAAAGTTCGAAGTTACTGCTGGTATGCTCAAAGTATTGCATATTTTGAAAGGGAATTCAGACCTTCGTACACTCTATATCTATCAGTTATTGTAGATTTTACATACAGATGTCATAAAAAGTGTAAGAAACAAATTAAGCAATGTTCGTGGAAAAATTAATGGAAAATTAAAATGCAAAAAAAAAAAGAAATGTTAATACCCATGTGCAACTCCGTCTTTATTGATACTTTAATATAATTTATTTAGTTTCATTTAGTTTCATCGTTGATATTTATCAAAATCTTGTCTTTATAGATTAGGAGTAAAGAAGATCCACAATGTATTTAAAATTTAAGTCAAAAATAAAACACTGTCATATTCAAGTAATGTGTATATTGTTATTTTCTCAAAGTTTTAATTAATCCTACCAATTTAATTATGCTAGTATCACTAATATTGCATTACAAAGAAAGTAACACAAGACATATCATATCATAAACGTCAAATGTTTAATGAAATATGCTTACTAGACATCAAGCTACCCTGTTCGGCAGACCTTTAATTTAAATTTCCTCGCCACTCCTCTACATGCGTGTCTAAATCGCCTATCAAATATACTATATATTATAGGATTCACAGCAGCACCAAGAAAATATGATCGCAAGAAGAAACCATATACGACCCTACCACTTGGATTCAAATTCAACACAAAGTTGTCGATGGTATTGCTCAGAATTATAAGAATCATGTAAGGCATGCCTGCAATGATAAATGAAGACGTTACAATAAACATAAGATATGTTGTGTTTCGCGCCAACGTTCTTCTGCGTTTTATTTGATCCAGCTGGGTAGTAGATAGTTGGATTTTGAATGGTTTCTTTCTCTCAATTGTCCCGATCTCAGATGTTTGTGAATCCATAGATTTTAAGTCATCAATACTGTCATTGCTGTTATAAGTCGTGTTTACATTATCTTTACTTTTACTCATTGACACATGAACATACTCGTTCATTGCAGCGGTGTTAGAATTCTCAGTTAGATGTAACCCATTTAAATTAGAAACATCGTCTAAGTTTTCGGTGCTATCCAACGTATTAGTCTTAGACAGGCTTCCACGCCTTTCATTTTTGTAGGCAAAGAATCTCACTTTTCTCCCGATCAGACAATACATGACAATCATTATTGACAACGATGCAGTGAATAGAATAAAAATGAAAAACTTGAAGACCGTCGGATATGCTGTTTTTTGATAATCATCCCCGACAGAACAGTCCGTTCCATTTAATCCTTCACCCTTGATCACAACAGTTTGCAAACCATTCATAACAAATTCAGGCCATATGAGAAGAAGTGTAACAAAAAACAACGCAATACAGAGTAATTTGGCCGTCCTGTTTGAAATTTGAAATCCCACTGGGCGACAAATTTTCAAATATCTGTCAACTGCAATTGCAAGCAATACTCCACCAGCATAAAGGGTTGTTAATGCGTTTCCTGTTCTGGAAAATTTACATAGCAATGTATCTTGAAAGTTGTATTCGTTAAGTACAATAATTATTTCCAACGGAATATCTATGACACAAGTGCTCCAGTCTATTGCAGCAAGAAA
The DNA here is from genome assembly GCF_963676685.1 of Mytilus edulis. Classification (NCBI taxonomy): domain Eukaryota; kingdom Metazoa; phylum Mollusca; class Bivalvia; order Mytilida; family Mytilidae; genus Mytilus; species Mytilus edulis. The sequence goes on along the minus strand of NC_092346.1, from coordinate 74,740,460 downwards.
AAGTAAGAAAATTCTTGAATTTAATTTTGTATAAATTGATGCATAGATGTAAAACACTAAAGAATTTCCAATACATCCCGTGATTCCAACTAATCCAAGATACACGACTATCGGAATGTTTCGTAGCGCTTGCGCATGGTTTAGTTCCTCCAGACGTGATGTCGTGTTATCAAATTCCATTGCCAACTTTACTCAATGTAAATCAAAATAATTGCTATTTTTTTCATGATCTAAAGACACCGTCCTAGATGTTTACTACTCAAACACTATATTTTGAATATAGAGTGGTAAGATTTAAAACATCCGGAGATTTAGTTATGAAATTTAGCCATTTATACCTTACAAAGGGATTAATAATATCATGCAAGATCCGGGATTGTCATACTAATTCACAAACAAGTATGCAAATACAAGACTCGTATCTATGAATCCAAGTAGTTATCTGTTTTAAAAAAAGTAAAATCACCAAAAAACTGAACTCCGAGAAAAATTCAAAACGGAAAGTCGCTAGTCAAATGGCAAAATCAAAAGATAAAGCACATCAAATGAATGGATAACAACCGTCACATTCCTGACTCGGTACAGACATTCTATTATGTAGAAAATGGTGGATTGAACCTGGTTTCATAGCTAGCTAAACCTCCAGAGCTTGTCCTGTTTGAAACGTGCTTCACAAGCTTTAGTCCATTTAAAAATGTTACAGAATACAATTTGCAAATTATTTAACTAAACTAAAATTGGATACTAGTATTTAATGTATGTTAATAAGCACCAGTCAAAAACGACACAATAGTTGAAGGTAATCAAAAACTAATATGAACAAAAAACCAAAACAAGCCAGGAATAAACAAACCGGGTAATAATGAGTGGGAGGTTTGGCTTCCGAAAAAAACAAGGTTCAACCAACCATTCTTTTTTTCTTAAATGTCCTGTGGCAGTTGTTATCAAATAGTTTGTTTCTATGTATGTTAGCGTTCGTTTTTGTGGCACTTCAGTGTTTCTGTTGTTCCATTGTTTTCCTCTGATAGTTAACGTGTTTACCTTGGTTTTAGTTTGTAACCATGCTGTTTTTTTCTCAATGCATTTATGACTTTTGAACAGCGGTATACTACTGTTGCGTTTGTTAACCACATCGCCTTATCTATATCATAAGTGAACATTTGGTTCTGATGCATTCTTTAGCTGTTATAAACAGCTCAATAATATCCTTTATGGGACTTGAATAGTAAACCGTTTTGTTTCTAAAAAGTAGGGTAATAGATTTATTTTGGGAAAACATGTATTTCGAGATCTGATAATTCTTAAGAGCCTAATCCACTCATCGATATGTAAATGTATTATACCATTTCGGCAAAACTTGGATTTCAAAATCGATATTGTCCATTATACTTTTTGAAGCTGCTAGTATTTCATTGAATCATAAAAGATGTGCTTGAAATTGCAGTACATTAAGCAAATAAAATTTAAACGATCAATTTTATATGGATGGATTTTCATTTACCATGAGGCTTTTCTCTGTAGCCTTTGACATCATTTTCTGATGGGTTTGGTGTTGCTCATTCTTTAGTTTTCTATGCTGTACAGTTGTCGTAACGTTGTTTTCGTCTTTTGCAATGAATTTGCGAGTTGTTTTCGACATATGAATTTGAATATTATTTTGGTATCTTTCATAAAATTGAGAATGGAAATGGGGAATGTGTCAAAGAGACAACAACCCGACCAAATAAAAAACAACAGCAGAGGGTCACCAACAGGTCTTCAATGTAGCGAGAAATTCCCGCACCCGGAGGCGTCCTTCAGCTGGCCCCTAAACAAATATATACTAGTCCAGTGATAATGAACGCCATACTGATTTCCAAATTGTACACAAGAAACTAAAATTAAAATAATACAAGACTAACAAAGGCCAGAGGCTCCTGACTTGGGACAGGCGCAAAAATGCGGCGGGGTTAAACATGTTTGTGAGATCTCAACCCTCCCCCTATACCTCTAACCAATGTAGTAAAGTAAACGCATAACAATACGCACATTAAAATTCAGTTCAAGAGAAATCCGAGTCTGATGTCAGAAGATGTAACCAAAGAAAATAAACAAAATGACAAAAATACATAAATAACAACAGACTACTAGCAGTTAACTGACATGCCAGCTCCAGACTTCAATTAAACTGACTGAAAGATTATGATTTCATCATATGAACATCAGGCACAATCCTTCCCGTTAGGGGTTTAGTATCATACCATCATAACATATATGAGAAGAACATAACCCGTGTCATGCCAACAACTGTTTTTAAAAAAATAATGTGTTTAGTTCCGATGCAAAGACCTTATCAGTGACTCAATATTAACGCCAAAATATGCAATCTTTAATGACTTGACAACAGTATCGTAATTATATCCCTTCTTAATAAGTCTATTCAAAGGTTTTGTAAGTTTCTGAGGTGAATACTGACACCTTTGTGCTTTATAAAGAATATTACCATAAAAAATTGGATGTGAAATACCTGAACGTATTAGAAGTCTGCATGTTGAGCTATATTTACGAATGATGTCTTTATGCCGATGATAAAATTTAGTAAATGTTTTGACTAGTTTGTGATATCGAAAACCCTGGTGTAATAATTTTTCAGTAATACATAAATTTCTCTCGTTAAAATCTAAAACATTGTTACATACACGAGCAAATCGTACAAGTTGAGATATATAAACACCGTAAGATGGTGACAAGGGAACGTCACCATCTAAAAACGGATAATTAACGATAGGAAATGAAAAATCATCCCTTTTATCATAAATTTTAGTATTCAGCTTTCCATAAGTGATATAGATATCAAGATCGAGAAAAGGGCAGTGGTCATTGTTAGTATTAGCTTTATTTAAAGTAAGTTCAACAGGATAAATTTCATTAATATACATACTGAAGTCGTCATTATTGAGAGCCAAAATATCATCCAAATATCTAAAAGTATTATTAAATTTGTTTATCAGATGTTGTTTCGATGGGTCTTTGCTTATTTTTGTCATAAATTGTAACTCATAACAATACAAAAACAGGTCCGCAATAAGTGGTGCACAGTTAGTCCCCATTGGAATTCCGATAATCTGACGAAATACGGAATCCCAAAAGCGAACAAAAATGTTATCTAGTAAAAATTCAAGGGCATATATAGTATCAAAGCATGTCCAATTAACATAGTTTTTTTTGTTTATTGCTACTAAAAAATGACCTAAAAGAGTTTGAACATATATATTCACATTCTGATTTTTTGAATGCCCATTTAATTAGGTGTGTGAATTTTTTCTTAATGAGAATGTGAGGCAATGTGGTATACAGGGTAGAAAAATCAAAACTTTGAACAGATTCAAAATCACCAATATAAGCATGCAATTTATCAAGTACTTCCAACGAGTTCTTGACACTCCAAAAGTAATTTATTCCACTATTTTCGAAGGCCTTATTTGAACAATTTATTATCAGGTTTTTAATTGTACCAAGTGTGCTGGTAAGAAGAATAGACAATTTAGTAGTTGAACAATGGCTTGAAGACGAAATAAATCTATATTTGTAAGGGGTTTTGTGTAGCTTCGGAAGCCAATACATAGTTGGGACTTTCATTGTATTTGGCTCTGCTTGTAAAGCGGTGGCTAAAAGTTTATGTTTGTTACAGATTTCGTTTTCTGAAAATGGAGTCAGTTGGAATGTTGGTGAATTGGTGATTTCCTTTTTCAGAACCTCAATGTAAAATTTACGTCAAACAATAATAATATTATTAGCAGCTTTATCTGCCGGGACAAAAACAAATTCCTTGGCTAGTTCTTTTAGTTTATGTTTGATACGAGAAATAGGTTTATTGTGGTTATTGTTTATAGTAAAATGTTCTTTAAAATGTTGAATACGTATATCAACTATCTTCATTACTGAATTAAAAAAAGAGTCCAAAGATTTTTTGTCAGCTTTTTCCCGTTTTATCCATTTCATACAGTAAGTATGGAGTGAGTCGTTGATGATATTACGACACTCATTCCAATTAATAATTGACGGGGGACGATATTTAGGTCCTTTACTGAGGAATGATTTTAACTCTCGGTCTTGAACGATGTTAAGATCTCCTGTTATAACATGGGAAATGGGTCCATAAATATATATATTCGGAATTACTGCAATTACATGAAGTAGGTGTATTTTCACTGATATTAACATCTTTACACATTTGACTATAATTAAACACAAATTTCCGGGTAGATTTCTTGTAAATATAACAAATAAGAGGTAGCTCAGTATTGTCAAAATATCCAGGAATTTGTTCTTTAACAGAATGGTCGTTAAATATACCGGCAATATTTACAAAATCAAAGCCTTTATTGACATACTTAATTTTAATAAAATGTTTTTTATGATCTTTAGGGCGATCAAATTTGGGAAATAATTTAGAATAACAATATGCCATAATAATTTGAACAATTTCATACTTAGGACTGCTATATGAAATTGTGTTGCAATCCTCCAAAATTGTATTTAACCTGTTAACCTGTAACGAACAGAGTTTTGTTAACAGATAATGTCTGCCGTTGTTTTTTGAAATGGAAATTAGGTCCGAAATATTGGTATGATTGGCCCGAAATTTTCTTTGATTGCGATTTGTTCTACGACCGTGAGAACGTTTTTTACGAACAGTTTTAGAAACTATATCCAAAATGTTAACGGAATTGGTTCTAGATATATTACCAATTCCCATGATATTATCATTTAGACCGAGAGGGTAAACTGTCTGTAATTTTTTAATCCAATTTAATTCAATTATTTTCCGTGATCGTACAAACTTTGAAAGCGATTCACCAGGCTGCTTATTTACTACTTCTAAAGGTTGAACTGCTAAATATTTAAAAGGATGGTTGTGCTTCTTAAGGTGTTGGTAAATGATACTTTTGAATTTATTGGGTCTTTTAAAACGATACAGATGTTCTTGAGTGCGTTTAGATAAATATCGTCCAGTTTCTCCTACGTACTGAATACCACATCCCGGTTTGTTTCATGTGAGTAAATAAATAATACTGTTTGTTTTTCAAGTTATATCAGTTTCAAAATTTAAGGAAAATGTGCGACCATTAAACGTGGACCTTACCGTATTGTTGGTGGAAAGACGGGGACATGTAAGTCATTTTTTGGCATGACACTTATCGATAGAAGGGTAACCACGATTTTTATTGTTAAAAATGTTAGCGATGGTAGTATTTTTAGATAACCGATTTTGAAGATTGAGACGTGTGGATACCCTTTGAACAAGTTTAGTATTTAGTAATTTTCCATTTCTAAGCTCATTTATCATTAATCTTTCTGGCAATATTTGGCTTATATTGCATAAATGACCAGGTTAGATGATTAACTAAAACACATTTAAGCTGCACCTTTTAAGTATTTTATTCAAATATTAGGTTTGCGGATGATGTCTTGTTCCCTAGTAAATGTAAAAAAAAAGTTCAAAAATCCAAAACTGAGCAACCAGATAAACTACAGATAGAATAATGTTGACTATATCTTAACAGTAATTCAGAGTATAAGTATACAAGATCATACAAGGGGTGGGATCTTAAAAAAAAACTTATAGATTATCCGCCCACATACTAATGTTACTGTCCAGTCAAGATCTTTATAAATGGTCTTTTTATGTCATATATTAACGTTTTTCGTTGGTTTTTTCTATGGATTTGGCTTTGATGGCAATTCTTTGACAGTTCTGTTTCACAACTTTTCTAGACTTTAGACAATTTAGAGATGGACTTATCGTATGTACAAACCTTTCAAAGTTACCAGGCTTATAAGTTAGTATCAGGCGTGTGTTTCTTCTTTATAAGACTCAACAGTGGCAACTGAATCACTGTTTTAAAAACCAAAATCAAATATGAAATTTAAGAGCATTTGAAATCTTTTCTTATCCCCAAAATTAAACCAAAATCTGGCTTAATAATGTACATCAGCCTATTTTTTTTAAAGATAATTCACCAATTCATTCCAATATATCCTACATACATTTTCAATTGAAAAAAAATGAAATGACACAAATAACCAAAAAATATCTCACGGTTTACATACTGTGTTTAAAAATAGACAGATGTACATCATTCAACCAGATTGGTGATTTTTTATTGAGAAAGGTTCATGTATCTTAGTCTGAATGTTCTAGCTGGTGGATGCTCGACTAAATACTTAACAACGTATAGACTAAATCTTAATGTTGACAACATAGTCACTAACACACTGTATACTGGTTTCACATCAAAATGTTGCAATCTTGACAAAAACTGAAAGTTTTGGTGTTTTATATCACCGGAACCATAACTGCTGATTCATGAAAAATGAATCTAGACACAGAAAAGTCAATCAAGTGTGGATCATAGGACTCCTACTGTACTTTACAAGAGACTTCAAAGGTGAAATACCACTGTGAAATGGTCAATCATCAAAAATACCTGATGATACAAGGATGGCTGAACAAAAGTAACAAATAGGTATACATGATTAGTACCAATCAAATGAAAACTGGGCTCCTTATCTTTTGATACTACAAAGTTATGTGACTTTATTCAGTCCAAAATTGAAAAATGCAATGTATTTAGTCAATTTCAGTTTGTTAGATTTTATACATACACCACCAAACTATTCTGAATATAAGTCTGTCTAAGTGTGTAAAAAGAAGGACAAAAGATACCAGAGGGACAGTCAAACTCATAAATCGAAATTGAACTGACATGCCATGGCTAAAAATTAAAAAGACAAGTAGACAAACAATAGTACACACGTCACAACATAGAAAACTAAAGAATAAGCAACACAAACCCCACCAAAAACTCTCAGGTGCTCCAGAAGGGTAAGTAGATCCTGCTACACATGTGGCACCCGTTGTGTTGCTCATGTTATAACAAATCCGGTGAATAGTCTAATTCAGTAGGTCACATTCATAAAAGGGAAGGGGATTGTAGTTACAACGTAAGGAACATATCCAATCCGATGGAAGATTTTTGGAAAATTCACTTATCATTTCTGAAGAATAGATTGACTGAACTAGTTTCCCTAACTTTAACTAGTTATTAAAAAGGGGGTGTCTGTATAAACTCACTTCAGAGAGTTTGTGCACCCCTCATGAGAAATTCAACCATACACTTTGTAAATCTCTACTTATCAATATATTTGCAGAATTAAAACCTAATCTTACCCATCTACTTTTGGACAAATATAAATACATTTCTTCAAAAGTCTGGAAACTCCAATTAGTATAAAATACCTGTGTTTTGATTGACTTACAGGAATAGTCTGAATATTTATTTATTTAAGGGCCTTTAGACAAAATAACAGAGAGACAGTGATATTTTGCTCTGTATTTGATACAGATATGATAAAATAATGTCCATGTTTCCTGAGAATCACTACAGTCTTCCATCTGTCAAAATAATCCAAATAATGGGTTTGCATAGGCCATGGGTTTCACATTGGGATGTGGCTGAAATATACAAATATACAAATATATAGAATTTAAGATACTTAATACTACATGTAAACATAAAGAATATGAAATTTTCATTATTGAATATTTAATCTTTATTGTTAAGTATGTGTTTGATAATTTAAAAGAGAATCTTTGTTTGGGATGGTTAGTGTTATTAACCTCAATAGAATAATAAATGTATCTTTTCAAAGTTTCAAAGCCATAAGTGGAGCTCATGATTTCTCAAAATATCAAATATTTTTCTATGATCGAATTTCCTATTCTTTTTAGACAGGATGACTATTTTTGAAGAGGAATAGGACTAAACAATAATAATTGTTAAAAAGACTCATTTATGTATCATGGTTTTCAAAAGGAGGTCAAATTAAAGAACAGTATGCCATTCATTTTCCTGTTCAATTTGATATAGTTTGCTGTTCATTCATTAAGTCCTCTCTATCAATCCAATACTATCCTAACGTAAATATAAATGACCATCTCATAAATAACTGGCAAAAACTAACTATATTTAGTGAATTTTTAATTGATGGTCAATTTTCAGACCATCACACTTACCACTGCTTCAAATGATGTAAATTTGGGGGTCAGGTCATCACCGGTGATATTGATAAAGGCTCCTTTATTTCCCATCTGATCACTGAAATTGAAATTTTTAAAATTTTAGGATAAATGTGTACACAACTTTGCAAATTGAAACTGTATGCTTCTATGGTAAACTTTATTGCTTAAATGTATTACAGCAACAAATTTATAGATAAATAATGCTTTCTTTATCAAATTCAATTAATATGCACAACAATGGAAAATGATCTAGAATGAAAGTTATTGTCATTTGTCAGGGAGCAATTGTACTGTTATCTCTTGGGCTTTTGTTCTGTTCAAAATAGAAATTGTTATATCTTTTTATGAAGAACATATTACATCAAAAACATTGAAGAATAATAATGTTGTGCACATCAACTTGTGATTTAGAATATCAGGTGCTTTAAAACATTATTAATGGTGACATACCAGTAATTAGGAGCAGAGAAGACTGTTATACATTTGCCATCATGTATCACTTCGTATCCATCTTGTTTCACTTCATGACTCCGTACAATATAGTCCAATTTATTTTTCTGAAGAAATTTCTTTGTTACGTCTGGTCCAAACATGGTCCCTACCCCTCGTTTACTGTCACTTGTCCCACACATCATCTGGGGATCAGACCATAACAGTTCACACATTGCTCCTGTAAATATTTATCAAAAATGACATTTTATATCTTACATTATATCTGTCCTGTATAATCAATGAAAAGATTCAGTATTTTCCACAAAAATCACAAATTAAAAGAGCTAATCATTCAATTTTTGTTTCTGTTAATGCTCTCAACTATTTCAATTCTAACAAAGTTACTGGCAACATAACTGCAATGCCCATTCTAACAATCTTAAAAAACTTATATCAGTTAGTTAACCAATATTTACTTTAGCCTAATGTATCATACTGTTACAGTTTTAGCAAATTAATAAAACTTATTTATTACACATTGAATTACAAACACCTTTATATCATGTTACAGTGCAATCAAACTTTATAATAAACATTAAACTATATTAAAAACAGCAACACCTACCACTTTCTGGAGGTTGTCTGTTACGATCAACTTTCCGTAAATCATCTAATGTTACATTTTCATCCCTGAACAATCCTCCATGCATTAACTGTAATATTAAACATTATAAATTACTGTGTTCATGTTTATTGGTGGTTAACCCTATTATATGTGCTCATCAATAATGTGAGAACTTAATGAGTTAACTCACATACCATCAAAATAAAAAAACCATTTAAACTGGTTCTACTTTTTATAATAGACTCATTCAAGATTTGAAGTCTCCACTATGACTGATATGAGTAATCTCAGCCCTTAGAAAATATGTTTGTTTCCATTTTTATTCATTTATTGTTTTTTTTAGATGTCTCCATGACTTTGATCATATCAATCTGTATTTCAATAAAAGACATATCCCAAGAAATGAGTTGGAATACAAATGAACAATGCTACTTTACAATTAATTCCACATTCAATCCTCTAAAAGTCTGGAGTCATTCAAAATTCAAAATCAACTGTCTAACTTTCAGCATTCTTCTGTCATAAACATTTCTAAATCTCACTTATGTGTGAAAGCCTTCTTGATTAAAGTAATGCAATTGAACAGAGCACCATTTTGATTGTTATAAGTCATAGATTTGTTTCTTTGGTGTTAACCCCACATCCTCTTTTATTCCTATTCATTTTAGTAATCATATATATGCGACACAAGCAAATCCTTGATATAGGATTGACAGACTACTATTTATATTTATGATAGATAGAATGAATGGCAACTCCCTCATGAATCTTGCCTGTTAACATATTTGAAATGTTTAGCAGAATATCGACACCTTTGAAGCAAATTTTGAAAGGTGACTAAAGTTTTCTATAAACAATCTTTTGTTAATTTTGTTAATTACTTACTAAAATTTTATTATTTATACAGTGACATAAAGGCAGCAAATTGAATATCTCAGTAAACAGGTCAGCCATTTTACTGCTGTATGTGGTATGTGTTAAGGATTATCATTATTAACTACATACATTATATAATTCATAGTATTGTTGATTCATACATTTTATCATTTGTTTTACAAAATACATTCATTTTAGAGTGTTAAATAATATTCCAGTATTGTAAAGTGTCATTATCATGAGGTAATGATGGTCAATTGCCTTTTTTGATCTTATAATATTGTGTGAAGCGATTTTTCCTTAAAAGTCATGGTGTATATTGACATATATGTATATTAAATGCCCGGCTGCTGACCTCAGGGAGGGCATAACTTAGTCTACAGTAAAGCTGTTTAAAAACCAGTAAAACTGTGAGCTACTGCTCACTGATGATATCCCCGTCGAAATATTTCGGTAAACAGGGAGTTGTCAAGTGATAAATCTGAAAACCCATCTGACTTATATAAACCCTGAAACCAAATTTCACAAAAACATGTAATGTAGTTACTGAGAAAAAATGCGACAAAAATTGTCAACTTGGCTATCATGTGTTAAATGATACAAGTTTTCAGTAAACAGGAAGTTGTTGAGTGATGAACCTGAAAATGCATCACACGGTATAGCTGACTTATATAAACCCTGAAACCAAATTTCAGAAATCCTTGTATTGTAGTTCTTGAGAAAACTGCACAGAAAATAATCATGGGACGGACAGACTGACAGATGGACTAACAGATGGATAGACAGACAGAGGTCAAACAGTATACCCCCACTTTTTTAAAGCGGGGGTATTATAATGAAAAGGATATTTTGATTTGACTTCTCCTTCAAAACCATACATCTGATTCATTGTTGCACTTTCATGATTCCCTAAAAATAAAATAATACCATAAAAGTTTTAATTACAATAGTGTATCTACATTTCCTTTATTTGCACAATTTTTAAAAAACAGGAGATATTACGGTACAAAACATAAAAACAACATTTACTGAGCATATCTTAGTAATATCTTAAATAAAAGACACAGTCAACAGCATATGAGGTCTAAGTAGTTAATCTAGAGTGATCATTATAATTTTTCAACTATAAAGTTTTCAAACCCCTATATGGCGAGGTATGTTAGACTGAATTTAATTGAAAAGGATTGCAAGGTTTATTTCCAAAGGTCAATGGTTCTCCCAAGGTACCCTAGCTTCTTCCATCAATAACCAGATGCCCCACAGGGTGCAGCTTTATACGACCGCAGAGGTCTAACCCTGAACGGTTGGGGCAAGTATGAACACAACATTCAAGCTGGATACAGCTCTGAATTTTTATTGTGTTTAAATGTTTCTGATACAGAATAAGGGTGGTCTAATGAACTTAAAATACTTTTTTTGATTTTAAGCAATTCACTATGCTGTTGAATATTAATCCTAAAAGAAGAAATTTTCTTTTTAATTTCTGTAATCTGAAATGAGAAAAATTGACCCCCCCTCCCCCATTTTTTTTTCACCTTGATGAGCACCCTTTCCCTTATTTCAAAAATTATCTCAATTCATATTTCTAATGGAGTTTGCAACAATAACTACTCATTTAAATACTTCATAAAATATTTAAATAAATATAAAATGTCATACAGTCATGGTTAAAATTAATATTAATTAACTTTATAGTAACTTCTAAAACAATAAATGGGGAATGTGTCCAAAGGGACAGATGATGCCCTCGCTAGCACATACCGTTATAAAGGAACTTAAACTGAGTTTAGAGGTAATAAGCATTATATACACATTTCATTAAATTTAGTTGAGACAAACTTAAGTTAAGAGAACAGAAACTAAAAAGATCTTCATTTTTTTCCACTTGTAAAGGGGCATAACCCTAGAATGGTAATCAAAGTGCTTGTAATCACTGAATGGTAAAGATTGCTTTAATTTATCAGTTGGTAGTAAAGTGAATAATATTGCATTGTATATTGTATATAGCCTTGATTGAAGTTGATTCAACTACTATTCTGGACAAAGAAAGATAACTCCAATTCTCAAAGAAGATTTCATAAAGCATTGGTTTTAGGTGATTCAACAACCATTCTGGACAAAGAAAGATAACTCCAATTTATTTTCTTGAAACTACAAAAATGCTTGTTTTTGGTCCTTTATTCCTATACTGTTTGCCCCATAACCCTTAAAAATATATCCCAACCTTCTACTTATGGTATTAAACATTGTGGTACAATTTTAGAACAATTGAAATACTTATACACAATTTATTGTCCTGACACTAGATAAATGCTTGTTTTGGCCCCTTTGGGCCCCTAATTCCGAACCTTAAGGACCATAACCTCCAAAATCAATCCCAAGCTTTCATCAATTAAAAGCTTTAAATAATTGTCAAAAAAGGATTAAAAGATCAGATGCAGGGTCAAACCAAAGACTGGAAATTTTGTAATTGCTGCTTCTTAACAAACATGGTCACTGTTGACTAAGAGGCTAAGAGCAGTCATGTACACTTGGAATTAGAATAATGTGTTCTGATCTTCTTGCTAACTATCAACTTGTGAACTAGCTCCATAAAAATCAAGCTCATTGTTTCAGACTTGTACAAAGTAGGATTCATGTACACACCACCACAATAACATTTTTTAGTAAGTCCTGGTATGCATGTAATATCAGCCTCTGGATGTCACCATCTATTAATCATCATCAACATTCTCATGTATATTTTTATTTTTTGTGTTGCATGTTTTTGACATTATTTTTTTTTATTAGATGTTTTGTGTTTTTGCTCAGTTGACATTGTTCTTGTGATAAATTAAGTTATTTCCTAGGATTTCTTGTTTCATATACATCAAAATTCTATCCTACATCCCTCACCCCCTCCAAATACTTCTCGCAAAAACTAAAAGTAAAATGTATTTGAATTATACATTTTTATCTAAAAACTTACCCCTGGCCATATAAAAACTATCTGGATACAAAAGCTTAAAACTAAATAAAACAAATATACATTCTACAGAGAATGACCCTCGGTCTACAAAATCACCATTAAATAACTGGTCAAAGGTTAAGGAAATTTTACTAACATAAATTTACAGCCCATATAACATGTGTAAAAAGACTCTTTTACCTTAAAAAGGTAATATATTTTTAAGAATATGAATTTAGTTCTCAATGCTATATTTTCTTACAAACCTCATTGTTGTGTCTTAAATTATGTTTTAACATCTAGATAGCAGTGAGATAGTAACTTAACAACAGATAACAGCTTAATATGATCCAGTGATGGATTCAGGGGTTTTGCAGGTTCTAACGACCCTTTTAATGTTTATCATTTTTTAGAATAAAATAGTTTAAAAAATCATATATTCTTTTATCTTCAATTAAACCCCTTTCAAAAAACCTTGATCAGTCCCTGTGATTAAACAGATTTTTTTTACATTTATCATAATTTCATTCAAGCTCTATAATACCACTTAGCATCATACAGCATTTTTCACATTTATTATAATTTCATTCAAACTCTATAGTACCACTTAGTGTTGTAGATTTTTTATACGTTTAGTATAGTTCATTCAAACTCTATAATACCACTTATCATTGTAGATTTGTGTAAGCTGACGTTGTAAAGGATACATAAGGATTATCTACAGACGGTAAACCATTTAACTTAAATATATTAAGTAGATCATAATACTGCCCATGTATATCACCACATATAGTAAACTTTTGTCCCTGAAAATAGAAATCATTTCATTATTTATAAATCATTTCTATTAAGACCAATTATGGACACACATAAAGCTGGTATACAGATTTTTTTTTATCTTTATATCTATTGTTAATTTGTGATCCCAAAGTGGACTTCTTTAGAGAACTGCATTCAAATATTTCCTTTTTTTAAGTTTTTAGATTATGAGTTAACTATCTATATATGCTGATTGTTTATTTTAAGTTGTGTCTATGTTTAGAGACTGATTTCATCGAGCCCCTCTGAAATTATACAAAGTCGGAAATATTTGTGAATGTATTTTATAAATGTAGTGTTTTATACTTCTTAATTTTGTCTTTGAAACAAAAAAATCTTTTTTCCACAGAAAACACCAATTTTTGAGAAAATATCCAACTATTAACTATACTTGTCTTGTATGCTTTCATGCATGCTCATTTGAGGTACTGATGCTATATTTTTAAACTCTATGTTACTACACTTGTCAATTTGTACCGAAATTTTGTGGGCATCTTCTAGTAGGTGGTATGGCAACATTGAGCGTTTATAATATAGAATTTTATATAGACTATTAATTAATATTGTAGACCATGAACTTAGTGTCAAAACACAGATACTACAATACAAACAATGTTTAATCCTATTCCTGTATTTCTATATTTTTATTGGCTATCTTAAATGTATTGTAGAAATAATTGACTTTCTTTCATAGTTTGCAACCATCAAATTATTTTGAGAACAACAAGATGAAATTAACGATGTAAAAAATTGCCTTGTGTTGACCTTACCTTTGGCACATCTATATCTACCAGTGAAGGTTGATTTTTAAATAGGTCTTTAATTTGCAATAATATCTGAAAGTAAATCACAGACAATATTATCTAAAGTAAATGCAGCTAATGCAGGGAGTATAAATGTTGCAGCAAAAGGTTTGTGTATCCTTGTGTTATCGGTTCTCGATAATGTAAGAAACGTTTGCTCGGTAGGGCCAGTTCTTCAAATAAATGTAGTCAAAGCTGGTTGTGTTAATTAAGTAGATACTTTTATTCATTTCCTATTATCCTCACGATTTTCTCTTGCGTAAATCAAGAAAAATCAAAACATCTGTCGTTGTGCTCAATTTTGACATTGTGTGCAATACGTCATCAGTTCTCGATAGTTGTGAAAAGTATAGTATGGTAAGCATGTTTGATATTAATAGAAGATTTAAAATTACGCAAATTGAAGAAAAGCATCAATTAACTATCATTTGTCGCTAGAAAACATTTTTTTTTTAATGCATTATAGCTTTATTGATCAATTAAGGCATCTTTAACGGATATCCTAGGAATTATCACTCAAGGACAAAAATATGCATTGAATATTAATTTTAGATGATTTTAAATTATTGAACCAATTCTTATATGTTAAAAGATGTTGTCATAGCTGTTATTAATATTTTCTGTCACAGTAACAATACTTAAAGGCATTACTTTTCCGATAATTGAATTGAATTAATTTTTATAGTTGATAAGATATGACCCAAACTGCATAGATTTTTTTCCATAGCAACGTCACACCACATCTTACAATTGTGTATAACGTAGGTGGACTTGACCTTCTTTTTCAAGCTAAGTTTTGTTTACATTTGAAAATGTGCTATTTATGAATAGTTATCAAAAGTACCAGGATTATAATTTTATACGCCAGACGCGCGTTTCGTCTACATAAGACTCATCAGTGATGCTCAGATCAAAATAGTTATAAAGCCAAACAAATACAAAGTTGAAGAGCATTGAGGACCCAAAATTCCAAAAAGTTGTGCCAAATACGGCTAAGGTAATCTACTCCTGGGGTAAGAAAATCCTTAGTTTTTCGAAAAATTCAAAGTTTTGTAAACAGAAAATTTATAAAAAAGACCATATAATTGATATTCATGTCAACACCGAAGTGCTGACTACTGGGCTGGTGATACCCTCGGGGACGAAACGTCCACCAGCAGTGGCATCAACCCAGTGGTGTAAATAGTTATCAAAAGTACCAGGATTATAATTTTATACGCCAGCACGCGTTTCGTCTACATAAGACTCATCAGTGACGCTCAGATCAAAATAGTTAAAAAGCCAAACAAATACAAAGTTGAAGAGCATTGAGGACCCAAAATTCCAAAAAGTTGTGCCAAATACGGCTAAGGTAATCTACTCCTGGGGTAAGAAAATCCTTAGTTTTTCGAAAAATTCAAAGTTTTGTAAACAGAAAATTTATAAAAAAAGACCATATAATTGATATTCATGTCAACACCGAAGTGCTGACTACTGGGCTGGTGATACCCTCGGGGACGAAACGTCCACCAGCAGTGGCATCGACCCAGTGGTGTAAATAGTTATCAAAAGTACCAGGATTATAATTTTATACGCCAGCACGCGTTTCGTCTACATAAGACTCATCAGTGACGCTCAGATCAAAATAGTTAAAAAGCCAAACAAATACTAAGTTGAAGAGCATTGAGGACCCAAAATTCCAAAAAGTTGTGCCAAATACGGCTAAGGTAATCTACTCCTGGGGTAAGAAAATCCTTAGTTTTTCGAAAAATTCAAAGTTTTGTAAACAGAAAATTTATAAAAAAGACCATCAAATGACCATATAATTGATATTCATGTCAACACCGAAGTGCTGACTACTGGGCTGGTGAACCGAGAGGATGAAATTGGGGTTATTTTGGGAATAAGGAAAAGTAGGCTAAAATCGGAAAATATTATTTTTACTGTTGTAAAATGTCTGAAAACTTGAAATTTTTAGTTAATGCTTGCTTGAAGCAAGTTTCTATTCTGTCCTTGAAATACAGACAAATAGAAAACATGTGCGATTTCGCAAACTACTTTTATTTTAAACTATGTGCATTGCTATCGAGAACTGATTACTATCGAGAACAGATGACTACACGATACTGGTGAGAGATATTTGTATGTTAGAAATAAAACTGAATTTTATGATGAACAAAAACTAAATATACCATTGATAACAACAAGATAGTAAAAGACCATTCATAAATTGAAGTAAGTTATATCAAAGGTAAATTCTGAAGCATTACCACTGGTATGTAAAGTAGCTCTCAACAAGTAAAGGTTAAAATGTAGTTCTTTATATTGTTTTGATGTATTTCATAATATTTTTGTTACCTTTACCTCATTTTCATCTTAAGTATCAAGCAAATGCATATTCTATTCAGTACCCTGAATTTTTTTAACAGATAACAATAAAAAAATCTTGATCCAATCTCATCAGTACTTGAACTTGCTAGACATGATAGTTTTGGGTGCATTTTCAGAGATAAATAATGTAAGAAACACTTTTCTACCGGATTTTTACTAGTTTTTAAAGTTTGGAGGTAAATAGAGACATCAAGTTACAGACTAAAGAAATATTCTATTATAAACTAAAATAACTAAATGGAATAAGAGGGGTAATTCAATTTACTATAATTTGGTTAAGTGGAATATTATAATTCAACTATGTATGATTGGGATCTTTGAGGATCTTTTATAGATTTTTTTGAAATATATACATAGTTTACCTGGAATGCAAATCTACTGTGTAATTTCTTCTGGTCTCTAAATGTATCAAGTAAATCTTGTACGAATTTAAGTGTAACCTTTCCATCCTCTAACACTGGTCCTGAGTAGTCTCCTTCAATTGCTACAGATAAAAAAAAATACAGGTGTTAATATAAAGTTGGAGAAGATCCTAAAACATTGGAAGACAATGCTATTCATTCTAACAGTTCTCTAAAAATATTCTATGCATATAAATATGTTACCAAAGAACAAAAACACATTCTTTTGATAGTCTTTCACATATGAAAATAAATAAAATCTACAAATTGTATAAAGACAAAGAATGAAAAATTTCAATCAAACGGAAAGTTTTGGTCATGATATACCTAAAACAACTTTTATTATACATACTCAATGATTCCAAGTCAATAGTTTCTGACACTGGCTTTTCCTCTACTGCAATGGCTTTCTCAAAGGCTATTCTTTTTACTATTTTCCCACATTCATTAAACTTTGCCCTTGCATCTTTATCACTTGGCTTTACTTTAACAACCTGAAAAAAATATGCATAACAGTGTTTTGATTTATAAACAGTAGTAAAAGGAAAGGACATGAAAGTATAGAAAATAAAAGAATGTCATTGTCCCCCGTGTTGCACCTATTTTATAGACTGCTGAAATAGATCATTGATTATCTTATTAAAGAAATAAATTACATTTCAAACAGACACACATGGGCTTCACCAATAGTACACTATAAGTTTTATAAAAATCTGGCAAGAATTGTACCTGTGTGAGCGCTAACCAAGACCATTTTCCATAAATTCAATATTTCCCAAAGGCATAACTCTTTAAAAGAAAAAGAACACCTAATTCTACCATTGGTACCTTGACCCATGTAATGACTAACCTAAAAGAAGGGCGATTTGCTATATCAACATTTGACCATAGAATATAAACCGAATGTCCCCTTCTGCTGCCATGCTGATATATTTCCAAAGTAGAGGCCATGTTTACCTCTTAGAGTACATCATAGTATTATCGAATGTTAAGCACCATTTACTCACTTGATATAGTAATATTAATTGAAGATCAAGTTTTTAAAAGTTAAATTATAATGCTTACAGCTTCAAAATCTTTCAATGCAAGTTTGAACTTCCCCAGCGCCATGTTAGCTGATGCCCTTCTGTAGTAAGCCTGAAAAAAATAAATAGATGAATTTGAAAACATATCATAATTTTTCAACCATTGATGTAACATTTCCTACTGTCACTTCAAATCAAATCTCCTAAGTTGTATTCATTATTAGATATTACATGTATTTAGAAACAGACTATGAATGATTAACTTCCTACTGACCCTTAAGTTTTAGAGGAGAAAATTTTGAAATAATCGAGGCCTACAAACAGAAACTAAATGAAAGCAATATCTCACTCTAGACCTATAAGCTAACAGATAATGTTTTTTTGAGAGCTTAAAATCTGTTTATTGACCTGCAAATGTTAAGCAGTTTTCCAGTAAGTTATTTCTGGTAAAATGTGTCTTAGAAGTTTTATTATTATAATGATTGTACACCACAGGTCTATAAATGGGGGTACTAGAATACTACATATAACAGGTCTATAAATGGGGGTACTAGAATACTAGATATAACAGGTCTATAAATGGGGTACTAGAATACTAGATATAATTCTGTTGGACACCACCGGTCTATAAATGGGGGTACTAGAATACTAGATATAATTTTGTTGGACACCACCGGTCTATAAATGGGGGTACTAGAATACTAGATATAATTTTGTTGGACACCACCGGTCTATAAATTGGGGTGCTAGAATACTAGATATAATTCTGTTGCCCAGCTCTGATCATTTTATTTGCAGGAGAACTCACACAGAGGTTGTTGGTAGAGCATAGTTAGCTTTTTCGGCAATACTGTTATAATTAATGGTAAATGAAACTTGAAAATTGAATGTTTGTATAAATTAATTATTCACAAATAGATATATTGTACATATTTACATTGCATGTCATCTTTGAATTAAACATCTCTAAGTCACCATGGTTTGATACTATCCTCAATTAAGAAAAAGTTGTTCATTGTATATAACTTTTTAGTATATCACTTTTTCAAAGCTATCATTCTGTTCTCAAACACCCCAAAAAAACTACACTTTTCAAACAATCACCCTTTTCGTATTATGACTTTTATAATTTATCTAACCAATCAAAATACATAACTGGGGGTGGTATTTTTTAATTCCACTAATTAAACTATGATCCCTTACATACCTTTTCTTTAATTAACACTTTTATGGTAAAAAAATCAATTATGTAAGAATATAAAACATCTTTATCTATCTACAATAGGAAATGGCTTATAATCTTACATTTTGAAAGGTGATCAAAATAATTTTACAAGTATTTATGTCTTAATCCCTAATTAAGAATTTAGAAATGTATTCATAATTATGACATTTTTGATACAAGTCATGTAAAGTTTTTAACAAGTCAATACTTAGTTTTGACATATATTCATTTTAAGTAATCAAAGCACTGAAAGTTAGCATTGTAAAACTTAGGAAAATAAAGATTCATTGGCTGTTCTTACCAATGAATAAGATAAAAATAACATTGACATTTTTATAATCCACTATTAAAACAACCAACCTTTATGTAAGATCTGTCCAACTGTAATGCCATCGTAGCATCTGTTAGAGCCAGACCAAACATTTCTGTTTTGATGTAAGCAAAGCTTCTGTTCCCATAATATGCTGCTAAACGAGGCCATTTTTCAATAGCTTGGCTGTACAATTCTATTGCCTTTACATAGTCTGCATCTATAATAGTATAAACTATTATCAACACAATACATGTTTTTATATAATAATACTTGTATAGCTTGATAGGGATATAACCATGGTACTAGACTGAATGAGCTAATAAAAAAACTTTAACATGCCCACAAGAAATTTCATTTCTGCACTAATATGTGGAATAACAGTCTGAAACTTCTCAGGCATATTAAAGAAACAGTTGGATACTTCTGAGCAAATTTTTAAAAACTTTTATCGCAATTTAAGTATGCCTCTCAATAGATTTAGTGTTCTTTTATTCATACATGTGTATAATATACACATATATGAATAAAAGAATATTTGTGAGCACTCACATACCCCACGTCTTCTCATTAACAGTGACAAAAAAAATCTCACTAGATTCCCAAGTTCAAAGACTCATAACTCTAACTAAGTCAACTGACAATAATTTCTTGTGACATACATGTATTATGTCCTTATTTTCTACAAAGTTTCATGAAATTCTATTGTGTGGTTTCAGAGGGTCAACAAATTGATGCATCAGAATATCAAGGCCAAAATTTTAAGTTCAAAGAGGCACAACTCCTAGATAAATAGAATCATAATTTCCTGTCCATATGCACATCTACATAATATGTCCCTTTCAACTGCTAAGTTTCATGAAATTCTGTTGTGTGGTTTAAATTTCAGTTGAGTTTTAATAACAAGAACAGGACTGATGCACAGACATGACAGACTGACCAACAAATGGGTTAAAACCTTATACCATACTGGCCAGGAGCTACATGTACTTATTTGTTTGTAACTTTCGATCTACACTACATACAGTTATTCTGAAAATTTTGTCTCAAAGATAAGTTACTATGCATGAACTAGATTTTTTTAGAAAAGATGTATTATGATGATTGTACAATCTGTACTGTAAATAATAGACTTGAAGGATGGTCTATTCTAGTCTGACAGAGCAATATTGATATGTATTTAATCAATAATTGATATGTACATGTATTTAATCAATAATTGATATGTACATGTATTTAATCAATAATTGATATGTACATGTATTTAATCAATAATTGGGTCACAATTATCACGAGAGACAATGTGCACAATTTGTTTATTACCTGGTCCAAACTCATAAAATGCAATAAAACATTTTAATTTATGTTTATTTGAGTTTCATCTATAGCCGTGAAACAGTCTTTTTGTGCTGATGCAGTGTAAAGCAATCACCATGCACCAATTAATCAATTTTAATATAACAGTTTCAGTGTATGTTACATGTACATGACTTTGTATATTTGGGTACAAAAAAGATGTGTTTAAGATGAAGAAAAATCCTCCATTCTTTGAAGAGGTAAAAAAAAAAAAAAAATTTTTACAAAAAAACACATATTTTTCGATGCTTTTATAAGGAAAATTAAAAACAAAGTATACTACATGTATGCTACCCTATGAGATATCCACTTTTCAACCATTTAAAGGTAATTTATAACAACAACTGTAAAATGCACCTTACATAATTAAAAGCACTGAATAATTTGCAAAGAAAAGTACAATGAAAATTCTATAAATTTATGAACACAAGAAATACTAGATAATGAAACTATCAAAATAAGATATTGTAAATTTCCCCTTTACCACTCATACTGCAATCATTCCTCTTCAAGGTCAATGTTTTCATTAATACCATGTGGCAATACTAAGACATGTAAGAGTTAGAAATACAGTAGACCAATGTTTAAACAGAGAAAATCCCACAAAAAAGTCATTCACATTTATTCTTGTGGGGCAAAAATATTTACACATACTCATATTTCAAGTCCATTAATACAATATTAATGGTCCCGTTTTTTACCAAAATTTGGATGGAATCAGGCATTTGTGTCAGGGAATCAGATGGGATTATTTTTTCAAACTACTTACAGATTGAAAAAAAGATGCATAGTTATATCTGCATCTCTTCCATGATAAGTTTGCAAAGTTTCAACTTGTGCTTCTAAATGATGTATAAGCAAGAAATACAATCAAAGAGCTGAATAGCTCTGAGGGGAAAGACAGCCCTTGTTTCTATTTAATTATGTTTTTGGAAAGGGAGGGGGGTATCTTTTGATAGTTTTCATATGAAGAATGAAAAAGAGAACAGCTAGAACATGTAGAAAGGTTGACAATATTGAAATCAATTGTTGTTTATGTAATTTCATTTCCTTAGTTTAGGATTCAATTTGGACCAATGAAAGAGATCTGCATCTTCTAAATCTAAACATTTGATTAAAGTTGATAGCTAATTATAAAACTCAACTGAATTCTGTCATTTCACAACAACTACAATATTTTCTGAAATCTTGATTGTGTACTACTGAACTGCAGGCTCGGGCGATTTTCCATTTTTTGTGACAGTTCTCTTGGATTTTTAGGTTTTTTCTTTAGAAAGTGTGGACTGAAAAATCTATTCAGTTTTAAATTTCCAATGAATTTTATGAAGTTCGGAGTTATAACTCTCATCACAGGGAATCAGGTACTAATAAAAACAAACAATATGAGAGATGTAAACTGTGTGAAGCTTGTTTCCAAATCTTAATTTTGAAATATTTGTAAATAATAAATATGTTTAAACTACAAAATGCAAATTTTTATTATTTTTTTTTTTACCATTACAATGATTATGTAGGTACACAAAAATTTAGTTTTAATAGAAGACTACTAATCCAATGAAATGTTACATTTGAAGTGTTTAAATACATTAACTTTTATTTTAGTGGATAATTACTCATCAATTGAGGTGCTCCTGAATTGGAGGAAGATTCTCAGAATTTTTACAGAAAAAGTGGTCTGACTAATTAGCGACAAGAAGAATTTTAGCGACAAGAAGCGACAAGAAGAATATTTTTTTCTTGTCGCTAAATAGTCTTCTTGACGCTTCTTGTCGCTTTTTGACGCTTCTTGTCTCTGATTAGTAGGACTCGAAAAAAGTAATAAAATCATTTCTTTCCCCTGTCTCATGTAACCCCACGATCTTTGTTGATTTTGAAAGTTGTTGACCTACAAATTAAAGTATTGTATGTTGATGTTTAAATCATCTACAGTAAACAATATTATGTTTAGATTTAACAAATACAAATTTGTAATTAGTGCACGATCTCTAAGAATGATTGAAATATTAAACCAGTGAACTGGTGAAGGATATCCCTGCTTCTTCCAAGAAGCTTTCGGGTCGATCCGGCCCCACGTCGATCCGGCCCAAGTCAATCCGGCCCACGTCGATCCGGCCCCACGTCGATCCGGCCCATATGTAAAGTCGATCCGGCCCCAATAAAAAAAAAATTTATAAGGAATAAAAATAAAGATATATATTAATTGTAATTCATAAATGTTTATGATTTTTATTATAATGTGAGTATAAAACAACTAGGTTGATTATGTTTTTAGTACAACTTTTCAAGATTATTGGGTATAATTATATTAAAACGTATATAAAGAATTCAAACATCAACATTAATCAGCAGTATTTAGCATTTTCTTTCAATTGACTGTGATCCTAACAAGTCTTTCATCTTGTGTAATAACAAATAGTTACATACACAACGATACAAGCCAATTCCCAAGCTGATACATAACCACAAATATTGTTTTTCTTTAAAGTTCTTAAAAATTCTCAAATTGAGAAATGTTGTTTGATTTGCTGATTATATAAATACAATTAATTATTATTATATACACCAAACAAAAGATCAAACTATAAAGAACTTGTTGATTACGTAACTTTAATTAATCAGGATTTGATTGAATTAAGTGATTACGAGTGACATCACCTTAGTTCACAATCATCAGACAATTGTTGAATAAACAAACCAATTCTAGACTAATGATTTGGTTACACAAGACATTATGATGAGTAAAACATGGAAAATATCTTCACTTTTTAAAATATGTTAGAGCTGAGGGGGAGGGGGTGTAGGAGGGGTCCTGATCCCGAAATCACGGGCTTAAAAACACGAAATCCCGAGGTCCCGAAATTCGAAAAAAAGAATTCCCAGATCCCGAAAGGGTCAATCCCGAAATCCTGAGCTTAAAAACACCCAATCCGGAGTCCAGATAAAGGTCCTATCCCCCCTCAGAGCTGCTATAAAAAGAGACACAATAACACTCAGTTTCGTATCGATTAAAAATAGTTCTTTAACTAGTATACTCCAATACTTCACTTACTACCTGTTGTCATCCATCATCGACACTTTTCGCTAATTCCGTTTATACTGTTCAAATTTGTCACAAATTCCTCCAAGTGAATATACTTTATTCATATTTTATTATGGGGCCGGATCGACTTGGGGACGGATCGACGTGGGCCGGATCGACTTGGGCCGGATCGACTTTGGGCCGGATTGACTTGGGGCCGGATCGGTTTGGGGCCGGAACGACCGGATACCTTCCAAGAATGACGTCACTATAAAATGCAATGTAGGTTGGATATATTTAGAATATCTCGTCATACTATTTTCCGGATTGTAGAATAAGCGTTAATAGTGTAAAGGAGAGTTCAAGATACGATAATTTTGTGAGAAACAGAAGGGAAATGTGTAAAAAAGTGTTTAAAGTCAAACTATTCATTTCTGGGTCTCCTTCTCTTCAATCTAAGTAAGATTTGTTGGGGGGTTTTCCACACTATAACATGTATAAAATCAAAATGAATGATGTGAGGGAGTGTCACTCTGGTCAATCCCATAGGGGATTGACGGCTTGAAGCCGTCTTTCCCCAAAAATCACTGAAATATTTGCCAAGGGAGATAATAATTTTAAGCCTAATTGAGCCTATATAAGTTAGATGTGTAGACTTGTAAAGTTTGTGTGTAGTATTAGAAAAGTCTGATAAATAGATTCATCTTTTAAATAATCATTAAATGAAGACTTACAAGAAAATCAAAATTACTTGCCACCATCCTTAATTTAGTCTTCATTTTTGACCTACCTGGTGATCATTATATAATACCAGAGCAGTAAAATACGAAATATAGAAATACTGCTACATTACTGGAATATAATTTTACACTAGTATTGTTTAGAATAGCGTGATGTGACAGATCCCAAAGTACTGGGGATTCATTTCGCTTTGACTCGTGATCTGATCTTTTGCACAAACAGAACTGACAAAGAATACGTAAGGATAACTGTGAATATTGTTTTACTTTTGAAAAACTCGTTTGCCGCATTTTTCAGCTTTTCTGCTTCTGCTTGAAGTTCTTCTGGTGATTGTTTGTTCAGTATTTCCTCTTCTTTTTCCTTCTCTTCCACATTTTCAGCATCCATGCTTAGTAACATGAAAGAGTTACATCAAAGGGAAAGAACTCATTACAAAACTTTGTATGGAGGGCAGGCTTACAATTTTCTTGGTCTCGGAAAATGAAAAAATCTTCCTGCAAAGTACTACACGGATTATATCAACAACAAATACATTAGATTATCTCATCATAATTCTTAACCTTTTGATAAACAAATTCGGTGGATTGATATTGCAATCAACTATTATTGTGCACTTCTACTAGTCGATCCGCACGTGGCAGGTGCGCCCGAATCCACAATCCTATAAACTGACAAAAAAGCCCGGATTGTCAGTTTTCCTACCGAAGATCAATGGTTCTTTCAGGGCACTCTTGCTTACTCAACTTATATAAAGCACGAATTAGCACATTAGTGCTTAAAGCGGTATTAAAAACGAGTCTCCTCGTTGTTTTTTTATTGTTATTTTGTGATTTCATTGCCTTTTTATAGTGATAATTTAATTATCAGACAAAATATTTCATGATTATTTGATAAAATAGGACTGTATTTTTAATTATTTGATTATTTTGTTTAAAAAAATAATTAATGATTATGTGACTATATTGGCAAAAAATTTGCGATATAAATGTGACTACCTAGACCCCCCAATTGAGGGGCCTCAAAAACTAACCAATCAATTTAATGGTCGTGTATTTTTTTATTTTTTTTCACTTTCAGATTTAGGTTATGTGCCCTTTTGTTTTTCAATGCTAAACAGGTAGAGATTTTATCTAAAATCCACAGCCTTTCCCTATTATTTGAAAAGGAGTAGGTCCTGTAAGGGCCGATTTCGGCCTCAATTTTCAAGTTCATCTAACGAAAGATTTTAGACACTTTCTAAACACTTAAAGTGTCTTTTTCAATTGATTCAATTAGTTAATGGGGAAGGTTTTAACTTTATAAGTCATTTAAAACGCCCCGATTCAAGCTTAAATATGAAAAATCTATCAAATATGCCAAAAATCGTCACTTTTCAGATGATTTTAGTCAAAAATGAAAGTGGCCGCATCCGTGTTCATCCTCAACCTTTATATATATTATGTATTATCATCAAATACAACTTGCATTTCAATATTATGAATGAACACGAATGCGGCCACTTTCATATCAGACGGAAACCGTCTAAAATTTAACTAAAATGCTACAATTGTGAAGATTTCAGTAATTTAGCATGACTTAATGATGCTAGTACCCGATATATGTGCATTGTTTTGTCAAAAATAGCCCATATTTATGTAGCAGAAGCATTCTACTTTGAAATAAATATCTAAACGATTACATTTTCACAATTTTCTAAAACTGCTATATTTTGAGGCCAAAAAGGGGTCTTACTGAACCTACTCCTTTGATACTTGATATTGAGAGGATAGCATGCAGTGCTAGCAATGATTTCCTTAAAACATATTTATAAATAAAGATATTGGGTTAAACAAATGTAAATATGGACCACATTCTAGGGTTCGCTTGACTTTTATGACACAGCACCAGGTTTTGTGGAATGATAAAGGTTGTTTAGGACTTAAAAAAAAAAAATAAACGTTAAAACATCATGGACAAACAAGTGAGCAGTTGATGTTTTCTATTTCTAACGAAAATCTATGTATTAAAGTCTGTGGAATTTCTGCAAAAACCTTAGTTTAATTTGCCAAAAAAAGTCTTTAAAAAAACAATTTAAAAGGCATGGGCTCGATAATATGAATCATCGTTTTGTGTGCATTTGAGCCAAGGCGCCATCTTATTAACTATCAAGTTTACCTCCGTAGACTGCCGATGGTCATATAAGCGATATGAACATAAATATAGATATAAATGATAGCGGCGAACTTGTGCAATCGGATTTTTCTAGGTTTGTTTAAAGGGGCACTAACTTTCAAATTCATGTTCAAAGAATTGACTCAAATTCTCATATTTATTCTTAACAATGTAAAACATTTATTCAAATTACAAAAAGTCTAAAATAAACAATTTACAGGGCATTCTACATCTACATCTACGACATAGCTTCTATGTCGTCACTCGAAAAGGGTACTTCGACCCATCACTCAAGTATAGTTTAACTTTTGACGTCCTTCAACATGACAATAAACTTTCTATATTTACAACCAATGGTTCCAAAATTGTGCTAAAAACATTTTCTACTAGTATCGATTGACTGTGTTGCTATCCACTACAGAGGAGCTTGGTGAGTTTGGTCTTGAATTCCTCACTGCTCTCGATCTCTAATAGTTCATCTGGTAGTTTATTCCAGTCTCTGATGGTCCTAGGGAAAAAGCTGTATTTGTAGATATCTTTGTTTGGCCTGATTTGTACGTATCTTTTAGTGTTTGGTTGATGGAGTCTCGACGTTCTTCTTGGTTTTATAATGTGCGTTGGAATAGGTATAGCAACTCTTTAATGGATGGCTTTATGAAAGAGCGTTATAGGTGCTATTTTTCTTCTTATTTCTAGTGGTGTTAGATTTAGTTCTTCTAGAAGAGTTGTTACTGTTCCAGGCTCTCTTGAGTAATTGCTCTTGATAAAGCGTGCTGCACGGCGTTGGGCCATCTCAATCATTGGCTCGAGAATATGTAGTTTCGTTTCGTGTGTATTTTAATCTAGAAGCAGTCTAATTAACTATCGAGTTGATCTTCGAAGATCTCCGTTGGCCATAAATATAGATATATATATAAAGGAAAATCGTGCAATTGGATTTTTCTAGGTTCTCTAGCTAAGGAGTTTCAAAAAATTTAAGGTCACATGAATACAGATTTAATGATTTCTTTAATGAGGTGTGATTATTCCCTTGTAAGTGATACATGTAATTCATGATCGAGTTTTGAAAGCTTATTTTGACGAAATTGAACCTTATGACTGCTAAAAGAGAAATATTATTTCACTTTCATTAAATTTTATTTTGATTTTTTTTAAATATCTCGTAGCTAGTGCCCCTCTTAATGAAATAACTGAACAGAGTTTCCTTTTGGCATATGTAATAAATGTTATATTTCTATTATTCTTTATCTTTGCTGTTTTGATGTTATTTCTGTAATACACATAGCTACAAAAGGGGTCATAAATCTTAATAATAAAGAAAATATATGATATCTGTCACTCTATTTCCTTTGGCCTGCTGACATTTCAATGAGTCGTTACAGAACAGGCGTACTAGATGCTCTTTCAATATGGATGAAGGCTGCGAGGTAATTGCGATACACATTACCATTAACAACAGGTACAAGTTAGTATACGTAATTGTATAGTGACACATATTTAATTTTCCCCTTAGAAAAAGCCCAAAACAATATCGAGTTTGAGTGTAAATCACATCACATATTTTGCTTAATAAACTGATAAAATATCACGTATTGATAATTCAGTTGGAACTTAATATGTACCATCAAAGAAATTTATCCAAGAGGAAATCCTGGATAATGAAAGGTATATTTTATTTTACTTTGGAGTTTCAACTATCTATGGTAATTTTTCATTGTATTGGATGCCACACCTTTCAAAATTGTCCTGTTTAATAACGGTATTATGCTGGATCTACAACGAAATCTCTTTCCAAGCTATTAACATTAGTTTTAAATGCAAACCGGGCTGCAGAGTTTCTATAAAATCCCTACTCTCTTGGGCATCAGATGTCGATTCTATAAAAAAATAATATTCCTAAGATCCGTTGAAGTACATACCATGAACATCTCTTCCTTTTGCAATAGTATAAATAAAACATTGAACTTTGCTACCCTTTAAACTTATTTTACACCTTACAAACTTACTAACCGATTAAAATAAGTGTTGTTTCATAAAATAAGATGGCCAGCATACTTACTTGTTTAAGAAAGAGATAAATCCTACTTCCAAAAGAATTGTCTAAAATTGACATTATCAAAGCTTGATTAATTGTTGGACAACACATGTGTTACGTTTGGGCGTTTTTCAACAATCAATCGAAATTCCCATGGAAACCCACTGTTCTCCTCTTTTGGTCAATTTGATTCCTTATTGTAGTTTATGCAGACTTCATACTTCACGTTTCGCTATATAAATGGTACTTTAATGTTTATTGACTAGGTACAGAAGATTTCGCCTCGAACTTTGGATTAAGGATGCAGCAGAGTCAAGTCTGCCTCATAGACTGGGAAAGCTGATATCAATCATCTTTTTTGTTGAAAAGTGTTGTTATCAACCGACTCTCATTGTGAGCTTTCCATTTTTCTATGTAGCGACATGCCAGCAGTGCCCGCATATGAAATGTCTCCTTGTTGATACGACTGCGATATTCTAGAGCTTGGGTTTTCTTTTTATGGTTTTCCTGGTGAATGTTCCTGCTAACAAGATGAGGGCTTAAAGTGGCAAAGTTGAGGTCATCCTTTCGTCAATGTTATGGACACCATCACGAATTGATTGACCGTTATGGAATATATGTTTCACAGATGAAGTCGGATATATTCTTATGTTAACCACACACCTGTCCTCTTATTACCGATTAAGAGTATCACCTTACATTAACACGAGCAACACGACAGGAGCTAGTGTGCCCAGAGAGAACCATCCGTACCTTCGGTACAAAGTAAAGTAAAGTAAAGTAATCTTTATTTAAAGTCGGGGTTTCATATATACATAATAACAAAGAACATGAGCTCTTAAGAGCTCTTTAACCGACTGAACAAAACATACATGTAATAACATCAGATACACATACAACACAAACATACAGACATCACATATATATATTAATACACAGATAGCACATGCAGAATAAAAGCTAAGCAAGATATATTAAAACAAATGTCTAATATCAGCACATATATAGTAGCACATAGTATTTATATAAGAATAGCACATGCAAACTTAAACACTTTAAGCACAAACAAAAGACTGCATGCAGCTATAGCAAAGGTAATGCATAAGCAAAAGAAATAAATGGTTAAATAAAAAATAAAAATAACTGCAAAAAGATAAAACATAAAAAAAAAAAGCAAACAAACAGCAGGCTTCGAGATCAAGTTATGGGGCAGCAAGTAAGTACATTATTTACAAGAACTGCATGTACATTTTTCTGAAAAACACCAGGTGGAGATAAAATTTTTGAACTGGCCATCTGGCAAGGAGTTCCAGAGTTTTGCTGTCTCATAACTAAAGCTTTTCTTACCATACCTTGTTGTTTTTGGCCGTGGTATATCTGCTATGCCTTTGTACCTGAAGTTATATGAATTTTCTTTGATATTTACTAAATTATGTAGGAATTCTGGACTTGATTTATTTATTATTTTATATGTCTCTAATGCCATGGTTCTCAATCTTCTGATTTTTAGTGCTGGTAGCTTAGATTGTTCAAGAAGTGTATTGTAAGAATTTGTGTAATCGTCATAAATAAATCTGAGTGCTCTTTCTTGTATTTTTTCTATTTTCTTTGTGTTTTGTTCACTGCAGAAGTGCCATGTAAGAGGACAGTAGCTGAGGTTTGACATGATAAATGAGTGGTATATTGTAAGTTTTGAAAGTCTGGTGAGATGAGTGCCAATTCTTTTTAGAACGTTTAGTTGTCGTGCAGCTTTTTTGCAAATATTTGAGATGTGAGTGTTGAAATCCAGTTTAAAGTCTATTGTTACACCGAGAAGTTTCACTTCGTCTTCACATTTTATGTTGAATCCATTGGTTACCTGTCTATTTTCTAATCGATAAAAAGCTTTTAAATATTCAGTCTTTTTGTCAACTGCACTAGTTTTCCTGATGAGAGGTTGATGGTTCTATATCCAGGATCACCAGCTTTCCCACTCTCTACCACTTATGTAGCTGGGTGTCCTCAAAGTGAAGTTAAACAATCAAACAATCGTATAACCTAGTCACTATGGTCAATATCCTGAAACAAATTTAAGCATACTCACTATGGTCAATGTGCTTAAACAAATCCGCCAGATTATGTTTATATGTGCCTGTCCCGAGTCAGGAGCCTGTTATTCAGTGGTTGTCGTTTGTTTCTGTGTTACATATTTGTTTTACGTTCATTTTTGTACATAAATTAGGCCTTTGGTTTTGTTGTTTGAATTGTTTTACATTTTCATTTCAGGGCCTTTTATAGCTGACTAAGCGGCATGAACATTGGTAACTGTTTAAGTCTGTATGGTGACCTATAGTTGTTAATTTCTGTGTCATTTGGTCTCTTGTGGTTAGTTGTGGTATTCATACCACATCTCTTTTGATATTAACTAGATTTCTGAGTAAATGCTGTCATTAATGTCTTGGAATTCACTTAGTTTTTATCTGGTCGATATTTCATAGTCTTCTGCACAGAAAGATAAACTGTTGCCAGGTATCCAGAGACATATGTTTCACCTTCATGTAATTTTTATAACAAAATGCAATTGTTGTAATTAAAATGGCAGTACTTGAACATGTGAACCATCCAAACATTTTAAGTCAATCATGACTGAAGATCCAGATAAAAAAATGTCCATGGAAATGATAAATGCCAATGCTAATACAACTGCACACCAATTACCATTAAATGATCATAAGTGCTTACTGAACTCATACATTGTTGATGAGGTCAAAAACAGCACACCTTAGTCATGCTAATCAACTTGGTTAAAGGGAGATAAACAAAATCCCAGAAATTAAACTAACACAAACATATCAGTGATAATTTATTCTTTATGTTTCAAACAGATTAAAGCAGTTACTGCAACAAAAAATATGAAAATACATAACAATCTGTCATGAATCAAGGAATGAAAATTTCAACAATACAAGAACACAAGATGTAATTTGCTAAATGAACAATTGTCGCCCAAGTACATTTGTTTATGAAATATTACATGAATGAAGCCATTTAAATTAAACAAATTTGCAGTAAAAGAGTTTATGAAATATAAAAGTACAAGATAATCAGTCACAGATTTTCTGTTTTGCATCAATAGAAAACAACTTCTTACTACCTGAATGCTTACACTTTTATTATCAAGGAGTATATAAATTACCCTCCCCTCCCCCTCAACACTTTCATTATCGGTGCAAACAATATGTTTATATTTCTTCTGATGGTAAAAATGATCTACAAGCAGAACAAAAAATAAATACTACAATTTGACCAGTGACACCAAATTGCAAAAACAACAACTGTATTCAGCATAACAGACACTCTTATTCTATTATCTAGGGTAAGATCACATTTAAAATTGAGAATAGAAATGGGGAAAGTGTCTAAGAGACTGCAACCAAACCAAAGAGCAGAAAACAGCCCAAGTCTACCAATGTTAAACACAATCTAAGCTAGGGGATAAAAATCTTTTAATCAGTATTTTTCTATAGAAAGAAAAGCTCAAAGCTAATTATTTTATGGTTTAAGTATTATTCAGAATACATTGTAATAATACAAGATTACAAAAGCACTGACTACTGAACTGATGCTAACCACAGAGACAGAAAGGCAGTGCTAGAGAATGAAAATATCACTTTACAAATTTGATGTTATATCTCTCATAAATGTTTCTGTTCACAATGCAAAAACAGATATACAGTCAGTTCAAGGACAATGTTATATCTGAGGGCTTATATTAGGATAAATATTAAAAAAAACCTACTTTGTAAAAACCCATTTTCAGCTAATTACATTCAATGAAAATAAAATTTATATCCATAAAAATAATCACAGCTTGCTGCTAAGTCTGAAAAAACATACTTATATGTAGAAAATAATTCAGTTTTTGAATTTTGTTATTCTTTGCCTTTAAAAAATGCAAGAATATTTTCATAACTTTTTCCAAAATAATGACTTGGTCAAACAGATTTTAAAAGGAAAGTTCTATCAATACTTGAATACACCTTATCGCTATTAGCCTTATCGGCCGGCTGACCCGACCGCTTGAACTTTTGATGCATACAACAATCACTTTTCCATTGTGGCTTCAGATATTTTGTTTTATGACATCAAAATTTTACGGGAACCTGTGTGATATCCAGTAATGGCGGACAAATAGCGATAAGGTGTATTGTGACAAGTATTTCTTGTTTTTAAGTTGATTTGGTTTTGATAAACCATTATAGTACATTTTTTAATGCTTCAAAATATGTAATGTTTAAAAAAAAAACCAGAAACATGTTAATAAATGAATATTCTCTACATATTGGTACTTTAAGACATAAAAGATCTACATAAAATAAATCTATCAGCACTATTAGTAATATGACATGTAATATATAAACTAAAATAATTATGTACAAAATTTAACAATAAAGTTTGATTAGTTAAAGAAGAAAAACAACAAATCATAACACATATACCTAATACGTCATTCCAGTTATTTCACATTGAGCAAATAAGAAAACGGTTTCTGACATTTTTAATAACTGATGTTGCTGTTCAATTGTGTAAAAATAAAACAACTTACTATGTAATTGAAGCCTAATTTTATTAGACAAATGAATGTGTGTTTTTTTTAACTATACCCATGAAATCAGCAGAAATAGGGAGCTTAATTTTTAAAATAATATAATAGTTAACATGGTTAAAGAAATAAAGTTTCAGGTGAATTATCTATAACACGAATCAACTACAATTAACTAATCAATATAACCTCGATGGAGGTATTGATCACTAGGTTTACAACTCCAAATTTCTGTTTTGAAAAAAAAAAGCAGATATTTTGTGATAATCATTTTTTCCAAAATAAAAGAAATGCTAAAGTTAAAGCTATGCATCAATAACCAAGTCAAGAAAACATCATGAATCATGTAGCTTCATTCTCATAAATATTACACATACATAGATAATGTACAGAGATGAATTGACCGAAAAGAAAATAAAAATTACAAGAGAAAGAAATCACTGGTAACAATTTTTTTCAACCAAAGAGTGAGAAAAATTCATGTACAGTATTGCCAACATCAATCTATAAGATTGACTTCACATATATAAAACTCATTAAGAGCACATATGTGTAAAGATATATAAGAATCACTTAACATATGTTACAATTTACACAGAAATCACTGAACAAGTGTATTTCAAATCTGATTGTCATATAAGTTATCACAAGAATGCCAAGTAATGTAAGTTAAAATGAGATTGAAAACATGTAAGTTAATGGACAACTTCTTCAATGAATCTTTAAATTTGGTAAATACTATGTGTAACGGTATAATTACCTTACTTAGCCAGACTGGTAATTTACATAATTAATCAATACATCTCCCAATAAATTGTACATTTTAGCTTATGGGTTGATAACTTTGAAAAAAACATTTCATTATAATTTATCAAATATGCGATAACTACTATTTATCGTTAAGACTTAGAACCTGATATAGGTTAACTTTTTCTAAACAACATTCATAACAAAATAACAGTGTTCTCGCCAGACCTTTAAAGCAATGTGGTGCTACTGTACTTTAAAGATGGCCTAAATGGTCTTCTGTTATGTATCAGTATGTATGGTCTGATTATGTTTCTGTGTGAAATAGAGAGTTGTTCCCCTTTTGCCAGTATCTTGTATTTATGTTTGTGACGTCATTCTTTGTCTGATGAAAATGTAGAAATGGAAGCTGATGTATTTTTATGTGTCCGTATGTAATCGCCTCCATCCATGCTACCAGAGCTATTCCCCTAGTCTGTAATACTTCAGTTCATCTACAGCATTAGCGATTCATTTAAAATATACCCCTATAAATTATACATTTTTGTACAACATTCATAAAATTCATTATGCATTAGCTGCAGGTATAACACAACAGTGGACACACTAAAATGGCTAGCCTACATTACTTATGATTTTAATTTTAGTTCTATTAGAAGGGAAAGAAGATAGGACTTCAACTTCATCAAAAACTGTCTTGACTTAAAACTTTAACCTGAAGCGGGACAGACAGATGGACGAATGAACAAACACATGGACCGAAAAACATAATGCCCCTAGGTGGAGCATATAAAAATGTTTGATGGATACAAAACTATTTGTGTATTCTTATTTATTTTCCTTTAGAAAACATCAATGCATAAGGTATGACCATAAGAGTAGAGGGGAGCACAGAACAGGCAAAGGGGATATCATCCTATTAGACTGTACCTTATTAATTTGGTTTCAAAGCACAATCATGTCAGGGTGATAACAAATAGCAGCAAGTTTCACCACAATGCTATCCAATATCTGAAGAGAACACTGCAATATTTTAGTAAATTATTACACTCTTAATATAAGATAAACACCAAAAATACTCATCATACAAGAAAAATATCTCTAACATAAAATATACCTCATATCGTTTAATGATACAAATATTTTTCTAGTTGTAAATAAATATATATGTTATTTTGAGAAATTATTTTAGTACAGCTAAACCTGAGATTCCTTAAACAGTTGTTTTACTTTACCAGTTTATAAAACAGTAGTCCCCTCTCATAATGACCCCCTATTGTGTAAATACTCTGCTCAATATGACATTGTAATATTACTGAAGAGAATTTAACAATGCACTTGATAGGTGCTGATAATTTCCTTAGGGAAATGGAGACTACTGTATACAAATTTTAGATCTGTACTGTATTAATACAACTCATTTAAAAAAGAACCAATTTGTATGTGTATCCATAAGGTATAAATAAAACAGCAGTCTGTCTTAACCCGGTTTTGTATAGTGAAAGAATGAAATAAAATGTTATGAACACATATAGGTCAGATGTACATGGTTCCTGGATGACTAGTTCCATCACCTATGTCCAACTCAAATTCATCCTGTAGGTGAACTTGACTTACAGATGCTGTTGCCATAGCAATATCAGGCATGGTTTCACTTAAGACACTTTCATGACATGGGTTAATATCAGGCTGAAAATAAAAAAAGAACATAATTTCGTTTAATATTTATTTCAATGATGTTCTACCTTAGTCCATAGACTCTATACTGAAGGTCAATAAATCCTCATTCAGTTACAATCAGTGAATGCGAGATATTTGACCATGGGCTTTCTTGATATCATTACTTTGTCTGATGAACTTACTATTTTTTCTTTGAGAACATCATTTTGATTTTTATATTGTTGTCTTATCTTATTTGTGATGGTCTCTGAAACAACATTTTTATATTGTGTGGTAACTGTTGTTACCGGGTATCTTTTGCACAGTGATTATTTTCTGTGTTTTTCTTTAGTTTTGCTTTTATCTTTCTGTTTTCTATATTGCCCTTGTGTGATTGTTGTCAACAGTTTACAGTTAATTTCATTTTGTGCTATTAATATTTTAATATCAGTGCAAAATAGATATGCAAGTTATTCTGCACGGAAAAATAAATGCTGAATAAGAAATCAAAATAAAGAAA
The DNA here is from genome assembly GCF_963676685.1 of Mytilus edulis. Taxonomy (NCBI): domain Eukaryota; kingdom Metazoa; phylum Mollusca; class Bivalvia; order Mytilida; family Mytilidae; genus Mytilus; species Mytilus edulis. The sequence goes on along the minus strand of NC_092346.1, from coordinate 74,703,752 downwards.
TAAGATATTGGCATAAGTGTATGGAAGGAAAATATTCTTGGTCTAAACTATATGACATGGATGAGAGAGTTGTCTCATTGGCATTCATACCACATCTTCTTATATCTATATAAATTGTGTTTTGTGTCAGTACCTGTTTAAGGGACCTTGTAGGTGATACCATCTGTATAGGTTTTGTAATATAAATTGTGTTTTGTGTCAGTACCTGTTTAAGGGACCTTGTAGGTGATACCATCTGTATAGGTTTTGTCGGACTACCATGTCTACTCCTCCTGCTGAGTGGTGGGCTCTGTCTACGTTTTATCGGTAACAATGGATTGGTTCTTACAGGTGTCGGTGGCTGAGGATGATGATGATGTCGGACATTGTTTGAATGGTAAAAATGACTATTTTGTAATATTTCAATAGTACTATCAGGTAGTCCAAATTCTCTCACTATACGTAACTGTATTTGATAATTCACAACACGACGATCACAATAAGGTAGAGATAATGCTCTTATAGTCAATTTACTCTCTTGGAATTCTTTTTCTCTTTTAATCATCATTTTCATTGTTGTCTGATCAGGCACTGTGAAAGAAAAACAAATATTTCAGATTACGATTTATAACTGTAATTTAAATGGCTGAAATATTCAGTACTGCTTTTGTTTGAATTCATTGATTGTTAAATATTGATAACAGTATTTTGTTTTTTCTGGTTGAAATCTTGTTTTTAATTTAATATGGAATTTGAAATAAGGGAAATTTTTTTTTGAAGAATTTGAAAGAGTTGAAGGCAGACTAGTAAACTATTTTGACATTAAATGCTGTTCTATGTACAAAAACACTTTAGAATGGACATCGTACAATGTAAGGAATTCTTACAACCTCGTAAAAATGTTGAAAATTTATGATTTTGGGTCTAAAGAAGGAATTTTGTGAATCGTGTATTTCAATGCCAAAATGTACCAAATTCAATTTTTATCTGGCCATAAATGTATTAAACCATAAACAAAACTGTGTGCATCTTAATAGAATAAAGACATAAAAAACTACTAAAAAGTTTTTATTGATATTTGATATAAGGTTTCTCCAACTTGTGTCACAATCATCAGGGAAGCCATCTTCTGAGAGAAGCTTCTGTCAAGGCAGCGATTGGTGAAAGTTTTAAGGTAGAAAGCATAATAACCCAGTAAATTGAAAAATTAATTATTTCATAAAAGTATGGCTGAGAAACAGCACAATAATGTTTACAAAGACAACTCAAAATAAATTATATAACTGTTTGCAAATGAAACATTTCCTAGGAGATAAGGCATTTCTTTTAGCTGTTATCTAGTTAAGTTCAGTCTGAATCATGTACCATAACTTTAATTGACTAATTTAAATTCTAATGGTTTTTCATCTTAATCAATACTCTTTCGTTCCTTAGATTTCCAAGGTAAAATGTGTTTGACATGTATATTTTGTCCCAAATGATCAGTCATAAAGGTGAAAACAACAAACAAACAAGGCACTCTCATTGTTGAAACAAATTCATTGAAAAGTTATTAATCAAGCAAATGCTTTTTGATGCACATTATAAAATCAACAAATTTGATTTTTTTATGAATCATTTCAAATTTCAAGTGTGTTTCTTTTATGCAACTATTTTGTACTTGGAATTATGCTAATAATTCTTGATTTAACTGAGATTATGAGACACCAGAAAGAAACAAAGCTGCATCAGATGCATCAGAGGAAAAATGCATTGAAAAAAAGAAGGAATTACACCAAAAATGATGCACAATAATTTAATAATTTGTTACCAAATATTGATGATAGTGGTAGGAAATAAACAGAAAATAAAGTGAAAGGATTACTGAATGAGACTGGTAAACCAGTATATCCCCTTCTTTCAGAGTGTAAATTTAACAACTGATAATAATCTTATCCTAGCTTGAAGATTGTGTTCTGGGGTTCTCACAGTGACCTACCAGGAATAGTACCAGCAACAATATCAACCGTAGAACTCCCTGAACTGAACGGTATATAGGACTGTCTGTCTTCTACCATATACAGTGTGTCTGGTATAGATGACATTTGTATTGTTCGTACACGACCTGAGTCTTGATCCTGATCCTGTGACATCTGTTCTTCCAATACAGCCTAGCAATGAAAAAAAAGGCATAAAAAATAAACAATTTTCTTTCACCCTCCAAAAAATGGTGTTAAATCAATTTCCCTAAAAAAACATAGTTTTTTTACACACTTCTTTATTACTAAGATTCATATGACATAATAAACTATTTGATTATATCTCCCTTATCAACTTCAAAGCAAACATTGTTAAAGAATGTATGAGAATAATCTCATGAAAATACTTTTATGATATTCTGAATATATTACATATTCATGGTTTCTTCATCTTCAACATTCCTAGAAATTATTGGAACTTATTTCGTTGTTTTTAAAAGGCGATCAAAGTTCAGACAATTTAAATTTTAGAGTTTGTTCCAGACTTTTTTTACACTTCAAAAGTAACTGTGTTAATCTTTGTTCAACCTAGACAGAAATTCAACTCTTTACTCTGGGCTTTATTTTGTTTTTCAACTTTTTTTGTTGCTGGTGAGATTTCATTGATAATGTACCTTTGATTCTTCAAAATATGGAGTAAATAGTCTTGGTCGTGTAAACGTTCCATGACATTTGGTGCGTATCCATGTTGACACAGGTAAACTTTGACAAGTTTCATCTCCCATCATATGTAATGGTGGAGAGCTTATAAGTCCTCTTTTTATTGCACTATTTAAAATTTCATTATTATATGGTATCACATGATCTATTCTGACCAATGAAATTATATCACATAAAATGTCTCTCAATTCATTGTCATTTAAATCTCTTTTCTTCACTCCTTTTTTACTGATACTATGTGCTGTGTGGCTGAGTATATTTGGTTCTGAAATAAAAAGTGATTAAATGACTGTCAATTGTGTGAAATAACAAGTTTTCATGAAATAATTTCATTTTCTTATTTTGAGCTGCAAGATATTGAAAGTCAAAATGTCTTTCTACCATAATAAGAACTCCTATTGATGTATACACTAAGTATGTAAAATTTTAAACAGGTCAATTTGAGGATAAACTGACACAGTTTGAACTAAACAGGCTTTAACAATATTGGTGTTACCTCTGCTTATTTACTTTATGACAGTCAATTTTATCTCATTAAAAGTTGTCAACTCTGAGACAAGAACCTTAAATATCTAATTGTAAGGTAGTAATTTATTTAGTTCTTCAATCCATTTTTTATTTTTTCAGTCAATGGAAGGTTACAGCATTTATTAACTCCTAAATACTTACCTCTCTCTTCAATCTTTTTAACCAGGTGATGTTCACCCCATTTTAACACTGCTGATAAAATGTCCAGCTCTCCCGCCTGAAAATATGTATAAATATCAACAATGACCTGCAGCTGTTATTTGATACATGTAAGTGCTCATTTCATACACCAGAATAAATCAATTATATTCACAATAAATTCTGGCTTTTATTTATAATTATTATTGGAAATTTTATTGTTAGGTTGTTGCCTCATTGATGCTTACTCTACATCTCCTTTTATCCATAGACACAAACAAGAGTCCAATGAACGTGTTATCAGGTAAACAAAAGTTGAATCGTATACATTTTCCGTGCCTGAGGGAGATATGAAGATTTGTTAACCCAAGAATATTCATGACTTTGTCCGAGGGAAATATTATTTTTAGAGGGTGAGGCCATAAAAAAGAATAGGTTTGTTTGCCCAAACCCTACCTACCCAGAAAAAAGCTGCCTACTCAAATTCATTTATTGTCCTGATTTGAAGAAGTTTTTTTTTAATCAGATAGGCATGAAGACAAATAAACATCTGATACTTCAATTTCTTTAAAAAAAAAAAGAAAAGAAAAAGGCCTACCTACCCACTGTCTCAACCTTAGGTAGGGTTTGGGCAAACAAAAATATTTTTAATTGTGGCCTGAGCAAATCTTCATATCCCCCGAAGCAAAGGGAAATGAATGTTTTATTCCACTGCCTATGCTTTGTTTACTATCAAAAAATATTATTTTGCATACATTTTTTTTTCTTATCCGCTTGTTTTTATTAAATTAAACACCATATACTTATCGATAAACAGTACAGATCAAAAGTTAATTATTAGTCTTTTTGTTTTATGGTCTGAAATAAATTTGAACATGATAATGATTATTGCTATCGCTTTTTTTAAAGAAAAATGAGAAGTTCAAAACGTTATGTACATTAACCGTGCGTAACGTCACACAATGTTATCCCAACATTTCTGAGGGGAATATGATCCTCAGAAGGGAATATGAGGATTTGTTCAAAGACACGTGGGATAGTCTCAACCAATCAGATATTGGTAAAACTATCAATATGTATAAACAGTGGAATAATAGCACTTGTCATTATATGTTATAATGTTACGAAATCAGATTAAACTTATAGTTAAATACTATCATGACTATGAAAACTTGGTGCTGCATGTCCTTCTGCAGTATACATTTAAGTCAATTAACTATTTAACATTTGTGAATCAAGCAATTTTGAATATTTTTGACCTATCAGACCTGACCAGACGATGAGTACCGTTGAAAACTGGATTATTATGTGATGTACTTAATTGAAAAAAGTATTATCATAAGGTGGCCGGAAAAATTAGATTTCAACTGCCATGGGTGTCAAAACAATTCTCCAATTTTAATACATGTACATGTATTGTACAAAGTATGGTCATGGTCAATAGGTTTTAATGTATATAATTATACTATGTATATCTCAAATTTTACCTGCAGGAAATCTGAACACACTACATCTATCAACTGTTCTTTGGTTAATTCATAAAATATTGGTGATTGTATTATCTGTAAGAATTCTTCTCTCATGAACTGTATAGCCTGTCTGTGAACCCATTCAGACCCATGTGGCTCTGAACTCCAGTTTAGTATACTGAGTATATTGTCTACAGATATATGCTCTGTAATAATATCTTCACAACCTAAATACAATCAACAAATAAATTATACATCATTACTGCACAAAACAAGTATCCCTCTATAGAATATGAATATTGAAATCTATAATACATCATTTAGTAGAAACCATTGTCAATCAACAGGGGATAAATATATAATACATTTAGCTAGACTTCATGGACTTTATAGACTTCATGGTACATTCCTTCATCATCAGATATTTTCAAGTTTTATTTCAAGTTACTATCATGACTAAATTTACTATGACATGTATGAGAAATACTACCATTTCTTTTTTCATACTTCTAAACCTGTAACATCTTTTTAAAATATAAATGTTATATTGTTACAACAATATTATAAAGTAAATCCCGTTTGAATAGTTTTACATTACTTATTTTTGGGGCCCTTTATAGCTTGCTGTTTGGTGTGAGCTAAGGCTCTGTGTGGAAGGCTGTACCCTGATCTATAATGGTTTACTTTTATAAATTGTTATTTTGATGGAGAGTTGTCTCTGACATTGGCACTCATACCACATCTTCTTATATCTTATTACAGAATACAGGTTCTTATAAAATTCTTTGATAGATATAAGCTTCTTTTATAGTTTAAAATCATTTAAGACAAACAAGACGTATATTTGATTATTTACATTGAAATTTCTATTTTGATTTAAATGAAAGACAAGTTGTATATTCCTGGTAAAACTGACCTTGAGACAATATAGGGAAATCAAGAAACTGCCCTATCTGGTAAACTTCCATTGCTTCATCAACTAATGTCATCTGTCCTTTACCCGCAACAATTGCCTGAGCTTCACTTAAACTACACATACTAGCACTTCCACGTAATATTAACGATAAATCTACGCTGTCTTGATAAATAGCATTTAATAACACACGGGCATATTTACGAGGAATCACACTTTCATCTAGAACAATCAATGAAGTTGTCTGCAATGTTCTTTCTGTCAACTCCTCCCCTGACCTAGCACGCCTTAATAATAAATTACGAAAAAATTGAGATCTAGCTGCTAAAACACATTTATGACATGGTAATTCCAAACTTTTAGCTTTACACACCCCCTCTGGTGGTAGGTCATGTGATAAAGAATCGGAGCACTCACTGTCACATGAGAAAACCAATAAAGCATCACAGTAATCTCCAGATTCCAATAAAGTCCGTAAATCAAATTCAAGTTGATTTGGTAAACCAAATTCCTCAGCTAATTTTCTTAAAATTTCTCTATGGTCCTTCCGTAATTCTTCTAAATTAATTGAATCTGTGTATAAATATCTTAATAAAATTGCAAACAAAGATACATCAACTCCTACTGTTTTTAACTTGACAGGAACCTGTGATCCAAAAGGATGGTAGCGTAATAAGTTCCTAAAGTATGGACTACGAGCTGACAACAGTGCTCTATGAGCTGGGAAACATGCTCCACGGTAAACTAAATCAACATCTGTACATAATTTGCTATCAAACAAATGTGACAGATCTTGTCTGAAGGAGTTTGCAGGGGGTCTAGCTAAGTTTGCTGCTAAAGCTAGCTCTTTTAGAGCTGCAAGTGCCTCATATTCCTGTATTAAACAGTTCACATCCCTGAAAGACCACGATGAAATCATATCTCTTAGAGCTCTTCCATAATCCAAGGAACGACTATGTCGTCTAGAACGTATTAATTTCTTTCTTAATGTTGCAAACTTTGAAGCTTTTTTCCTTTTCTCTTTCACGCTTATATCAGTTTCAGAAACAGTATATTGATTGCCTATCCTTGGAAACTGTGGGGATTTCCCTGATGCCCCACTTGAATCCATGTAGGAAGAATTTGCCCCCATTCTTGGAGGTTATCTATATACTGTTGTCACATTTCAGTCTTTTTGTTGATCTAAAAAAGGCAAAAATAATTTATATTATAAATAGATATAAGAAGATGTGGTATGAGTGCCAATGAGACAACTCTCCTTCCAAGTCACAATTTGTATAAAGCTTATCTAGTCAAATTACAAGAACTAGCTATTATATGTCATAGTTGAATGAACTATCAGCCACTGCATAGGTCTCAGTAACTGAAAGTTATTTCTAAAACACAAAAAATGAAAACTGCATCATATAACTGAATTTACATACATATATACAAAGATAACAAAAGATGCACCTAGATTTTATGATGTAAAATCATACCTGTATACAGGTGGAGAAGTGTAATGTTTGATTTGTTTGCTTATTGTTGTAATATGTTCCAATGCAATCAGGTGTTTAGTGTAACTTATCATTTTGCTTTGTTGTTTCATTCATTGTGAAATTCATTTTCTTTATTCTTGCTTTATGAACCCATGTACATGTACTTTTTTCTTAACTGTGTGTTTATTTTTTTCTCTGGTACAGGTAGTTACTATGCTCACGATTTGCAAGACATTTCTATAATATAAACCCTGTCCTATATCTGTATGATTCAAGGAGATAATGAAGGGCATAACCGCTAACAGTACAACATTATGAATGACTTAAAAAAAATAATTAAATCATAAATTTATTTTTTATGACTAATATTATGAACTCATCTCATGTACTAGAAAAAAATCATTTGTATGTAACGTCTTAAGATTTTTTTAAATCATAGCTAAGACCAAAGTACATGTATATATATATCTTTTAAATCTATCTATTTTATCATGTTTATAAGATCATTTATCATTCAATTATATTAGCGCCAAACTTTAAGTGTTTGATATAAGAAGTCATCCTGTGACCACTTATTGAGTAGATATTTTTACACATTTACAAGGGTGGAGTTTTCTTCTTCTACGATTACATATTTGTACATTGACAATTTATGTGACACATTTAACATTATATTGTAATCATAATTAAAACACACATAGCAAGTATTATAATATCAACTATATTTGCAACAACTCTTTTAAAATCTTCAACATTGCAGTTTTTAATAAAGATATCCAATCTTAAATTGAATATTTTACACTTATAACAATATTATACGCAAATGTAAAATCTCCTATTCCTAAACTTTAGTTTAAACAAGGTCATATATAGGTCATGTAGGTAGTAATATTGTATTAATCCTTGGTTCATTGAACATCACTTTATACATCAAATATAATTACAACTATTGGCGTAATAATTCTAATTACAGTTACTTGGTAGTAAGTGTTGCTGTACTTTTATTGCAGTTCATTCAAAGTTCTGACCAAACTGCAATTTGTTTAATTAAATCAAACTGTTTAAATGATTGGAAATTGTAACCATAACTGTTGTAGAAGAACCACTGTCAAGTAATCATTATTATTGTTTGGATACCAAGTTTTATGGATTTCATTGCTATAGGTTAGCCACAAATTCAATGGATTTCATTGCTATGGGTGCAATCAACAGTTTTTTTCTATGACGTCACATTTTGAGGGACCATGCATAAGTGACCCTTAGTGGTGGACTGATTAATAAAGATACTTGTATAAAACTAGATATCACTGGAATCAGAATGTTCTCTAGTTTATAATGAAATAAAAATAATGTGTACTTTTAATATATTAAAAATATTCCATCCAATGAACATGGGGGAAAAAAGGTCTAATTTGAACATAAAAAACTTGAAACCTGGTCATGTGCACACCCATGAAGACATGATCCATGCACATTTTACATAATCAAAACTGTATGAAATTTGTAGGTTTTTACCTGGCCTTTCAAAAAAATCTTGTTTCAGGGTACGGTTTCCTGCTCCGAAAAGAGCTACAGTGGCTGCAAATAAGTTTTTAATTTTCACTGCCAAAAAAACAGGTTGTTTACAGTGTTGTCTCCCCTCAAAACATGTAAAGTTAATATAATTTTTAAAATTATTTCAATCATTCAACCTGTTTTAATTCAAAGCTAATTAACTAATTTTTACAATCAAATACAAAAAACATGATACTTTTTCACCAATTGAGTAAATAAACAGGGGTTTCCCTCCATGGTTATTTTTAGTCGGGGAATAACCCCTAGTTTTTTATACGAAACTGTTTATAGCACCCTTAAGGCAAAACTTTATATGCGATATATTAAAATTTCTTAGCTTTTCTGAATCTGTACACTATACCGATTAAAATGATGTCTGACTTTAAGGATTGTGACCACGAATAGTGAAAATACAGCTCTTTTTTCATGTCGCATAGTACTGGCATATTGGCCAGTGGCAAACAGTTTAACCAGCAAAATCCAAACATTTCCTGTATCTCATTTTCATCAGTTTTACAAAGAAAATAAATCATAAAATAGGGTTTCTTTTGAATAAATAGAATAAAAACTATGAAATAAGCATGAATAAAGTTACTTTAAATATATTTTGTCCCTAGTATTATGTGAACTTAGTTATAGCTGAGTTGAGAAAAATATGGAAATAGTTTTTTTCTTAGGGATGGCACTTGTACTTTTATGACTTTAAATAGTACCAAATATATATTATAATGAATTAAAATTTATGTCACACTGATCAGAAATACAGGTCAAAGTAGAAAAAATCTACACTTTGCATGTGCAACTTTTGGTTTCAAATATATGAGAGATTGAATAAAATATCATGACGTCACAAAAAGTTGAAAAAAACTTCAATATTCGCGCAGAGTCTGGTTTTCTTATTTCTGGTTGCTATGTACAAATCTGTAATATTTGCATTAAATATACCAAACTGATGCTTTTAAATTAAAGTATACGTGCCGTACAATATTTTTCAGAATTGTTTTACTCCATTCGCGAACACATTTCTATGCGAAAACATCACTATAATATATATTTGTCCCTTTAAGGGTGCAATCAACAGTTTTTTTCTATGACGTCACATTTTGAGGGACCATGCATAAGTGACCCTTAGTGGTGGACTGATTAATAAAGATACTTGTATAAAACTAGATATCACTGGAATCAGAATGTTCTCTAGTTTATAATGAAATAAAAATAATGTGTACTTTTAATATATTAAAAATATTCCATCCAATGAACATGGGGGAAAAAAGGTCTAATTTGAACATAAAAAACTTGAAACCTGGTCATGTGCACACCCATGAAGACATGATCCATGCACATTTTACATAATCAAAACTGTATGAAATTTGTAGGTTTTTACCTGGCCTTTCAAAAAAATCTTGTTTCAGGGTACGGTTTCCTGCTCCGAAAAGAGCTACAGTGGCTGCAAATAAGTTTTTAATTTTCACTGCCAAAAAAACAGGTTGTTTACAGTGTTGTCTCCCCTCAAAACATGTAAAGTTAATATAATTTTTAAAATTATTTCAATCATTCAACCTGTTTTAATTCAAAGCTAATTAACTAATTTTTACAATCAAATACAAAAAACATGATACTTTTTCACCAATTGAGTAAATAAACAGGGGTTTCCCTCCATGGTTATTTTTAGTCGGGGAATAACCCCTAGTTTTTTATACGAAACTGTTTATAGCACCCTTAAGGCAAAACTTTATATGCGATATATTAAAATTTCTTAGCTTTTCTGAATCTGTACACTATACCGATTAAAATGATGTCTGACTTTAAGGATTGTGACCACGAATAGTGAAAATACAGCTCTTTTTTCATGTCGCATAGTACTGGCATATTGGCCAGTGGCAAACAGTTTAACCAGCAAAATCCAAACATTTCCTGTATCTCATTTTCATCAGTTTTACAAAGAAAATAAATCATAAAATAGGGTTTCTTTTGAATAAATAGAATAAAAACTATGAAATAAGCATGAATAAAGTTACTTTAAATATATTTTGTCCCTAGTATTATGTGAACTTAGTTATAGCTGAGTTGAGAAAAATATGGAAATAGTTTTTTTCTTAGGGATGGCACTTGTACTTTTATGACTTTAAATAGTACCAAATATATATTATAATGAATTAAAATTTATGTCACACTGATCAGAAATACAGGTCAAAGTAGAAAAAATCTACACTTTGCATGTGCAACTTTTGGTTTCAAATATATGAGAGATTGAATAAAATATCATGACGTCACAAAAAGTTGAAAAAAACTTCAATATTCGCGCAGAGTCTGGTTTTCTTATTTCTGGTTGCTATGTACAAATCTGTAATATTTGCATTAAATATACCAAACTGATGCTTTTAAATTAAAGTATACGTGCCGTACAATATTTTTCAGAATTGTTTTACTCCATTCGCGAACACATTTCTATGCGAAAACATCACTATAATATATATTTGTCCCTTTAAGGGTGCAATCAACAGTTTTTTTCTATGACGTCACATTTTGAGGGACCATGCATAAGTGACCCTTAGTGGTGGACTGATTAATAAAGATACTTGTATAAAACTAGATATCACTGGAATCAGAATGTTCTCTAGTTTATAATGAAATAAAAATAATGTGTACTTTTAATATATTAAAAATATTCCATCCAATGAACATGGGGGAAAAAAGGTCTAATTTGAACATAAAAAACTTGAAACCTGGTCATGTGCACACCCATGAAGACATGATCCATGCACATTTTACATAATCAAAACTGTATGAAATTTGTAGGTTTTTACCTGGCCTTTCAAAAAAATCTTGTTTCAGGGTACGGTTTCCTGCTCCGAAAAGAGCTACAGTGGCTGCAAATAAGTTTTTAATTTTCACTGCCAAAAAAACAGGTTGTTTACAGTGTTGTCTCCCCTCAAAACATGTAAAGTTAATATAATTTTTAAAATTATTTCAATCATTCAACCTGTTTTAATTCAAAGCTAATTAACTAATTTTTACAATCAAATACAAAAAACATGATACTTTTTCACCAATTGAGTAAATAAACAGGGGTTTCCCTCCATGGTTATTTTTAGTCGGGGAATAACCCCTAGTTTTTTTATACGAAACTGTTTATAGCACCCTTAAGGCAAAACTTTATATGCGATATATTAAAATTTCTTAGCTTTTCTGAATCTGTACACTATACCGATTAAAATGATGTCTGACTTTAAGGATTGTGACCACGAATAGTGAAAATACAGCTCTTTTTTCATGTCGCATAGTACTGGCATATTGGCCAGTGGCAAACAGTTTAACCAGCAAAATCCAAACATTTCCTGTATCTCATTTTCATCAGTTTTACAAAGAAAATAAATCATAAAATAGGGTTTCTTTTGAATAAATAGAATAAAAACTATGAAATAAGCATGAATAAAGTTACTTTAAATATATTTTGTCCCTAGTATTATGTGAACTTAGTTATAGCTGAGTTGAGAAAAATATGGAAATAGTTTTTTTCTTAGGGATGGCACTTGTACTTTTATGACTTTAAATAGTACCAAATATATATTATAATGAATTAAAATTTATGTCACACTGATCAGAAATACAGGTCAAAGTAGAAAAAATCTACACTTTGCATGTGCAACTTTTGGTTTCAAATATATGAGAGATTGAATAAAATATCATGACGTCACAAAAAGTTGAAAAAAACTTCAATATTCGCGCAGAGTCTGGTTTTCTTATTTCTGGTTGCTATGTACAAATCTGTAATATTTGCATTAAATATACCAAACTGATGCTTTTAAATTAAAGTATACGTGCCGTACAATATTTTTCAGAATTGTTTTACTCCATTCGCGAACACATTTCTATGCGAAAACATCACTATAATATATATTTGTCCCTTTAAGGCAAAACTTTATATGCGATATATTAAAATTTCTTAGCTTTTCTGAATCTGTACACTATACCGATTAAAATGATGTCTGACTTTAAGGATTGTGACCACGAATAGTGAAAATACAGCTCTTTTTTCATGTCGCATAGTACTGGCATATTGGCCAGTGGCAAACAGTTTAACCAGCAAAATCCAAACATTTCCTGTATCTCATTTTCATCAGTTTTACAAAGAAAATAAATCATAAAATAGGGTTTCTTTTGAATAAATAGAATAAAAACTATGAAATAAGCATGAATAAAGTTACTTTAAATATATTTTGTCCCTAGTATTATGTGAACTTAGTTATAGCTGAGTTGAGAAAAATATGGAAATAGTTTTTTTCTTAGGGATGGCACTTGTACTTTTATGACTTTAAATAGTACCAAATATATATTATAATGAATTAAAATTTATGTCACACTGATCAGAAATACAGGTCAAAGTAGAAAAAATCTACACTTTGCATGTGCAACTTTTGGTTTCAAATATATGAGAGATTGAATAAAATATCATGACGTCACAAAAAGTTGAAAAAAACTTCAATATTCGCGCAGAGTCTGGTTTTCTTATTTCTGGTTGCTATGTACAAATCTGTAATATTTGCATTAAATATACCAAACTGATGCTTTTAAATTAAAGTATACGTGCCGTACAATATTTTTCAGAATTGTTTTACTCCATTCGCGAACACATTTCTATGCGAAAACATCACTATAATATATATTTGTCCCTTTAAGGGTGCAATCAACAGTTTTTTTCTATGACGTCACATTTTGAGGGACCATGCATAAGTGACCCTTAGTGGTGGACTGATTAATAAAGATACTTGTATAAAACTAGATATCACTGGAATCAGAATGTTCTCTAGTTTATAATGAAATAAAAATAATGTGTACTTTTAATATATTAAAAATATTCCATCCAATGAACATGGGGGAAAAAAGGTCTAATTTGAACATAAAAAACTTGAAACCTGGTCATGTGCACACCCATGAAGACATGATCCATGCACATTTTACATAATCAAAACTGTATGAAATTTGTAGGTTTTTACCTGGCCTTTCAAAAAAATCTTGTTTCAGGGTACGGTTTCCTGCTCCGAAAAGAGCTACAGTGGCTGCAAATAAGTTTTTAATTTTCACTGCCAAAAAAACAGGTTGTTTACAGTGTTGTCTCCCCTCAAAACATGTAAAGTTAATATAATTTTTAAAATTATTTCAATCATTCAACCTGTTTTAATTCAAAGCTAATTAACTAATTTTTACAATCAAATACAAAAAACATGATACTTTTTCACCAATTGAGTAAATAAACAGGGGTTTCCCTCCATGGTTATTTTTAGTCGGGGAATAACCCCTAGTTTTTTATACGAAACTGTTTATAGCACCCTATAGGTTAGCCACCAATTCAATGGATTTCATTGCTATAGGTTAGCCACAAATTCAATGGATCTCATTGCTATAGGTTAGCTACCAATTCAATGGATTTCATTGCTATAGGTTAGCCACCAATTCAATGGATTTCATTGCTATAGGTTAGCCACAAATTCAATGGATTTCATTGCTATAGGTTAGCCACAAATTCAATGGATTTCATTGCTATAGGTTAGCCACAAATTCAAATGTTCAACAAAGTACAGTTTATTTATATTGGCTTGTTGTATGCCGACTTATATTGGCTTGTTGTATGCCGACTTATATTGGCTTGTTGTATGCCGACTTATATTGGCTTGTTGTATGCAGACTTCCATCAAAACCGCAAAATCAAGTATCCATGAAAGTATGAAGTACAATTCCTCCTTAGTCTACAAATGTTGGTACCCACAAACATAAATGAATTCTCAGTAGTTCAAAATCTCCCAATACTTATTATAGGTTTCATGAAAGCAAACTCTTTTAAATTGCCAACATTTTTGTCCTGTGGTGTTTAAGGATTATGACAGATTATTGTTTCATTGGCAATATGAATCATACCCCATCTCAAGAATTTTATTTCAGAGTAATCACCCATATTGTTATGGCCATGTAGGTTGCATTTCTGTAAATATTGCAATTTCCCATAGGAACTCCTTTTACAGCTAAAACTGTACCACTTTTACTATGAAGTTTTGAATAAAATCTTATCCTAGAATTGAAAGTTCAAATGCACTACAATTTTTTTTAAAGGTTAAAATATAGGGCTGTGCAGCATATTTTCAACATTTATATGCCCTGAACTTCTCACAGTTTAAACTAACACTAATTTTCTTAACTACGCCTTCCTGGAATAAAAGGTTACCACAGATTTCAATATAAACAAATTGCACCTGAATATTTACTGGTAACATTCCCAATTTATGTCTCTATGAGATGGAACACAGCGATCATAACTCGGAACCAGTATGTAAGTAAACAAAATTAATTTTCTATGAATATTCTAAATCTCCCCAAAAGAAGCATGGTTTAATTTGAGAAACAGCTGTATTTACAAAGTGCAACCTATATCACTTGATTTGTTGATTTTCATCATACAAAGTCCTAAATATTCAGAATTCATAAATTATCCAGGTGCATCAAATCCTACATGTATCTTCCATTAATAAAAAAATAACTGCTAATAGATGCAATCATCAATAATATAAAATGTATGTATGGCTTTTGCCAGACTAGGATTGAAGTTAAAACCTGTAAAAATTAATTACTCCCAAAAGAATTGTTTAAGGAACAACAAAATCTGGAGTGTCCTTTTTATGGAATGGTTTATCAATTAGCTTAGCCTGCTAAATTGTTTATCTGTTTGTATACTGTGGATTCATTGTTATCGGGAGGATACTAATTTTCATGGATTCTGTGTACTTTCAAATGTTCAATGAAATACAAAGTTTGTATCGGCTTGAAGCATACTTTTGTTCTTTCGACTTGAAGCATACTTTTGCAATACATTTGTACTAAGAAATCAAATATCCATGAAGATGTAAGATTTCCTCTATCCACAAAAATTGGTACCCATCAAAATATATCTATCTACTGTAATTGATAATTTGTACGTCTAATTGTCAATTTCAAAATCCTATTTTCTGGGAACGTAATTTAAATAGTTTACATTATGAATGAAGAAAAAGCATGACAATTGTCTTAGTTTCAATTTTTTTTGTACTAAAGCACAATAATCAGTTTCCAGATAAAAGTCACGTTCAGGTTACCACTATAGCTATGTGAAAACCTCTTAACCACATCCAGAAAACATTGTATTTCCTTATATGAAATATCATTCATATTGAGGTTACTTTCCTAGACAATGACCTCAGCAAATATCTGTGGTATTATTTACTTGTGTAATAAATGTCAAATTGAGACAAAAATATCATACATTCAGTGACAATTAACATTTGTCATAAGATTAATCTTGAGGTGAAAGGATAAGGAAGTACAATGTCTTCTTTACTTACATGTATTCCCAAAAACTTTTAACCAACAATAACAAATAGGTATGACCAACCCACCCTGTAAGTGTTTTTCTTACATCTACAACAATATAAACTATTGGTATTTGAATATTAAAAAGTGTTAATAATGTGTGTCTCTTCACAAAATAAATGTCAATATATACATATCAATAAGATCCTAATGTTATCAATCACTTTACTTTGTTTTTTGCAGACAATAAGTTACAAAAATGTAAACATATATTCCACACATCTTCAGTTATTCACGTGTTTGGAAAAGTTTGCAAGGAAGCACATCTGGAACAAAATTTAAATTTAATATAATTTTTTACTAAAAAATAAAACATGTTTTACTTCTCATAAAAGTTTGGTTATAAATGTCCTTCATATTGTTTTTGGATAAATACTCAAAAACTGTCAGAATCTATTAATTTCAATATTTGACAAATAGCAATATTATGCTTTATAAAGTCATATAAAAAAGAAGATGTGATATGATTGCCGATGAGACAACTGTCCACAAGAGACCAAAATGACACAGACATTAACAACTATAGGTCACTGTATGGCCTTCAACAATGAGCAAAGCCCATACTGCATAGTCAGCTATAAAAGGCCCTGATAAGACAATGTAAAACAATTCCAACGGAAAAACTAACGGCCTTATTTATATAAAAAAAGCATGTACAGTTAAAAAATGACTCTACTTAAATCATAATCATAAATTGTTACAAGTTAAAAGTACAAGAGATTTCAATTACAAGCAATACTAATTAAATATTGGTAGCAATATTATTGATATAGTGGAGAATACAGAACCTTTTGTTTCCCACCCTCATCAAAGAGCCACACAAACAGAATAAGTTTTACCAATCATTATGTAGGACAATTAATTTTCCAGTGCCAAAACTAATATATGATGTTTACCAAACAAACTTATATCCACAAGAAGTCTTGCCAAACAGCAGACCAGAGAAACAAAGATCTTAGCTCAATTCCAATTAATTTATTATGTGAAAAATAAATAATGTTTACCAAACAGAAGTTAGTTGGCCATGAAATAAATGAGATCTGATATACAGAGGGAGAAAAAAATTTGTGTATTTATGATGAAAGAAAGTTAACATATTTCAAAAGATAAATTTCTGCCAAAAAATTAAATCTTGATTAAGTTGATAGGCTGCTCCTGGTTATAGAGAAGATTTGATTCCAAAACGACCACAGAAAACGATGTCTGTTTCTCTCATACTTGAAGACAGGATTAATTATTGTTAATTTCTCAAAAAAAAGATCCATCCTTTCTTAATTCTTAACTGCATGAGAGCGAGACAAACTTCTTGTCGCCATCTATGTTTCATTTGATTCACAGTATCAGCTTTATATCATTATCCCCAACTCATGAAAAGATCTACGATTGAAATACAAGAAGTACACTTGATCTGAATTAGTGTTTAGTTGGAAGAAGTAATTGATCAAGAGACTACTAGTATGTTAAACATGTTAAAAATAATTGGGAATATTATTTTAAATTTATTATGATCGAAGTTCGAACAAGTCAATTTTTAATATTCTTATTCTTCATACTGTTATTCTATAGGCTACTACAAGTCTCAAATATAACAACTGATAGTTAATATCTTTAAAACTTAATTGTTTATCGACACTTTAACAAATCAACAAAAACAATGTTTGACAACACATAAGATTGGATTTCTGATAGACATGTCACATTTGAAATTATTCAGTCATAATCTATTACTTTTCACAATAAAATGACAGACCATATAGTTAAGCTTATTCAATTCCTTCATGTAACAGTTATACCTAAAAATAAAGCTAAACACACTGGAAATTTTATAATTATAATTATTTAAAACTAATTCTCAGAATAATTACATTTAACTTTAATAAAAAATTATATTTTTAAATGTTTATCATTTTTTTTTCTTTTAAAACTATGGGTAAATTTATCAGTCAGCAGTGTTACAAAACCAATGGTTTCACCTCGACTAACTTGGTATCAGACAACATACAATGCATTCTTTTTATCAGATTTATAACAAAATAATTTAGATTTAGAATCAATAATGACCAATTTGATGATCTGTAGGGGAGTTTAACTTTCATAATCATTCATCATTGTTCAATCTAAAAAAAAAGGACATAAAAGAACCAATTAGCAGGTTTTTAAGAATTCAGGAACTCTAAAAATAACCACAACAACATCTTCAATTACTTTACCTACTCTTTTAGCAATGGATCTCCGACCTTTTTATGCTACTTCCTGTAGTTTTATGTCATATTTTTATGTTATACATTTCTCATTTACACCTTATTTGACCTCTAACCTACTCAAATGACTACTTGTGAAGCAATGAGAAAATTACTTAGAGGAAAAATTCTTGTCACTAATAACAACTTCATACATGTACATGGCAAGTATGAGTGTTGATAGCTTAATTACTGTAAAAGGTTTTACATTAATTGAATGTCCATTAAGCATGTAATATACACTAATGTATATGATGTAATAAAATAATTCTGACAACACCCACTGATATCATTAAACAGAAAAAAACACATATATATATTCTGTAATTCAATTAGATAATTCAGTCTATCTGAAATGGGTGTACATTAAAATCATGTTTAAATGAAAAAATCAATATCCCTTTATTAATCCAAATACGCTAATTAAAATAAATAACAGGACTAAAATAATTAAGCTTACTCAATTATCACTCAACATACAGTAGACTCAGTATACTATTTACTTATCTTTAAAAAGTCAGGTAGATTTATATAGGGGATATTTCATACTAGAAAGACATTTTTCTGACAGTAAAAGAGACATACATGACCCCCAACTACAGTCTTAAGTCATAAATGTTTCACCTATTATTTCATATATATATGTAAAAATGTCTGCAGTTTCTTGCAATAGTCATGATAATCATGAAATATATATTTGAATGACCTGAATGTTATAACTTGAAGATCTATAGCAAGTACAATTGTAGCACATGGTCAGGTTTTTCTCTGACTGTTAATGACGTCTTTAAACTAAATCCATTAGAAGTTGAATGTGCACTGATTGATATTTAAGTCTTATATATGATTTTTTTTATTAGTTGTTATTGGCATTAACTTTACATTCTTTAATATAAGTTTCTTTAAAGTTTAAGGATGCATCATTTTAGTTTTACACTAGCTAGCATGCATTGAAACAAATATTTTTAGATTATTAATGCGGTTGTCTTGGTATTCATTTCGACAAATGTTGGAAAACCTTAAATACTTTGAAAAAATAAATTCCTAGTTTTCTACAATTATGTAGTTGAAAGCAAATAAAGACATGAGGTAATAAAGATATCTTGTATAATTGTCTGGTATCTCCAGCCTAGATACTCCATCTATTACACACAGTGTTATCTTTTATTACACACAGTGTTATCTTTATACACTGATTATCTCCCTTTACAAGTCAAACACTTTAATCAAAGGAAACAGGATCTTACTTTTTAAAGTTGTAATGAAACACCCTCGCATTTATCTTTCACATCTCAAGTTAATACTGACTTGTGAACAAATCACATAATTAAACTAGAAATATAATACTATTACATTTAAAACTTCACAAGAATTTCTTTTTACTTTTGAATGAACCAAAATTATACTGTTTCGAGATTTGTAATCCAGTATATAATTTTATCTATACATATATCTTTTTCATATAAAAACACATCTTATTTCTATACCAAAGTATGTGAATACCCAAGTTGTGTCATGTATCAAAAGCATTTTGGTAAAAAATATATAAATTTTATCCAACTCAATATGTTTTTGAAAGAGATAATGTACTGATTTTAAAAACATTATTTTTTGTCCTAAAAATATACTGACTCAGTTCACGTTGGCTGACATTCCTCCAAGAATTAATTCATCATGGGATTACAACTACTATGCTTCAGATTGTTTTTAACAATCATTTATCCACTGAACGAACACATTAAATAAACACTTGATTTGTGTTTCTTGTGAAATATTTGCATATAAATTTACAGTAGTATAATGCACCTATGCAAATGTAGCACTACTGGCATACTGATTATTAATATTGGTAAATCAATCTTATCAAAACAGAACCATGATTGGTGTAATCACTACCGACCGTGCAAGGGCTGTATAGCCAGTCAAGGTCGTTAAAAACTTCTATTTGTTGTTGAAATCACTAATGAAATAATTATATTTCAGTGTTTCTTTCAACTTCTATCATTTAAGGGCAGCAACTCCAATAGAGAGTCATCTGTCAGTTTTAGCCATATTGAATTATTAATAGATCTTGTCTTGCAGATATATAATAGGTGGCTTCTAGTCTAAAAAGCACATGAAATCCTTATCCTTAAATGAGTCATTGCATTGTTCATTGTCATTTTAGGACTTCTGAATACCTCTGTATACTTTAGTATGTTAGAAACCATATATGATAATTAAAAACCAATGGTTCAGAGAACAATTGAAGGTCTTTCCATCAAAACAATGTATTTTGATATGAAAGTTGTGAAACTAAGTTTAAAATGTCATTTCAATCGTCAAATGATAGCTCCTAGTACGCTGATTCCAAAAATATTTGGTTTCCATTCATTTTTTTTAAATAATGGAGATAATTTGTTACTTCCGGTTTGAAAAATGTTACTTGGGCCACACCAATTTGATTCCTTGTTCGACGGACCCGCCCGCACCTATTTTTTTCAAAACAGAATTTTTTTATTTTTTTTATATTCCCGCTTCTCGCATCCGGAAATGTAACAATGTCCATTTCCCGCACCGTTTTTTTTGTAAATATAAAAAGAGCAAAAAATTGGTTACTTTCCCCCTTACTTATATTCCCTATTAAAAAATGTTCGTTTTTAGAATAAAGTACAAAGAACTTCTGAAGGATTTGCCTTCAACTGCAATTATATTGTATGCTGGCGAAACAAAACTATCCTTAGCCGCTGCATGTTTATGCACCTGTCCTGATTGATTCAGGGGCCTGTCGTTCAGCAGTTATCGTTTGTTGATGTTGTTCATTGGTATTTTCCCGTTTGGATATACATGATATATAAATTAGAATGTTGGTTTTCCTCTTCGAATTGTGTACGCTAATAATTTTGGGGTCCTTTATAGCCTGCTGTTTGGTCTGTATCAAAGCCCTGTGTAAAAGGCCGTACTTTGACCTGTGTTTATTATTATCAGGTTGAGAACAACCCTCCCTCAGACAAGGGGTCATTTTACTGATGTAGAAAAGAAAATAGAAATACCAAGGATTTGTATAGTTCTTCTATACAAAACCTTTTAAACTTAGAATTTTGTACTCAAAAAGAGGAGACTTACATCATATTTTAAACAACTTTTCTAAAAGAGGTCCACTTATTTTGAATAATATTAAACTGTTAAAGTAAATGTGTTAACATGGTTTTAAAGTCCAGGAATATTACAAAATTCTTAGACATGTTTTGACCATTTAATACCAGATAGATATACAAAATGTATAGTTCTTTGAGAAAATATGAGCCTTTTGTACAAACAAATATATTATAACTTATATTGATCCCTCATAAAACATGTAAAAGGGATATTTATAATATTAAGGGGTTGTCCCCTAACTGATTATGACTTGGACGGAGAATTGTCTCATTGTCGGTCACACATACATAACCCAGATTTAATTATTTCTTGGTGAACAGGGAAAAAATACTTAGAAATTAAAGAAATGTCAAAGTACAAGTGATAAATCAAGCTTTAATATTGTCAAAACCTACTATTTTATGTTTACAAAAAAAAATTATAATCGCTCGCCTTTACTTTTCAAGCTTCGCCTCAAAAATTTGCAAATTAAATATTTTTTTATTAAAATTTTCAAATCGCTCGCTCGCCCCAAATTTCCGTAGAACAAGAAATTAAATTGTTGTGGCCTTGCGATTATATTTGAATATTTACTTGACACTGATTCCAAAAATATCTGGTTCTATATACTTTTATATTAATAAAGTACAAAAAATAGCTACTTCCGGTTTACAAAAGGTCACTTCCGGTTGTTTCTTTCAAGGTTAAATGGTTTGATACCTTTTTCCAAAAGTTTCATAGCTTTATCATGTATACATATAAAATAAAAGCAAAGGTCAAAATCTAGAACGTCAAATTAAGCTATGACCTTGAGATCAATTTCAAGGTCATGAACTAAGGACCTCAAATCAAAAGACCGTAGGTCTTAATTATATTTGGTTAATGACTTATATCACCAAACACGTATTTTTAAATACAAGAGGGGAGAAAACTCCCTTTTACGTTCAACGTGCCCTTGCAATAAAAATTTATGTGTTACGACATGTTGCAACTAACAATTTAGTCAAAATAATTTGTTGATATCTTATACGGTCTTTGGATATAAGTGAAAATAAGCCAAATTTAAATATTAGAATATGACCTTGACCTTTGACCTTGACCTAATTTTCATTTTTTTGGACCAAGGACCTCAAATCAAAAGATCTTAGGTCTCTATCACTTATGGTTTATAAGATAGAAATGCATATCACTTATATCAGATGCATAAAGGGAAATAACTCTCATATGGAGCAGTCATATTGCTTCGGTCAAAATAGGACAAATCATGCAAAGGATATAACAAGCAATTTTGTAAAATAAATTTGTCGTTATCTTTTACGGTTGCGAAGGAGTTGTGAGCACAAGGAAAACAGTGTTTGGGGAGATAACTCCTACAAAGAAAAGTATTCGGTTACGCAGGGTAAATTTCAAAAGCGCATAAACTGTTCGATATCATATACCAAATATCAAAGCGACATATTGCGAAACAAATGTTTATCGCAAGAACAAAATTAGGCGGAAGGAAAAAAAAAATAATCAGAAGAAAAACAATAGGTCTTTCCACAGAAAAGTGGAAAGACCTAATAAGGGTAAAAAAATGTGTTAAAAATGAATTTGACAGATAATTCCCTTTAATAGAGGAGTTGCCTAAATATTTAGTCTTGTCTTGCTGATCATTTATGCTATTTTAAGTTTCTCTCAATCTATTATGGTTTTAAGATAATAGACACAAAAGCATGCAATTGGGGAACATCTTCTAAGTGCAATAACTTCTTAAGCAGCTGTTGAACACTTTTGATGTATATGTATATATACATATGTAACCAGATGATCTGCAGGACACAGCTTTATACAACTGCAGATGATGCCCCCGCTAGCATATAACGTTATAAAAGGACATAACTCAAGAACTGTAAAAGTGAAGCTGCCAAAAATTGAATTTAAACTGAGTTTAGAGGTAATAAGCATTATATACACATTTCATTAAATTGAGTTGAGAAACTTAATTTAAGAGAACAGAAACTAAAAAATTCTTCAATTTTTCCACTTGTAAAGGGGCATAACCCTAGAATGGTAATCAAAGTGCTTGTAATAACTGAATGCTTAATTTATCAGTTGGTAGTAAAGTGAATATTGCATTGTATGTATATACAATGTAGCATTGATTTAAGTTGATTCAACTACTATTCTGGACAAAGAAAGATAACTCCAATTTTCAAAGAATATTTCATAAAGCATTGGTTTTAGATGATTCAACAACCATTCTGGACAAAGAAAGATAACTCCAATTTATTGTCTTGAAACTACAAAAATGCTTGTTTTTGGCCCCTTATTGGCCCTTTATTCCTAGACTGTTTGGCCCATAAGTTCCAGTGTTCTCCCCAAGCAGAAATTTTGAACTTTCATCTAATTACTGCTTATGATCATAAAAAATATATCACCTTTAATCCCTTCAAGTCGGACAATAGACAATTAAGAGTGATCAAATAGGAGTTAATTGCCCTTTGGGAAATAACTGTTTGAATAGGAATATCCCAAGCTGTCACTTGTCACATAATTAATACCACATGATCTGCAAAATATTACAGTAGTAATTTACTTTCTTTCTCTTCCTATCACTTTTTGTAAATCGAGAGTGAAAAGTTTGATTATGAGCTAAATAAGTTTTGGTCTTTCTTGAGAAAGTGATCAAAATTGGCTTTAGTTTATGTTTCATCCATTTAATGCATTAAAAACGCCATATTTAATCCAAATGTCTTGTCAAACATTGTTTATTTTCGTATTTTTCATTGCTTTCAGCGGCCATTTAATATTTTAGTGTAAACTACTGGTCGAAACCGGACCAGATATGACAAAAATCTGTATTTTACGATAATAACTACATTTGCACAAATGGCACAGTAGACAGAAAACAATGATACCTAAAGAGAAAACTAAGCATTAACAGACTTTTTGTTAGATAACTTTGTTAAGAATATATATCATTTTGATAAAAAGAAACAACTGGGACTGATTCATTGAATACCATGAACCAATATACTTCATAGACATGATAAAGATTTTTTTTTTAACTGGGTAGGGTAACTGGAACCACACATATATTTTTATTTGGCCCAAGAGGAAAAAAACATTCTGGAACTATAAATGAATATAGAAAACATAAACTGAGAATACTGTTATCTGGCATGAAAATACAAATTTTTTTGTGTTATTAAAATTTGCTGTTACAAAATATTAAAAATAGTTATAAATTAAGGAATGTATCTCCCTAATGCAAAACTCTGATTCCTTTCACGGATTTGGCTATACTTTTTGGACCTTTTGGATTATAGCTCTTCATCTTTTATATAAGCTTTGGATTTCAAATATTTTGGCCACGAGCATCACTGAAGAGACATGTAGTCGAAATGCGCATCTGGTGCAAGAAAATTGGTACCGTTAATTTTATTATCATGGTTATAGTTTAATTGTATTAATTTCTCAGTCATGAATTCAACAATATTGACACAAAGAATAGGGTTAAAAAGAATATTTTATTCACCAAATAAGGACCTATAGCATACAAAAAATATAATACATTTTGTAATAAACAATAACGCATATATCATAATGGAAATAGAGCATTGCCACAACGCGACAAATTACATTGAAAAAAATACATTTTTTTTTACGCCAAATGTGATGCTATCCAAAATTTCTGGGGAAAACACTGCCATAACCCTTAAAATATATCTCAAACTTCTACTTATGGTATTAAACATTGTGGTACAATTTCAGAACAATTGAAATACTTATTGTCCTGACACTAGATAAATACTTGTTTTGGGCCCCTTATTCCTAAACCTTAGAGACCATAACCCCCAAAATCAACCCAAAGCTCTCTTTTGTGGTTATAAACATTGTGTTGAAATTTTATTGATTTCTATTTACTTATACTTAAGTTATTATCCGGAAACCATCTGCTTTGGACGACGCTGATGACGACGATAACGTGACACCAATATACGACCGCACAAATTTTTGCGGTTATATATAAAGGTGAATCTGAACAATCTGATTTTTTTTACTACAAAACAGATAGAGCCAAATGATATCCTTAAATGTGAGATGTGCCTATGTCAAATTGTCAATACAAATTTTATTTTCTTGAAACTTTCAAATTCAATCATATTAATCAGGTCAAAATTGATTCAACTGGAATAATACCATATTAAAATGTAATTTATAAATACTCATTATTCTATTTATTTTAAACCAAATATCGACTCAATTTAGATATATCAAAAGTTCAGGGCAATTTTTATTAAACTTTTTGTTCAAATTTCAATTTTTTAATTATAATGGCCATGTTTGATAGCAGATAACTTTGATAAACATTCTTAAATATTAATAAAGAAATCATTTACTGCATGGAAGTTTTCACTTATGTGCAAATTTCTTTAAATGTTGTCATTGACTTTTTGTCCACTTTTACCTTTTGGCATGAATACAGTTTGATGGAATTTCCTTTAGTATTATTAATCTGTTCAAAGAGATTATCAAACTCTAAAGGAAAGACCCAGCTACTTCACCAATTCTTCTTGGTTGCACTAGTTTCCCTATCTAGCTACAGTATTTAACATATTTTTTTGTATATGAATTACATGCACACAATTGTATACCATTGTATAATACAAGACGTATGAATTTTAACCCCTGAGTGAGCCAATAAAATAATCCACTGACTACATGTAGCTTAGTATATTTCTAGAATTCTAGACAATTAAAATTGATCTATATAATATAAATCTTCAATAATAATACTTTTAATAAAAGTTAACTTGATTATCAAAATATTATACATTATAATACCAACCTTTTAATGTCTTGATAACATCTCTCTCTAGCAGTCTGAAATTAAAAAGAAAAAGATAAAGCAAATCCTCTAAAAGTAAATCATGTACAATCAATGCTGAATGTTGGTAATTGGACAAATCATCAGTAGCGATCTGCCATAATCTGGATGATACTTATACTAATTTTTGATGATATTTATAACTAAAACCATATGGTAATCAAACTTCATTCAAATTTTATCTAAACAAGATTCAAAAGTGATTGGTTGTGTATACATGAAACTGAGATGTTCACAGATTGGTAGTACATGTATCTTAGGTATATAGATTTATTGCTACGTTGTGTACACATGATCCATATGCATGTTTTCACAAGGTTTACAATAAAACAAATTGTTATCTTTCACTTCTTAAAACAATGCTTTATGTAGGCACTAACAGTAATAAATCAATCCTTTTGTAGGTACCAACAGTACTAATCAATTTTAGTATATAATTCAATGTATTCCCTCTGGCACTTAGACATGTAAAATAAAAAGTTGAACTCTTGAGTTATCAATTTCAAATTGTAAACCCCCTGTTTAAGGAGTTGGTTAAAAGAAAGTTGATAAGCAATAGATATGAAAATGCATCACTAGGTATAGGCTAGTGTGCTCACATCAAGCTGGACCATAAATTTAAGAAAAGACCTTCTTTGTAGTTCCTGAAAGAATTGTGAATAAAATTTCACACATTGCCATTCTGTGTAAAGATATATAAGAATTCAGTAAATAGGGAGTGGTACTGGTTGAGCAATGAATCTGAAAATACATCCCTCAATTTTTGTACAAGCTTTAGCTTATCAATTTTGACTTTTTCTGGGGTTTTTCTGAAGACTTAAACAATTCCATGTACAAGAACAATTATATCTATGTTACAATGGGAAAACACACTTTGCAAAAACAGTAATACTTGTTAAGTTCTGGCTAACCACCTTTTTCATGTTTGAGTAGTTGCAATTGTCACAATGTTTAAATTTAGAGCAGACAAAAAGTGTCACAGTACAAAAATGTAGTTGGTTGTCGACTTTTTGTAGCTAGTCAAATCATTAGACACCTGTTTCCTGCTTTACCATTAATTCTTGCGGTCATAAATGATATTTTTGGAACCAAAAAACAAATTGTGATCTTTCACTTCTTAAAACAATGCTTTTTGTAGGCACTAACAGTACTAATCAATCTGCTTTACCATTAATTCTTGCGGTCATAAATGATATTTTTGGAACCAGTTGAAGTAATTTCAATACTCACCAGTTTTGAGAATGATGAGTTCAGAAAGATTTTCATGAGCATGGACTCGCCTTACAGCATGTACAGAGACCCATGAAAACTACTGCAATTTGTGAAGGACTTGAACACTGATAAGACCAAGAACAATTGTGTATTCTTGATTACAATGTACCTGACCGACTACATTGCATGGCTCTGACAATAATGTTTTAAAGCATTTGCAAAAGTCTGTACAACTGTTCCTTGCCATATGACAGAATTACAGATAGGTTATAAAATAAATAAAAATCATAATTGTACCTTATAAGAAAAACAATCAATAGTCATATCCACTGAAAGTTAATTCTAAATAAATACATGTCTTACAACGAAACCAATCATTGCTTGAAAAAATAGATATTAATTCTTATACATCTAATGAATGATCAATGCAATCTCTTCAACTTCATACATTATTTGGTATTTCTATTACTTTTTAATTGATCATCCCTGGCGAGTCTTTTGTAGACAAAACACACAACAAAACATACATTTGGCATTCAAAATTATCTAAATGATGTATTTTTAGATATATGTCAGGTGCAGTGCAGTCTTGTGTAACAGCGAACCTAAGACTTATGACTTCATTTTATTTAACAGTAAAAACCAATAATCAGACAATATTGTGTGAAAAAAATAGTAACATACATGTACTTTAGTTTTATTTCATAATATCTTCTGTACATGATGTATGGTTTTATCCTTAATATTTTGTGTAATGTGTGTCCAAAGTTAGGCAAACCTCTGGCCTGTTTTGAGAGTTCTTCAAATGTCTGGTGATTTTGTGCATAACAGGCTGTCAAGGATGCAGAGCAAAATTTATTTCAATCTACTATAAATTTGATTTAAATGAGACAAATTTCTTCTCATGATGTAATATTTTTAATGGAAATTGGCAAAATTATGGTTTATCATTGGATTGCATTTATAACAGGTATTAATTAACTCTTGTCATTTTTTCTGTCACTTTGGACAATTACAATATAAAAAAGAAAATGTGGTATGAGACAACTGTCCACAAGAGACCAAAATGACACAGATATTAACAACTATAGGTCACCGTACGGCCTTCAACAATGAGAAAAGCCCATACCGCATAGTCAGCTATAAAAGGCCCCGATAAGACAATGTAAAACAATTCAAACGAGAAAACTAACGGCCTTATTTATATAAAACAATGAACGAAAAACAAATATGTAACACATAAACAAACGACAACCACTGAATTACAGGCTCCTGACTTGACAAGAATAATTCTATTTGTGTTACATTGCAGATGTGATGAAATCAGGTAATGTGTGATATCACTGACCCTGTGGCCTCCACTGTACATGTATGTATGTTTGTAAATAAATCTTGGCATAGGTACGGGGTGTACATGTACGTAGAAAACCTGCATACTATCAACATTAATATATTTATATGGGAACAGACCGAGGGCGAACATATTAGTATTATACCATATTTACATGTTTTCCCTTACTTTGAACATTTTTTGTACATGGACTTTAGAGGCTATCTTCAAGTTTAAACTGATGCCAAGTAACTGTTAGCCGTTATAGAACCATGCCCAGTTGTGATTTATATTCAAATAAAATAATAAAATATAAAAAAAAAAAACGTTTATACAGAAACGCAAGTTTCATACAACACCTGCCTCATAGTATTTTAATGTAAAGATCTTGAGGATGATACCTGTAGTTGATATCATGATCATGATGACGCCTTCAACAATGTTTACCTTTTTATTTTGTCATGTATTGATCTGAAATGTTGAGAATAGTCCCTACCAGTTTTTCAGTCGTCGGTATTATCCAAATATCCTTAAAACAGAAAGTATTTATCACGATATTCATGAATAAATAACCTTGGTAATGATCACAGCAGTTGGCTACCAAAACTTATTTTACCTTGACACTGCCTCACCCTGGAACCTGTAAGTAATCAGCAGTAAATATATTTTTGTTTATTGTCTTTTTTCACATGCATTTAAAAATAATTAGAAGGAATAAAACAAATAAAACTTACATTATTTGTGTCAATATTTCAAGTTTTAATAAATACATATATATATCTCCACATATTTTATGATTCATGACATGAAAGTGTTCATTTTATGCATATGCTTACGATTCGTTTATCGTGTTATATGTTTTCATGGTCAGGAGCGGATCCAGCCATTTTAAAAGTGTGTGAGTTCGTGGTCTAGTGGTTAAGACCTATGGCTACAGTGCTGAAGGTCCCGAGTTCGATTCTCACTCGGGGGGCTAAAAATATCAGTACATCAGAAGGGTAATTTTCACCCTCTCACACACATCTCTGGTACCCAGACCGGAGTTTAAACTAGAATGGGTACTTTGGGGGCCTCGGTTGGTCAAAGTTGTCCCCTACTTTGACCTGGAGATCAATCTTCTGACATCTCTCTGGTTTGTCTGTTTCCACCGAGTGGCCCGGTGGTTCTCTCCGAGTACTTCGGCTTCCTCCACCATAATAACAGACTTCCCGGTGTCCTAGCACTCCCTTTGTGTTGGGTGGGGATTAATTGTCCTTGTAAAAATAATTGTCGTATAAATATACGTTAGTGACACATCTCCATTAATCCCGTTAGGGAGTGTACATGGATGCCACTGTACCCTCGCAGCTTTCGAGGGGTTCTTCGGATATCGGAGGCATTTACCAGTATATACATACATACAGGGGGGTTCCCAACCCAGAGTAAAGGGGGATTCCAATTATATGCTCCCATTCAAATGCATTGATCGTCCAAAAAAGGGGGGAAATTCCATCCCCCGGACCCCCCCGGATCCGCCAATCATTCAGATGGTTATCAGATGCCTAGTATTATATGTATCCTAGGAAATTGAAGATGATATATTCAGGCTACAGTTTGATTTAATTACATTAAAAATTCGCAGAACTGTAAAAAATATTTTAAAAAAAATATTAAAAATCAAAAAAATCAAAAAAATTATTAAAAATCAAAAAAATTTAAAAAAAATATTGAAAAAAATCAAAAAAGTCAGTGACACTATAAATACGTCTGGTAAAATAACAGTCATATTACGAAGTTAAAGGTTTATAAAACGAGAAAAATATTAGACTATTAAAAAATATAAATATTGTATTCAAAATATAATATTTTAATTAAGTATCATTAAAGCTGTTAAAAAAAAATCATCTGTATTGGTAAACAAATAGCTCAGTATTACCTGGGTCTATTATACTAACTATTAGTATACTAGTCCTAGGTAGAACAAATGATTTGTATAGTAAGTACAGAGACATATGACATATTCATTGGCGGATCCAGAAATTTTCCTAAGTGGGGGCCCACTGACTGCCTAAGAGGGGGCCCTCTCCCGTCACGCTTCAGTGATTCCCTATATAAGCAACCTTCGGCCCTCGGGACTGATATTGGTTTCTCGTGGTGATACAGCATGCGATACGGATTTTGCCATGTATTATTCTATGTGATGCAGTAGTGTAACTCAGGTTCAATTGTTGTCAAAATAAACAGTATAGTCATCCCTATGAGACTAGACCACTTTTTCCCCATAGACCCAATGTTAAAGCCGCCATTTTGTTTGGTGGAGGGAATTTTCGACAAGAGTCAAGTGGTCATTTTTTTTCTAATTAGTAATATAATAAAGGAAATGTTGTGTTTCCTTAATTAATAATTAGTTATGACCAGTGATAATATTACTAAGTCTATTAATTATATTGCTAATTACTATGTAGCGTCGACATTGGTCAAATGTTCATATTGATTGATTATAGTTTTAGACCATGGTTGTTTGGTCAGTTAATTGGCGTATCAGAATTTTAATTGATGGTTTAATCGACCAAACATACAAATATATGACATTGTCTGTAGGCCTCTAGGTGGATAAACTTTACATTTGATTAGTCCTTCATACATCGTTAGATCATCAAAGTTTTCTGTTACTATTCTAGGATGCCCTATTACAGCTTTGCCCGTTTTGTTTATGTACGGGTAAAGCGAGGTTACATCGTAGTATTTGATAGACTCATCAAAGGACGATTCGTGATATAAATTAAAGGCTTCTGTCCTCCCTCCTGCAAAGGCATCTCTTGGCTCTAATGGAGTAACAATATCCAAGGAGTCGATGAACTTTTTAATGTTTTCGTCTTCCCTGATATGTTTGTCAAACTCACATTCCCAAATGCATGTATATATGTAACCCTGTTTTTCAATGTAGGTTTTCTTTTCCATAGTTTGATGATACAAATCCTCAATTGATAACTTATTGACAGTGTTGATGGTATGCTGTGTGTAACAGGTTGGACATCCATGCCAAAAACACCCATGATATTCCAATACTATCTTTTCACCCTCGCTGTTCTCATAAAACCCATCTACTCTGTATTGGTCAATTATCTTCTCTCTACCGTTTCGAGCGTGTTGAATATCCACCCCCTTTGTTTGTGATATATATTTAATCCATTGTATGGCTTTAACAGAGTGTTTCTCTTCAGGACGATATCCTTGGGCTGGTATGATGCCGATAGTATCAGCACGTAAGAATTTAGTGCGAAACACCAAATTACATGCAGAAGCTATAGTAATACAAGTTTCAAACGGATCAATACCTCCATCTCCAGTAGCTGATTTAGTCATAGACATAAACAATTCTCGAAACCTTAAACAATATCGTCTTAATATATCTACATCAGATCGGCAGTATTTCAAAAGTTCCTTTTGGAAATCAAACATGACTTTCACGTTAGTTTGATACCATTCAAGAAAGTTTTCTCTGTCCTCTGATTTCATTGCGTCTGGGTTATAGAACTTGACATCTGGCAGCTGATTAAGAACGCTTGTCTGGTTTTCTTTTCTGTTATACAGATGTGGAAAGTATCCTTTCTGTAGTTCTTTGATACCAAACATTTTAGGCAGTTTTGAAAGCGCCATGGGTAGAAAATTAAGTGAGTCAATCATACGTATGTTGCATGACGGGACTTCGATAGACATGTTTTTTGCCCCACTCGGAACAATCTTTGGGAGAACACCGTTTTGGTACAGGTATTGTAGAATGGGAAACGAATCATATCCTTTGAAATTGTGACAGATCACTGTGGCTCCATTATTTTCTCCAGAAAAAAGCCATTGACAAAAATCATATGTCGTATTCATTCCGCTGAAAATAAGTTCATTCTTTCCACAATTTTCACATACACTAAGTGGTGTCAGATCCTCTTTTAAACACTCTAAGCATACTTGTTGTACAACGCATAAGTTTGGTTTGTGTTCATAAGTTCCACATTTAGATTTTTTACAATTCTTGCATTTCGAGGTGCCTCGTTCTGGCTTAAACCCGTCTTCACATTCAACTAAATCGTCTTGAGTGCATTCGAAATCAAAGAAAATATAAACTTGGTTTTTGGTTTCATCCTCATCTACAGTGTCCATATCGTCATTTAGAGTGTATTCTGTAAATTTGTCACCTTCCACCGGCAACATGAAACAGAGATGTCCAACTTCGTAGAAATCTTTACAAGTCTTACAATATATCTCACCACATATATGTTCTTTTTTGTGCATTTTCTTATTAATAGTTTGACTGCAAATCTTGCATCTAATGTATGATTTGCATGTTGAGTTTCCTTTCCTTGTAGTCTGTGCATGTAGTCTATAGCATTCTTCACCATAAAAATGACGATTACAGTCGTTACAGTATATCCAGTCGTCATCTTTTTTCTCATGGATTTTATGGCATGATGTGCAAATGTTATTGCAACGGTGTTCCTCTTTATGCTGGTATCCCTTTTTGCATGTGTGGCAATAATAATTACGGGATAAAAAAGCAGGCATACTAGTAATCACATCAAAGTGTTCGTCGTTAAAATACAAATAAATCTTTTTTTCTGCCTCTGGACCTTGGAATATGATTCCATTGAAGTGTTCCTTTGAAACAACATGTATTTGATATTCTGACATCACTGCTTGAAACTTTTTGATTTCTTCAATTCCACATTTATGCAGAGGAACATGTGCACGAGTATGTATATGTCTTGAAATGCAGTTGCCACGGACTCGCCTTTTTTATCTTTAAGTTTTCGTAACCATAAATACTTTGAAAACACATCGATGACTACCAATACGTATTTATATTCTTTGTTGTGTTTTGAAAACTTCACCATATCCATAAGGTCAGCAGACCATTGGTCATCTATGCCAGCAACAACAATTTCCGTTCTATTCTGTGGTCTCCTTAATGGTCGTTGTAAACTGTATGGTTCTTGGCTTTGTAACCATTTTCGTATCTTATATTTACTAATTTTGTACTTCCCTTCTTTTTGTACATAATTATAAAGTTTGTCTGGTCCAGAAAAACTGGCAGGATTTGACGGAATGAAGTAAATTTCCTTTAGATATTTCTCCCATGCAGACATGTTGTCAACACAAATATCAAAATGGATATAATGAAACGCGTGTTATACAGTACGTTATAAAGGACTAGTCTTCCTCTTGTATATCTTCGTCAGTGTCCTCTTCATCATCCTCATCGTCATTATCCTCAGTGTCAGTATTTATTTCAAAGTAATCATCATCAAATAATTCATCAAATTGATGTCGCTTTTTCATGAGAATACGCCGAATTTGAGTTTCGTAATCTGTATCGTTTTCAGCAATATCCTGAATTTGTTGTACAATGTCAGAGTGCACTTTGCTTTCATCTAGGGGGAACTATCAGTTTCAACAATTTAGTATAGCGTTTAAAAAATTGACGTTGAACAATATGGCTTATTTTTTCATTGCTTCGTTGAATTGCATCTTCCTCATTCATACCTTCTTTCACGTACTTGTCATATTTTGTATCCCAAGTATCTTTCGCTGTATCAATGGCTTCATGTAATAGGCTTTTATATCCTTCATTATCGTCCATATTAACATCTTCACTACCATCGTCTGAAACACTATCATATTTAATCCATTCTGAGGTTGATTTTTTTTAAGGACTTTCATTTCCTAGGTCTTCGTTGTCTCTTTTCCTTTTCAAATATTCGTTTTCTGGACACCAATGTTTAATATGTCTTTGTAAATCGTGCATGCTGTCAAGCACTACTCCACAATCGTCACAGGAGGGCATTTTTCATACGTCTGTTCACCAGGACCGTCTTCGTAAGAATAAGGAACGGGTGAATGTTGGACTGTTCTTATATCATTTGAAGTAGGAATGACTTTTTTGGTCTTTGCTGATTGTTGCTGTAAAACGTTTCCAAGCAGTCGGTTCGTTTCGGGTGTCGTTGGTTTTAAATCCAGAAGAAGATAGCCAAATGGTTGACTAGTTGATTCTTCAAATTTTTCTAAAAAGTATGGTCCTTTTCCAGGATACATTTGTCTGCCTAAAGTCATTATCTGTTGTTTATCGACAGGGTTGTTAAATAATACCAAGTAGTGACAATTTCTTCTCTGTGTAGGATCTTTACTGAAGTAAAGATTTTGATTTAATACTACAACTGATAGATTTCTATGATGGCTACCTTCCGTAAACAAGTCTGTGATTCTAGGATCTTTTGCTGATGTTGACATTAAATCGTCCAAAATTATCATATTTCTTACACTTGGGTCTATATAACTATCCTTCTCTAAATCAACTGGTATTCCTTGTATAAATTCAACATATGGTCTAACCGTCTTTTGTATTTCGTCGTAGAGTGGTTGCCAACGTCTGTATAGCCATAGTATTCTGTGAATAGTGGGCTGAATCAATCTTAAATTTTGAAGAAGTTGTTTCACAAAAAATGTTTTGCCACATGATGTTGGTCCGCTCACCGTCATCGTGAATGGATGTTTAAAAACAAAGTGTTCTGTTTCCTCCTTTCGAGGCGGCGGTGTATCTTCATCACGCGGCGGCGGAGGCATATCCTCATTACGCGGTAGCTGCTGATCCCCCCTTTGCGGCGGCGGCGGCGGCGGTGGAAGTGATGTTCCTTCCCTCTGCGGCGGCGGCGGCGGCGGCGGTGATGTTCCTTCCCTCTGCGGCGGCGGCGGGTCTTCATGACTGCTCTGCGGATATGGTTCAGTGATTCCATGTTTGTTTCTATGATGTCGAATCATAACGTCTTTTCTAGAAAATTGAAGTTTACATACGGGACACGTTTTATCGTCCATCTGTTCTCTCACGAAGGCAGCTGTATACTGATATATCTATCCAGTGTTTCAATTTATATATTTATATTTGATAATACGGCATTATGGGTAAACATACTACTATTTAAGATAATTTGTTTTTTCAGAATCCATTCATTTACATTTAAACAACAAGGAAAGAATGATGCCTAATAGATTTCAGTGTCAACAATGTGGTGCATCATTTTCCAAAGTTGGGATGTTAATCAATCATCGTCGACAATTTGGACATAAGGATACTTTTCCATGTACAATTTGTCAGAAAACGTTCGGCCGAAGGGATAATCTGGATCGTCACATGCTGAGACATCGGGATGGGTCTTTATTCCAATGTAACACATGCGGTCTATTGTGTTCAAGAGTTGATAGTCTACAGCGTCACACAGAAGAAAAACACACCCAGACTGGAGGAGGATCAAAAAGAAAAGCCATGAATGATGAAAACCCAGTCTTAAAGCGACATATTACAAGGAAAGACAATCCGGAACAGTTTTATGACCTACGTGTATTGTCAACTCAGCCTATACCTAAATTCAACACCACAACGACTCGTTACAAAGTATCATTCAAAGAATTAGAAGTGCAGGATTTACCACAGATTTTGAAAACTTTACGACTTTTGTTTGGATCCATTATCAATAACATAACAGAGTTTATGCAATCAACAGATCTTATACGACTGTCAGTTCAATGTCCTGAGCTGGACTTTCCTATAACAATACCGTTTATGAAAGTATCTCAATTGTCCGTTGAAACATTACTACGTGAAATAGAGAGGGTATTGCAGTCGTATGAACAATTTGTTTTGGATGATTCACTTGAAATAGAGATGACACACGTTGAACTCCCTGTTGGTGGAACAAGAAATCAAGGAAAATACGTTGATCTTGAGCGATTTATGAAAACTAAGCAATGTATTCTTACCATAAGAAATAAAGATGATCTATGTTGTGCCAGGGCATTAGTTACCGCAAAAGCAAATCTGGACAAACATGAGAAATGGAACAGTATTCGTCAAGGTAGAAAAATTCAAGAACATCTAGCAACTGACCCAAATTATCGGATAACGTTAAATATTTATTCATGGAATTGATTAGCGTTAATAATTATCATTTATTTCACATGGATTAATTTTAGTGACCAGTTATTATCGTAACGGGGGATCTCTCTGTAAAAACATCAACAAATCGTGTCGGTTTTGGTCAGGTCTACCGATTTCTTTTATACTTCTTTATAAATTACATTATACGGTGTTTTGTGTGTGTGTGTGTGTGAGGGTCTATTGTGTGTATTTTCTTTGTTTATTAAGTCTTAATTAAAAAAAAAAGATACATTGCGAGAATCGGTCTGAAATTTGTTTATCTATGTATTGGTATAAACCGGTATAATCCAGTTATTGATAGCGTCAGTTTAACATGGTCAAAATGTAAACATGATCACTTTTTGATTATATTCATTTGAAACAAATGTCTCTAATTTACAATAATCGATATCACCCGACTTTCACAAACAAAACAAAAAAAAACAAAAAATAAATAAACGTTCACTGTCAATGAAAATAACATTTACACAAACATCTATTTATACTCATGTAAACATTGAATGTACGGTTCACTTAGTAGGTAAAAGTTGAAGAAAATATTTTGGAATACGCTGTACATGTTTTGAAATACAAAGGATGGCATACTGTTTATTCTTTAACTGGTCATCAACAAGAAAAAAAAAGGTTTTGTCTGGATTAATTAATTGGGTCAAACCCTATTTACCCGAGTAGAAATTAATCAATTTAATATGAATTAGACTTTGTCATCACGAAATATTTGATTAAAAATTAATCATTATACGTAATTACATTATTAATTGTCATAATTAATTATTAATTAAGACATAATTAATTATCAATTAAGAAAACACAACATTTCCCTAATTATATTACTAAATTAAAAAAAATGACCACTTGACCCTTGTCGAAAATTCCCTCCACCAAACAAAATGGCGGCTTTAACATTGGGTCTATGGGGGAAAAGTGGTCTAGTCTCATAGGGATGACTACTATAAACTAGGAAACATCAATGATGAGTTATCCACTTGCAAGTGAATAATTCAGTCGACCTCATTGAATCCGTATGCATGTGAACTTCAGTTTAAACCCTTGGCTAGAGATGAGCTACGCGTATTCAGGTTTATAATCAGGAACATATAGATATACTGTTCCCAGGGTTAATACAGTTATTTTCTAAAAACGTACAGGAAAAAAATAGTACTGATCAACTGACGACTGCAAAAAAAAAAAAAAAAAAAAAAAACTCAACACTAAAACAAGCATGTCTGGGCTTTTTAAAGTCAGCTATGCGGTATTTCTCATTGTTAAAGGCCGCACAGTTGTCAATAATTATTTACCTTTAAATTTTGGTTGATAGTTGTCTCATTTGCAACCATACCGACGTATTTCATAAACATCTGAGAAACGTATAGAAATTCAATGGCATACTTGACACAAGCATATACAAATCCTTGACAAAAGTGTTTCTGCG
The DNA here is from genome assembly GCF_963676685.1 of Mytilus edulis. Classification (NCBI taxonomy): domain Eukaryota; kingdom Metazoa; phylum Mollusca; class Bivalvia; order Mytilida; family Mytilidae; genus Mytilus; species Mytilus edulis. Next base: position 74,665,450 of record NC_092346.1, on the reverse strand, counting down.
TCTATATAATTAATGCAGAAAACATGAAAGTGTCTTTTTCCTTAATAGGCTCAAACATTCATCACTGAAAACTGATAAATTTATTCACATAGCATTAATACGATCAGTATATGCCAGGTCACGGACTTTCTATACTAGTATAGACTGTCCGTGTCCCTGGCCAGGTGTATTCTTGGGAGTGTATTTAAAAAAAAAAAGACAAATGTATCTACTAGCTATTCAGCATCAGATATTAAATGTTCTGTTCTGCATTTAGTTAACTTAAAAGTATTGTCTAATCAGTTTTCAAGTGGAAAGTCCAAAAATATTAATGGAAAATCTAATAAAAATTTCGTGGAGGGGCAAGACTAAAAATTTTCATAGGTTGAAGTCTAATAACCCTAGATAACACACACAAAAAATGTACTTATTTTGAAGTCGTGCATCATTTAAAGATGCAATTGGAAAGTCTGTCGTCAAGAACTGTTGGTAAAAAATTGGTATTCGAACACACCTTCTGTTGTGACTCATTAGAAAAGGTATTTCACTTGACCCATATATTTAATATTTTTAGTTCTGTTAATGTTTGATGTTATTAAATCAAACTGTAGACCGGAACTGTAGACTAGCCTAATATATCATGAAATATAAAAGAATCTGAAGGGAGATTAGGTATCAAATATTTTTTTCTTTATACAGAATAGCCAACTAAATCACACCCGAACATTAAAAAGTGCACTCGACTTTCTTATTTCGAAATTGCCCATTTCTTGGATTTTTTTCTCAACAACCTCGCCGGGGGCAAAGATAAGATGCAAGTTTTAAATGGTTTAAAAAGATCAATGTATCATATTTCTTTGCGTCATCATTACAACGGCTTCCACTATAACGATTGAAAAATTCGAATTGTGTTATTGGGAGAGAGAATTACAATTCCGATGTTGCCACGAGTGAACAGTAAAGCAGTACTTTCTATTAGACCATCTGTTTCATTTGCTGCGATCCTTACAGGTTCAGTTCTTGACTTCCGGTTGCCTTTAGGAAAAAACTCAAAATGTTAGGCAACGTTAGTCGCAGTTTATTAAGAAGTTCAGCAATTCAAAAACAGCTGATGTTGCAGAAAAGAACTATGTTGGAAGCACCTCCCAGATATAGAATTTCTTTCGCTGTAAGTAGGGGTTTTGAATAGTTAATAAGTTATCCACAAGTGCACAAGGTCGAAAGGACAAAACAAGCTTGTTTTTATATGCCTGATTACGGGACGTATTACGATAAACCGTTGTCCGTCTGTCCATCAATCTGGTCCGTCGTCAACATGTCGAACATTTACTCAAAAACGCTTTAAGGTTCATCATAACAAAGGGACTACTTATGATAAGTCAATGGTATTTGTATATATGTATTTGGTATGGCAGTTATATTAGCATTGGCACATCTCATTTCCATGGAGATTGTTAAAGTCATATGAAACGTGTGAGTGGTGAAAAATAATTTTTATCCAATTCTTGAACCAATGCATGTATATATCATAAACTTAGTCCTCTGTACACGATTTTATCATTATTTTCGCAAATATATCCTATAATCGTCAATTTTTTTTTTCTCTCTGTTTGTTATGATTTAAAAAATATGGCTGCTCATTAAATGTCGTGTTTTGAAGCCGAGTTTTAACGATTGTCACTTTATAGTAAACAAATCACAAAAAGCATGGGTATTGAGCACGTGTTTAACATGTATACTCAGATATTTGTTTATTTCAATACAGATCCATCCGTATTGCGGTTACCGGATTTTTACGAGGAGGGTTACGCTCGGGTCACTATGCATACGGAAAATATGTCGGCGAATTGCTTCCTGGAAGCAAGCAATTAAAAATAATTAAACTTCTTCTAAATGTGGACAAATTAAAGAATTTTCCTCAGAAAAAAGTATATGTACATAAGTTGTATAATGAAAACTATCCATTTAGTTATAAAAAACATATGCATATTTTTTTTTAATTTGAGGTTTCTTATGACTTTAAGTCATGTACCTTCAGTCATGGTTCATTGACTTTGTATATTTGCAAAACTTATATGTTATTGTGTTGCTATTTTAATTTCAACATAAATTTGCATTAAGGAAATTAAAAAAAAGCGAGACATATCTCAGTGATAACAGTTTATTACACATTTTAATAATTTATTCTATCATACCCGTAGCCAGGGGGTTTCGGACGAACCCCCGGACGAACCCCCCCCCCCCCACTGAAAAAAAAATAAGCACTGTTTAAAGTCAATGTTCTGTTCGAATTGTGACTGTTAAAGTCGAGTTTGTGAGTCCAACGAACCCCCCCCTTGGAAATTCCTGGCTACGGGCCTGTCTATTTTCCTCTTCTTTCAAAATCACCACAAATGGTTAAGCTCAGTCACTTGTTAAAAATAGAAACATGTCCAATATATCACTACACAGAGATTTTTATGCCCCATTTATGGGGATTATGTTTTTTGGTCTCTGCATCTGTCTGTCCGTCTGTCCCACTTCAGGTTAAAGTTTTTGGTCGAGGTAGTGTTTGATGAAGTTGAAGTCCAATCAACTTGAAACTTAGAAAAATGTAAACAAAATGCAAGAGAATAGGAATAAAATATCCTTTTAATACAAGTTTTTGACTGCTTAGTAAAGTGTATTTTATTTATGTTTCAGGAGAAAGTGATAACAGGAGCCCTTACAACAATTGCTGTTTGTGCTCCCATTTGTTGGGTGACATACTACACTGATGCTTACTTAGAAGAGTCCAATAAAAGATAAATCAGGATCAAAGAAATGGAATAACTTTACATTGACATTTTGTATTTGAACAGAATGACTGTACATGTTTTATTAAAATAGCTTTGTGAATAAATAAAGTACCCCTTGTAATTCCTTATCATTGTTATCATAAACTGACAAGAATGAAACAGATAGTGCAGACATGTAAATCAGTTCAATCAAGCAGAGCCATTAGTTTTTGTACAATACTATTGGTACATGAGTGTCTTTGGTGATCAACATAACCTCACATCCTCAAGCAAACTCAGGATTTGTATTTGATTTAAAGCCTTAAGGGTACCATTGGAAGAAAATGTAGACACCACAATAAATTTGAAATATATCATCATACATGTATATGTAACTAAAGCAGAAAATCTCTAAAGCTCTAATTGATAGTTAACAATTATGAAATTATTCCTTTCATACGTACATGTATTTCAAAACTGAATCTTGTCAAATGGGATTTATCCATATATGATGTTTAAAGCTGTGTACCAAATAAATTTGTGGCATAAAAGAGGGAAGAAAGATACCAAAGGGACAGTCAAACTCATAAATCTAAAACAAACTGACAACGCCATGGCTAAAAATAAAAAAGACAAACAGAAAAACAATAGTACACACGACACAACATAGAAAACTAAAGAATAAACAACACGAACCCCACCAAAAACTAGGGGTGATCTCAGGTGCTCCGGAAGGGTAAGCAGATCCTGCTCCACATGTGGCACCCGTCGTGTTGCTTAAGTGATTACAAATCCGGTAAATAGTCTAATTCGGTAGGTCATATTCATGAAAGGGAAGGGGATTGTAGTTACGACGTAAGGAACATATCCGATATAACATACATGTAGCAGGCACAAACAACAATAGGAATGACACCATGAATTATGATCAACATTTCAGTCTGCCTGATTATTCTTTTCTTTCAATGTGAATTTGCATGATTTTAAATCTCACAATTTCTACCCTGACCTTGCAACACCTCTCTGTTCGCAACAGAAAACCACTGAATTATTGTAAAATTATCCTGTACTGAAATGTGGTCCAGTGGACATAGTATACTAGGCTGCAGACATCCAGCCATCAAATATGAATTCTCTCTATTCCCTAAAATTTTAACAGATTTTATGAAACTTCTATCAAAGGTTTATAACAGCTATGTCTCAGTAGAGTTCAATCAGCTATTTTTATACGACTGCAAAGATTTTTTTGCATCGTATAATGCTATCATGTCGTCTGCATCATCGTCGTCCGAAGACACATTTAGTGTCCGGATAATAACTTTAGTTTTAGTGAATGGATCTCTATAGATTTTTACCAGAAGGTTCAATACCACTTGAGGAAGGTTTGGATTGATTTTGAGATTTATAGTTCCAAAAGTTTTGGAATTAGGGGCCAAAAAGGGGGTCCAAAATAAGCATTTTTGTAGTTTTCAAACAATAACTTGTGTTTAAGTGCATGAATCTCTGAAATTATACCACAAGTTTCCATACCATGAAGGGATGGTTAGTATTGACTTTGGGGAGTTATGGCTCAAAATGTTTTGGAAACGGGCAAAAAAACGAGAAAAACTAGGTTTTTCTGGTCATGGACAGTTTAAAAGCAGTGTAAGGGAGGTAAATCAAAAACATTTAACATAAAATGTTGGGTATGTTCGGATTTACCTCCCTTACACTACTTGTGAATTATGTATAAAGAAATGTCAGGTTTGGACTAATTGCAAAAAAAAAGGGGGGGGTAGTAGTTTTGATTTTTTTTATTCTCCAAATTTCTCAAATTCCAAGTGAAGAAGAAATCTTCAATTGCACAATATTGCGCAATAGATTTGTAAGATCTTGACATTTGTTTTGTGTCAGAAACTCATATTTTATCAAAAATTTGATCACAATCCAAATTCAGAGCTGTATATGTTGTGTCCATACTTGCCCCAGCTGTTCAGGGTTAGACCTTTCTGGGGTAGTATAAAGCTGTGCCCTGCAGAGCACCTGGTTAAATGAGTTGTGCTCCTTTGAAATATATTTAAATCAAAGAAAGAAACCTGTTTTGGTATGTCACTTCTGTCCTCCAAGATCAAATTTGTATGGCTCTACCCTAAAGGAAGTATGCAAATTATAGTTTTTTTATCCTCTGTAACAAATTTTAATTACTTTTTGAGAATAATTTGGAAAAATTTATTGTATAGATGTCCTTTCTGTCATTACCATTTGTTTCGCATTGTATATAGATATAAGGGAGCTACCGTTTGATTTTTATGGGGGGGGCTAGGATGAAAAATTTTGTCCTGCATTTTTTATACGACCGCAAAATTTGAAAAAATTTTCGTCGTATATTGCTATCACGTTGGCGTCGTCGTCGTCGTCCGAATACTTTTAGTTTTCGCACTCTAACTTTAGTAAAAGTGAATGGAAATCTATGAAATTTTAACACAAGGTTTATGACCACAAAAGGAAGGTTGGTATTAATTTTGGGAGTTTTGGTCCCAACATTTTAGGAATTAGGGGCCAAAAAGGGCCCAAATAAGCATTTTCTTGGTTTTCGCACTATAACTTTAGTTTAAGTTAATAGAAATCTATGAAATTTTGACACAAGGTTTATGACCACAAAAGAACGGTTTGGATTGATTTTGGGAGTTTTGGTTTCAACAGTTTAGGAATTAGGGGACAAAAAAGGGCCCAAATAAGCATTATTCTTGGTTTTCGCACAATAACTTTAGTTAAAGTAAATAGAAATCAATGAAATTTTGACACAATGTTAATGACTACAAAAGGTTGGTATTGATTTTGGGAGTTTAAGTCCCAACAGTTTAGGAATTAGGGGCCAAAAAGGGACCCAAATAAGCATTTTTCTTGGTTTTCGCACCATAACGTTAGTATAAGTAAATAGAAATCTATGAAATTTAAACACAAGGTTTATGACCATAAAAGGAAGGTTGGTATTGATTTTGGGAGTTTTGGTCCCAACAGAATAAGGGGCCCAAAGGGTCCAAAATTAAACTTTGTTTGATTTCATCCAAATTGAATAATTGGGGTTCTTTGATATGCCGAATCTAACTGTCATGACTGTGTATGTAGATTCTTAACTTTTGGTCCCGTTTTCAAATTGGTCTACATTAAGGTCCAAAGGGTCCAAAATTAAACTTAGTTTGATTTTGACAAAAAATGAATCAGTTAGGTTCTTTGATATGCTGAATCTAAAAATGTACTTAGATTCTTGATTATTGGCCCAGTTTTCAAGTTGGTCCAAATCGGGGTCCAAAATTAAACTTTGTTTGATTTCATCAAAAATTGAATAAATGGGGTTCTTTGATATACCGAATCTAACTGTGTATGTAGATTCTTCATTTTTGGTCCTGTTTTCAAATTGGTCTACACTAAAGTCCAAAGGGTCCAAAATTAAACTTAGTCTGATTTTAACAAAAATTGAAATCTTGGGGTTCTTTGATATGCTGAATCCAAAAATGTACTTAGATTTTTATACGACCGCAAAATTTGAAAAAATTTCGTCGTATATTGCTATCACGTTGGCGTCGTCGTCTGCGTCCTCGTCGTCGTCGTCCGAATACTTTTAGTTTTCGCACTTTAACTTTAGTAAAAGTGAATGGAAATCTATGAAATTTTGACACAAGGTTTATGACCACAAAAGGAAGGTTGGTATTGATTTTGGGAGTTTTGGTCCCAACATTTTAGGAATTAGGGGCCAAAAAGGGCCCAAATAAGCATTTTCTTGGTTTTCGCACTATAACTTTAGTTTAAATTAATAGAAATCTATGAAATGTTGACACAAGGTTTATGACCACACAAAAAAACGGTTGGGATTGATTTTGGGAGTTTTGGTTTCAACAGTTTAGGAATAAGGGGCCAAAAAAGGGCCCAAATAAGCATTATTCTTGGTTTTCGCACAATAACTTTAGTTTAAGTAAATAGAAATCAATGAAATTTAAACACAATGTTAATGACTACAAAAGGAAGGTTGGTATTGATTTTGGGAGTTTAGGTCCCAACAGTTTAGGAATTAGGGGCCAAAAAGGGACACAAATAAGCATTTTTCTTGGTTTTCGCACCATAACGTTAGTATAAGTAAATAGAAATCTATGAAATTTAAACACAAGGTTTATGACCATAAAAGGAAGGTTGGTATTGATTTTGGGAGTTTTGGTCCCAACAGAATAAGGGGCCAAAAGGGTCCAAAATTAAACTTTGTTTGATTTCATCCAAATTGAATAATTGGGGTTCTTTGATATGCCGAATCTAACTGTCATGACTGTGTATGTAGATTCTTAACTTTTGGTCCCGTTTTCAAATTGGTCTACATTAAGGTCCAAAGGGTCCAAAATTAAACTTAGTTTGATTTTGACAAAAAATGAATCAGTTAGGTTCTTTGATATGCTGAATCTAAAAATGTACTTAGATTCTTGATTATTGGCCCAGTTTTCAAGTTGGTCCAAATCGGGGTCCAAAATTAAACTTTGTTTGATTTCATCAAAAATTGAATAAATGGGGTTCTTTGATATACCAAATCTAACTGTGTATGTAGATTCTTCATTTTTGGTCCTGTTTTCAAATTGGTCTACACTAAAGTCCAAAGGGTCCAAAATTAAACTTAGTCTGATTTTAACAAAAATTGAAATCTTGGGGTTCTTTGATATGCTGAATCCAAAAATGTACTTAGATTTTTTATTATGGGCCCAGTTTTCAAGTTGGTCCAAATCAGGATCTAAAATTATTATATTAAGTATTGTGCAATAGCAAGTCTTTTCAATTGCACAGTATTGCGCAATGGCAAGAATCATCTAATTGCACAATATTGTGAAATAGCAAATTTTTTTTTAATTAGAGTTATCTTTCTTTGTCCAGAATAGTAAGCAAGAAATATCTAATTGCAAAATATTGTGCAATAGCAAGATTTTTTTTTAATTGGAGTTATCTTTCTTTGTCCAGAATCAACTTAAATCTTTGTTATATACAATATACAATGTATATTCACTTTTTACTACCAACTGATAAATTAAAATAATCTTTACCATTCAGTGATAACAAGCAGTTTTTTTACATCTTAATATGTTATGATGTATTTAAATGAGTAGTTATTGTTGCAAACTCTATTAGAAATTTTAATTGAGATTAGTTTTGGAATAAGGGAAAGGGGGATGTGATTAAAAAAATTGGGTTCAATTTTTCTCATTTGAAATTTCATAAATAAAAAAGAAAATTTCTTCAAACATTTTTTTGAGAGGATTAATATTCAACAGCATAGTGAATTGCTCTAAGAGAAAACAAAAATTTTAAGTTCATTAGAACACATTCATTCTGTGTCAGAAACCTATGCTGTGTCAACTATTTAATCACAATCCAAATTTAGAGCTGAATCCAGCTTGAATGTTGTGTCCATACTTGCCCCAACCGTTCAGGGTTCAACCTCTGCGGTCGTATAAAGCTACGCCCTGCAGAGCATCTGGTTTATTATGGGCCCAGTTTTCAAGTTGGTCCAAATCAGGATCTAAAATTATTATATTAAGTATTGTGCAATAGCAAGTCTTTTCAATTGCACAGTATTGCGCAATGGCAAGAAATATCTAATTGCACAATATTGTGAAATAGCAATTTTTTTTTAATTAGAGTTATCTTTCTTTGTCCAGAATAGTAAGCAAGAAATATCTAATTGCAAAATATTGTGCAATAGCAAGATTTTTTTTTAATTGGAGTTATCTTTCTTTGTCCAGAATCAACTTAAATCTTTGTTATATACAATATACAATGTATATTCACTTTTTACTACCAACTGATAATTATAGTATAACTAATCGCCGTATTTGAATATCAAAAAATAAGACAACGCGTGACCGAACGACGCATGGATTAAACGAGTGCGCAGCACGAGTTTAATCCATAGCGGCGTTCGGTCACAAGTTGTCTTATTTTTGATATTCAAATACGGCGATTAGTTATACTTTTTATTACATTGTCAAATGGTTTTTTTTTATGAAATTAATGTAGCAAATGTAAGGGACTATATGTTTTTCCTACGCATTTACAATTTGTTTTGATCCGACGTTATCGACGTCTTGACAACGCCTACTGTTGTATGACGTCAGAGCGTGAAATAACCACGTTTATTTCACATGTGAAATTATCGGTTTTTATTTAACTGGGAAATCAATGTAATTTATTGCAACCAATGTAATAAATTAAAATAATCTTTACCATTCAGTGATATTTACAAGCAGTTTTTTTACATCTTAATATTTTATGATGTATTTAAATGAGTAGTTATTGTTGCAAACTCCATTAGAAATTTTAATTGAGATTAGTTTTGGAATAAGGGAAAGGGGGATGTGATTAAAAAAATTGGGTTCAATTTTTCTCATTTGAAATTTCATAAATAAAAAAGAAAATTTCTTCAAACATTTTTTTGAGAGGATTAATATTCAACAGCATAGTGAATTGCTCTAAGAGAAAACAAAAATTTTAAGTTCATTAGAACACATTCATTCTGTGTCAGAAACCTATGCTGTGTCAACTATTTAATCACAATCCAAATTTAGAGCTGAATCCAGCTTGAATGTTGTGTCCATACTTGCCCCAACTGTTCAGGGTTCAACCTCTGCGGTCGTATAAAGCTACGCCCTGCGGAGCATCTGGTTTTTAGCTGTAATCTCTGTCCTGCCTTTTTATTTTTCACTCTGTTCAGTCCTGCCTTTTTTTTTTTAGTTTATCCTGACTTTATTTTACCTAAATTGTCGTCCTGACTTTTTTGTTTGAAAGTGTCTCATCCTGCCTTTTTTTTTACTCAAAACTCCTGTCCTGCCTATTTTTTTTCAAATTTCATCCTTGCCCCTCTTTCTATAGCATAAAGTCCCTCCCAGTGGCTCCCATGCTAGTAAAGGTTTAAGTTTTAGAGGTTTCCTACAGAATTTTTTTTAGATTTCTATCCATTCTGAAATTAGAGAGAATTGGTTTTGTGACTTTTTATATTATCATCATCCCCTTAAATGCATAGAATACCTGTATACTTTATTTCATTTACATACATGACTGGTTTATTCATTGAAACTGAAATTCACTAGATGAAAAAAATGCCCACCTTTTTCACCTGGGTCACAACATGAAAGTAGGTCTAGCAATTGCTCCTCATTCCTACTGTCCCAAAGACACATATTTCATCTACAGCTTGATAATGTTGAGTTGTAGTACACCCTTCTTCATGCTATTACATGCAGCAACCAACTCCAGACCAGGTATTGATCTTGTCTCGACAACAAGCCATTGACAACTGTGATGTTGAGGTACTCCGATTTCTTCAGAAATAAATAAAGTAATCCTCATACAAAATTTCTATCTGGTCAAATATATTTGTGTGTCTGTCTTGTCAGTGAGCTCTCAAACTGACATTTCTTACCACATTTATATTTGAAAAGTTTACAAGAATATCAAAATATATGTATTGGAGTTATTGTCCTTGGTAAATTCAGAAATTATTTGGGATGTTTGTATTATTATGTATTTATGAAATGTGGTAGTAAAGCAAATTAATAGACTTCAAATTTTACTGCATTGAATCTCAAATTTTGTTGATCAGTTGGCAATAATCCAATAATTAAAAAAAACAAAAATTTTAAATCTACAGTGAGCATTATATTTCATCTTTATATTTCACACCAATTTCAAAACTACAAACACCTGCTGCAGGATAACTTCCAATATTATTTCACCTGGTAGAGTATCCTATTTAAACAATAGGTGCTACTAGTTATGCAGAAGTTCTATGGTATTCTGTAGCACTTCAATTGTAACCTTATTTTTATGCCCCTGCCTTAGCAGAGGCTGTGACTATAGTACTAATTATACTACAATATTATATTTGTTTATTAGTCGCAGACAGAGGGGGCATTTAGATTTACCCTTGTCAATCTGTATGTCCGTAATTTCATCCATACATCTTGAAATTGTTTTCTTTTCTCTATCTTTAGCTTAAGATATTGATTTGATATTTGGTGTATTGTTTTTATCATGACAAGTGACAGATCAAGTTCGAGTTTTATTGTTTTGATCTGATGATGTTGTGCAGAGCTATGGTCATTGGACTTAAAAGAATTTATTCAAATAATCAGTTTTCTACTTTCTTCATCATGCTTGAAGATACTGATTTCATAATTGGTAAATAGTTATATCATTACAAGTATAAACAGATCAATTTCAAATTTTGTTTTGATCTGACGATTTTGTGCAGTGATGGTCCTTGGACTTTGAAAATTCACTTAATTTATCAGATTTCCACACTTTTTTTGTTGGGCTTGATGATATTGAATTAATATATGTTATATACTTTACACCATTAGAAGTTAAAGATTAAGTTAGCATTTTGTTCCAGTATGATGAATTTTTAACCGGTTGGGGAGTATGTATTGCCATGCAATACTTTCAGCATGTTTGTTTTTAAGAGGTATGCATTGTTTTTGCTTAAGGTTTGATTTAAGATTTGTGCTTCTTTGTGTTCCACTGTCTGATGGTTCTTCTTGTAATAACACTTTTGTATTATTTGCATGAAAAATTAAAGCTTATTTTACTATTGCTGTAATTTATGGGTAACAAGATGTTATGATTTCAGTTCTTTCTGTTGTGAAATTTCCATTTCTATGAATCAACATTCCAGATTCAACTGCAGATAGAATAACAAGAGTGCACACGCTGAAATGTCTCGCCTTCTTTACTTATCATTGATATTATATTGATAGTCCTTAATATAAAGCTTTATTACAACTGTCACATAACACATAAACTTAACATTAACCAAGAAAACTAATCATTGTCCAATGAACCATGAAAATGAGGTTAAGGTCAGATGAACCATGCCAGGTAGGCATGTACAGCTAACAATTCTTCCATACAACAAATATATGACCTATTGCTTATAGTTTTAAAAAAACAGACCAAAACACAAAAACTTAACCCTGAAAATGAGGTCAAAGTCAAATAAAACCTGTGCGACTGACATATAGATCATAAAGTACTTCCATACACCAACTATAGTTTACCTATTGCATATAGTATAAGAAAAACGACCAAAACTCAAAAACTTAACTTTGACCACTGAACCATGAAAATGAGGTCAAGGTTAGATGACACCTGCCAGCTAGACATGTACACCTAACAATCATTCCATACACCAAATATAGTACTAGACCTATTGCATATAGTATAAAACAAACAGACCAAAACACAAAAACTTTACTATAACCAATAAACCATTAAAATGAGGTCAAGGTCAGATGACACCTGCCAGCTAGACATTTTCACCTAACAATCATTCCATACACCAAATATAGTACTAGACCTATTGCATATAGTATAAAACAAACAGACCAAAACACAAAAACTTTACTATAACCAATAAACCATTAAAATGAGGTCAAGGTCAGATGACACCTGCCTGCTAGACATGTACACCTAACAATCATTTCATACATCAAATATAGACCTTTTGCATACAGTATAAGAAAAACGGACCAAAACACAAAAACTGAACTATAACCACTGAACCCTGAAAATGAGGTCAAGGTCAGATGACACCTACCAGTTGGACATGTACACCTTACAGTCCTTCCATACACCGAATATACTAGACCTATTGCTTATAGTATCTGAGATATGGACTTAACCACCAAAACTTAACCTTGTTCACTGATCCATGAAATGAGGTCGAGGTCAAGTAAAAACTGTCTGACGGGCATGAGGACCTTGCAAGGTACGCACATACTAAATATAGTTATCCTATTACTTATAATAAGTGAGAATTGAACATTACAAAAAATCTTAACTTTTTTTCAAGTAGTCACTGAACCATGAAAATGAGGTCAAGGACATTGGACATGTGACTGATGGAAACTTCGTAACATGAGGCATCCATATACAAAGTATGAAGCATCCAGGTCTTCCACCTTCTAAAATATAAAGCTTTTAAGAAGTTAGCTAACACAGCCGCTGCAACCGGATCAGGCGCAGGCGCTCGACAAAAATCATGAAGTATTCTTAAGCTATCAGACTTGCATTTAGTTTCAGGTACTGTAAATACAGAAATTATTGAGAGGTTTTTATTATTGGGGAAAATGCGACCGAGTTGTAAACGCAATAATTTAAACTCCCATTTTGAAATATTTTAGTCCAAAATGACAGAAATCACAATAATAAATGCAAGCAAAAATTTCTGAATTTACAGTACTGAAAGATCTTTGAATGTAGATAAAAGGGTTAATGGTATATATGAATAGATGGCAAGACATCTTCATGTGAAAAACTAGAGGCTCTAAAGAGCCTGTGTCGCTCACTTTGGTCTATGTGAATATTAAACAAAGGAAGCAGATGGATTCATGACAAAATTGTGTTTTGGTGATGGTGATGTGTTTGTTCATCTTACTTTTCTGAACATTCTTGCTACTTACAATTATCTCTATCTATAATGAACTTGGCCCAGTAGTTTCAGTGGAAAATGTTAGTTAAAATTTACAAATTTTATGAAAATTGTTAAAAATTGACTATAAAGGACAATAACTCCTTAGAGGTCAATTGACCATTTCCGTCATGTTGACTTATTTGTAAATCTTACTTTGCTTAACATTATTGATGTTTACAGTTTATCTCTATCTATAATATAATATTCAAGATAATAACCAAAAACAGTAAAATTTCCTTATAATTACCAATTCAGGGGCAGCAACCCAACAACAGGTTGTCAGATTCATCTGAAAATTTCAGGGAAGATAGATCTTGACCTGATAAACAATTTTACCCCTTTCAGATTTGCTCTAAAGGCTGCCGTTTCAGAGTTATAAGCCAAAATCTACATTTCACCCCTATGTTCTATTTTTAGCCATGGTGGCCATCTCGGTTGGTTGGCCAGGTCACGGGACACAATTTTTAAACTAGATACCCCAATGATGATTGTGGTCAAGTTTGGTTTAATTTGGCCCAGTAGTTTCAGAGGAGAAGATTTTTGTAAAAGATGGCTAAGATTTACGAAAAATGGTTAAAAATTGACTATAAAGGGCAATAACTCCTAAAGGGGTCAACAGACCATTTTTGTCCTGTTGACTTATTTGTAGATCTTACTTTAGTGAACATTTTTGCTGTTTACATTTTATCTCTATCTATGATAATATTCAAAATAATAACCAAAAACAGCAAAATTTCCTTAAAATTACCAATTCAGAGGTAGATACCCCAATGATGATTGTGGCCAAGTTTGGTAAAAATTGGCCAAGTAGTTTCAGAGGAGAAGATTTTTGTAAAAGCTAACGACGGACGACGACGATGATGACGACGACGGACGCCAAGTGATGAGAAAAGCTCACTTGGCCCTTTGGGCCAGGTGAGCTAAAAAAGCAGAAAACTTATTCTAAAGTTGTTTTGGCAAAACTTTGGTTTAAAAAGCCTACTGGTTTGAGGACAAGATACATTTTTGTTTGCAAATGTGAATAGATGCCAATTAATAGCTTGCATAAATTATTTAGGCTATAAGAAGAAAAACTATTTTGATAAATATATATAATTCTAATATGAAATGGGTATCACTTTTATATAAATTTATGTATGAAAAGGCACAACCACAAAATGGAAAGGTTAAAACAATATCACAATGTAAATATATAAAAAGTAACAATATAGAAAAAAATTTGTAAATGTACAAATATTGCTTCAGACATCAGTTGTCTATTAAAGACGATCTTTAGTTGAATATTTCTTTACAACACCAGGAAAAAATCCTAGGAATTTATATGACTTCCACCTTTTAACTAAAAACTTAAAAAAAAAAAATGATATGTGTAAATATGTGTCAGTTGATTTAATATACTCAAAGCTAGTTTAAATGTTTGTTTAAAGCAACCTTTTCACTAATGTATGCATGTATAGAAAATAAATCAATTATTCAATTAAACAAAATTGAAAATTCCTACAAATAATGCATTTGAATAAATAATAAACTATCAATGTCATTACATGAATGAAAAAAGAAATTGACATTAATCAATGAGCATGTCCTTTTACAGACATAATACCGATAGATCATACAAAATGTTTACAGACCAAATATCCTTTCCTTTAATGCATATTATATGAGAAACCATCCAAAGGACAAACACTTACATTAGCATTGATGATGTCTGTTAGATGGACATGAACACCTTACAATGAAGACTACTCATAATAACTAAGAATCATACCTACTAAAGCTGGAAAAACAAGAATGTTCCCAGTACACGGATGCCCCACTCGCATTTTATGTTCAGTGGACCTTGAAATTGGGATAAAAACTCTAATTTGGCATTAAAATCAGAACGATCATTTCATAAGGAACATGTGTACTAAGTTTCAAGTTGATTGAACTTCAACTTCATCAAAAACTACCTTGACCAAAAACTTTAACCTGAAGCTGGACAGATAAACGGACGCACAGTCCAGAAAACATAATGCCCCTCTACTATGGTAGGTGGGGCATAAAAAGCATTGGTCATGGAGCAATATAAATAAGGTTAAGCCTCAATAAGATATCAATATATATTGATCAAATGTAGACTTCATAGTAACTAAAACTTCATCAAAGCTTAGTAACCTACACATTGATCACAAACCAGAGAAAACAGGTCTTCTGTCAGATGGACATCTTATACCACAAACTTAATATAGTTCACCTATAACTCAAAAGTAAAACACTTTATTTTGATAACTGAAACATGAAGTGAGGTCAATGTTAAGTGACTGCTGCAGATGTGCAACTTACAAAATCTTGAAAATTTTAAATAGTTTATTCTATCACGCATAGTAACTGTGAAAATAGCCTAAAAAACTGTAACAATTTTTAAGCAAGCATTGAATCATGAAAATGAGGTCAAGGTCAACTGTCACATGTAGAACAGAAACTTCAGACCATAAGTCATTCATAGCCTGAATACTGTTTCAACCTGCTTTAATACAGTAAATTAAAGCTGTCACTGAATTAGAATAACAATGTCTAACAATCTGAAACATTCATCATAGGCAGGACAAAAATAAATAAATGTGCAAAGAATTTGTGTCAAAGATGGGATATGGGAGCAAAATTACATTATAGTGAATTATCACCATTGTGTTTAAGATCACCTCTTAAAATAAAAATGTATTATATAGAAAATTTAGGAAATATTTCTCCTGCTTTAATACACAAACCTCACTGTTTCTCTCATTACAGATCTACCGAGGTAAAATATAAGAATCCTGTAAATTGAACTTGTTTCAGTAAAAAGGACATGTAAAAAGTCTCATTTGAGAATTCTTACAGTAAAGTTAAATTAGATTCATTAATGATTGGAATATGAATGACTGTAAGCAAATTTACTAAGGACAAAAATGATTTATAACATAATGAACAAAAATGATTTATAACATAATGTATTCATGCAAAGGTTATAATACTATATAAATAATAATAATATGTGAGACATTGTTTTCTTATGGCACAAACAAAATAAAAAAGCAGAACTACCATTTATAAAAGAAAGATATACACATATAGTACCAATTTTAGTGAAAAGAGAACTACTAAATATTTACTTCATCTCAGTTTGACAATTAACTTTCAATTTAATCTAAAATTTGTTTAAATAATTCAAAAACAATTTCTGTTGCTTTAAAAAAACTAGAGTGGCCACACTGAAGTGTCCCACTTGCATTTACTTTTATAACATACACCAAATATATGTATTTTATTTCGTTTGAAATAGGGTTTTTCCCGTTTGCTATTTGTAGTTAATATTTACAGATGGGAACTAGTATAACTAGTTCGGATACTGGTTTTGTAACAGTATGTACTATTTATAAGTTTGATGTTAGGTGCAGGAGGCACGAGGAAAGTTTTGGCGGTTTTTATGGGTGGGGTTTAAAGGTACTATATAAAGTTTGGGATTTAAATGTATTAGTATCGAAGGTGCTCGCAGTTACGTCGGATTGAAGTTGGTCACATAGGTATATGTGCAGTTGCTGCTATGTTTATTGTACGTACAGGCGTTGGAGGCATTAGCCAGGGGAAAAGAAACGATGCGAAAGAGGAACAATGTTTTATGTCATGTGTTTATATAATGTTTCGATTGAAGAAATATGTACAATTCAGTAAAATAAAATATTGTATCGCAAGAGAAAATAAGATGTTACTGCGAGCAACTAATCCTATATCTGTGTTTGTCTTGTTTATAGCCTATTGAATTAGAAATTAAATGCTTTAAATTCGGACGAGCAGGGCGAGGGAGAATTTAAAGTTAGCTTATTGCTTGTAGTATCTGAGAAACAGACCTGACTGAAAATTAAACATTTACCTAGGGTCCATAAATATGAAGCCAAGGTCAGATGAACCCACTAGATGACATGAACACAATGCCTCATTCATTCACCAAATATAGTTAACCTATTGGCCATATTGGGTAATAGTACCTGAGAAACAGACATAACTATGAAAACTTAACCTTTTTACAAACAGAACAAAGCAAATATGAGGCTTAATATTGTATAAAACACAATAAATAGCAAAATAAACTTAACAGTTGATAAATAAAAAAGATACAAAAACATATTTATAAATTCATTCTAGAACCAATTTTACATCCAAGCTAAATCGTTACTACATAATTAAGTTAAAATAACATATGATGAATTAAACTACTTATTAGCTGTTCTATACGAGGGAGATATATAATTTTTACTAAGGTTTATTATTAATAGATTTTGTTTAGAACAAGTTTCACTAACTATTGTCAAGCATATCTGTAATTGCTGCCTATCATTTAAAGAACAAAACATAGAGAGCATTCTAATATACCGGTATTTTCGATCAATTATGCAACACTTTTGTAATGCAATCTTTTAAATGTGATGGATAAACTAGCACATATGCATGTTCAAAGTAACACACGGCACTTGTATTGTTGATATCTACACATAATTTTGTTCTATTATGTAAAGTCTATAGAATTTTTGTTTTACTTCAGAAATGTGCCATTCATTTATTTATCCAAATCATTGCTAAAACAGTTTTATCTGCTTTAAGAAAAAAATAGCAATTCTTATAAATCCTCATTGGTTAACATCTAATGTTTCTTTCAGCAAAAATCATAAAAACACTTAAGTACTCAGTTAAACATGCTTCTTAAAACGAATTCACAAACAAAGCATTGCCAACCTATCATGATAAATTCTGACAAACTCTATTTGAACACTTAAACCTAACAAGAGGAGTGTAAAATGAGGACAAAAAGGCCCAATACACCTTATCGCTAATCCCGGCTGACCTGGCAGCTTGAACTTTTGACGTTATACACAATCACTTTTCCATTGTGGCGTCCGATATTTTGTTTTATGACGTCAAAATTTTACGGGAACCTGTGTGATATCCAGTAATGGCAGACAAATAGTGATAAGGTGTATATACTCCTTACAACCAATCCTCATACCAAATCCTGTTAACCATGTACTAGGTGTTACCGTACTGAGGAACAAACCTCATTCCAAAAGCTATAACGAAACTTAACAAGACTTCTGAGGCATGTAAATGAGGTCAGGTGATGATAATTGGCTAATATACCTGAATCAACACAATCCACCTTTGTTCAAATATGGTTAACATTATTTAATGAAAGATTGGATACAATATAAAAGTATATAATGTTACATGTAGTTGCACAATTACCACTGAATTCTAGTAATAGTAATTCACAAGACTCGTTTTCTGAAACTTTTTAACAGATTAAGACTAATACAATGTATATGACACATATATAAAAATAAAAATAAACAGGTGGATGGTATGTTATCACTGGGCATCAACATCTTTAATGACAGGTCTTATTGATTAATATTAAGGTTTTTTATTCATTGTCTTCCATACATCTTACAAACATGAACCATTTTTTTTTTTAATTTACATAGTAATTTGCATTTCATTTAATCAAACCAACAATGCAGCATGCCCCTGTACTTAATTTCAAATCATCTTCAACTTATACTCAGCAGTTCCACTAATTAACAATTGAGCACAAGAAATATCACATACAGGTGTGTATTATTGTGTATAATTCGGAGTTTAGTATGACGTCCATTATCACTGTACTATTATGCATATTTTAGGGGCCAGCTGAAGGACACCTACGGGTGCGGGAATTCTCGCTACATTGAAGACCCATTGGTTGCCTTCGGCTGTTGTTTGCTCTATGGTCGGGTGGTTGTCGCTTTGACATATTCACCATTTCCTTTCTCAATTTTATAAATATTTTTTCATAAATTTCTTTTAACAATTTAACATATACATATAATATAATTTCATCAATAGTTAACAGTGTAGATTCTTGTGCAAAAGTAACTACAATTTGCCTTCATTATCCTATTTTACAACATTAACATATGGACATTTCACATTCTTGACTTGTGGTCATTTTTTTTTTATAATTTTGATAAATTTTCTTATTTCTTTACTTACAGTATTCTGTAACTTTTTTTTAAATGCCCTGAGTAAGTTTTATATAGCTATATGTGACAAAATAGCAATATTGCACATTGTTACCTGAAAATAATCTGTTCTAGAAATGAATACAAAACTCCATACAACTTAAGCTTAATTTAGAAAAAAACCATCATTCTTTGGTTCTGTTTTCTTATTGATGATATAAACCTATAGATAGTAACTGGTAAGTAAACATTAAAGAATATGTAACAAGATTGTTCTGTTAAGGAAACATTTGTTTTTTTGGCAGAAATAATTTCAAAGTAAAAACACTGTTTTGAACATGTTCCTGGAGTACTTCAGGATTCAACTAAATCAGAAAAGCTCAAAGCTAAGGATTCATACCAATTTAAAATGCAAAGTGCTGTAGTGCAAATAAATATTTCTTCAAAATGCCCAGAACAAAGGATGAAGGATTTAAATCCTTTAAAAATGCCCAGAACCATGCAAAAGCTGATACAAGCAATAATGGGTAAATATGTAAAGTAATATAACCAAAAGGGCCATAGCTTTAGGCAAAAACTTCTAAAAACTTGGTCTACAACAAATTGGTCAACTATTTTTATCCTAAACAAATGATTTGGTTTCTTTGGTCAATAACGTTAAAACTTTTTATTACAAATAATAGAGCTATATTTATGGTTTATCTAGACTTTTTACTGGTTCCACTCCCAACTTTTCTACTTTGGGCCCTGGGCCTGCCAGATGCTTAAATTGATAAGCTTTTTATCCTAAATTGTTTGTGGTCTTTTGATTCCCCCTCTATGGATGAAAAGATAGTATACATAAAGTAATGTTAATCATAACCATGGAAATAAACATGCACAGTTGTCTCCCATTTATGTCAACAAAAACTTCTATTTTTCAATACAATTTCACTGTTATACATCTACCTCTTTCCAAACTAAATCCTACTGTATCAAACATATTGGTAAATAACTTTTAAATATGCAAACAAGTGTATTATCAAACAATAAATTAACAGATAGACAGAATCTAATGCTCCTAATAAACAATGTCTCAGTAGCTCAAAGGTTTTCTGTAATCATCTTAATTTTGCTGATATTTTCTCTCTCCTGGCATCCTCATACTATGCCTATTATGTTTTCTCATCAACCTTGGGTTTGGATTTCCTTTCTTTAGGTTCACCAATACTTCTACTCCTGTACGACCCAATGATAACCATTTGCTAATCCCTCCTTCCTGGTAATCTATTTAACAGAATAGTAGTTAAAAATATGATATAAATCAGTTAACCATGTAAATGCAAACTTAGAATGCTGTTGCCTAAATGTGTCAAATATTTATACATGTGTAGGACACTTTTTAAGGTGTATATTTTTGACACAGAGAAGAAAGAACTACAAAGAACTGTAAAATGCCCACACAATACCATATGGCATAGGTATTATTATGATAAAAGTAAAATGATAATGATAAAAAAGAAACTTGCCTTTTCCCGGTTTTTAAACAGATAAACTAAACTGTTGACACAAATATGTCTTGATTGAATGTAAATTTGATAGTGAAATGCAAATGTTAAAAATTTAAAATGGCAAGATTCAAACATGTTAACTGTGCAAAACATTTCAAGGCTGAAGTGGCAGAGGGACAAATAACCATCATGGCAATAATATAAACAAATGGTAAAACAGATGCATACCTTACATTTCAGGTTCCACTCAATGTGACATTTTTACCTATTATGTTTGTTTGTTTTGTTCACACATCGTTGTCAATATAATGGAATTTGATGTGACTATCATACAAGTGAGAGGTTTAGCTAGCTTTAAAACCAGGTTTATTCTTCCATTTTCTACATAAAAGAATATGCCTGTACCAAGTCAGGAATATGACAGTTTTTATTCATTTGTAACCTACCCATGAACAGCAGACCAATCGTAAAGGAATGTTGTGACACATGCTGCTTCTTGCCATCTTTTATATCAAATATAACTAAAGCATCTACACTGGTACCAGCTCCTCTATCGACCTGTAAATAAAAATCAAACAATACAAATATCTTGTGTCTTCATTTCATCATTCACTATTTAGAAATGTTTATTCAAACAGAACAATATCTGACTACTTAACTTTGTGAGGAATTTAAAAATGTGTATGGTAGACTTTTTGAACCTCTAACAGTTATTGCAGTCTTACATCAACTTTTTCTTATAATAATAAACTCTTTTCACTGAAATCTTTCATTAGGGAGACAGAAAACAGACAAAGAACAATGGTTACAGTTATTTAACAAATTATTTAGGATTTAAATTGATTTATATCTTACCTCAAATATAGCATTAATTTCAGGTTTGTCAGCTTTGACTAAATTTGATTTTCCTATCACTCTACTGTTGGAACCAAATTTAAACTTTGTATGTGGACTGCAAGGTAATAATAAAACAGCATGTATTTTCTATTTTAATAAACATATCATTTATTTCTGTTGACTTTGGTCAAGGAAGTAAAACTGTATTTCACATGATCTATTTCTGGATCAATAAATTTCTGTACTTTTCTTCTGAACAACAGAGGTTTCTGATGTGGTAAAACAAGAAATCAATTTTCTACTGCCAATCCTTGCTATAGACAACTTGACAAAACAAAATTAATCTATACAGACAAAGATACTGGTAAAATATGGTTTTGTACTTATAATACTTACTTTTGAAGCCTAACTTTACAGTAGAAATTACTAACAGATTTGGGTAGACCTCTGACTTCCAGAACTTCACCACTAATACTGTACATTTTATCATGGTCTACAAGACTACTACTCTCTAAAGTAAAAAGCAAGTCATAATCAAGACTAAATATTGTTGTGTATATGCCAAATTTTTTTCAAATTTATTGACAGCAATTTTTCAAATGTATATTTTGTTTTTATTCAGATCAAATTTATACTTTCCCTGTACTGTTGATATTTTTTCCATAATCAATGTGTGGTATGCTTGATTACAGTTAGTCTTCCTCTAACTGTGCTTTTGTGATATCATAAAAACATTAGGCCATGCCAGTTACACAATATAGAGAAAATACAGATACAATTTGCATATTTATGTATACACATTTGTCTTAATCTCATTATAGAAACAGATTCTACCACTAGTCGTAAAGCTAAATAATATTTTTATACTCTCTATAATTCAATTAACAAAGGTAACTGTCTTGAAAAGAGAAGCATTATTTTACACTCAATGAAGGTGTTGAATCTACTTTTATCTTAATTATTTTTGTATAAAAATTCTTAATTAACAAGAATTTTCATTTCTTTAAAAACTGGTCTCATTCATTCAAAGTTAAACATGTGTGAAATAATAAGTAAACTGTGTACTATGGTTCATTTTAAAAACACTGTCAATATCCTTTGTGTATTTTTCTCACTGCTTTTTTCAGAGACAAATAATATATATTTTCAAATTACCAACAAACAAAAATTATCTCTCTTTGGGGTGTTTTGTGTAAACTGTGTGTACTTTGAAAGCTGTCAGTTACCCTTTTTGCAGTGTAGACAAGCAGTGCTGGCTAGAGTCACATGCAACTACTCACAAGACACTATATATAGTTACCCTCATGTTCTGATTCATCATTCAATTTCTTATAATGTAAAGCTCTGAATTTAACCCTCCTAATTGAACCTTTTAAGCAAAATTAATCATTATAGACAGATTAGTACAGTCACCATTTCATTCAGACATGGGTAGCCACCTAACAGCAGAGCAAGCTAAAACATCAAGGTCAATTCTACCTTGAATCAAGGTATAATTGACCATTTGAACTGATACAAAGACAGACACATTATGGGTGCCTGATACGACTAGTCTATCTTAATTGTACTTATAATATTGGTACAAATACTGTGCATTCATTATTATTCATTGTTACACGGATTTCATTGGTACAGGTTAAGCAGAAATTAAATGTTCAACAAATGACAAATTTTCTATGGGCTTGTATGCAGACCTCAACAAAACAGGAAATTAAATATCCTCGAAAACATACAAGTTTTCCCTTAAACATAATGAAAATAAATGAATCCACAGTATTTATTATTAATTATACACTAAATGTTAAAATATTCAAACTTTGCTTGGAATTTTATTTTGTTTGTATAAGGGTAGGTTCCAATTGTTGTAACCATAATCTCATTATCTTTTCCTTCAATGTGACATCACTAAAACTTATCATAGTTTGTAATTACATGAGCAACTCAATGGGTGCAACATGTGGAGCAAGAACTGCTACATATTGATATAACCTGAGATCACCCTGTTTTTGGTGTAATATTGATGTTTGTTGAGTATGCTGTGTTTTGCATACTGTTGATGTTCCTATTGTCACTTTATGTTTGTTGAGTATACTGTGTTTTGCATACTGTTGTTGGTCCTATTGTTACTTTATGTTTGTTGAGTATGCTGTGTTTTGCACACTGTTGTTGGTCCTATTGTCACTTTATGTTTGTTGAGTATACTGTGTTTTGCATACTGTTGTTGGTCCTATTGTCACTTTATGTTTGTTGAGTATACTGTGTTTTGCACACTGTTGTTGGTCCTATTGACACTTTATGTTTGTTGAGTATACTGTGTTTTGCATACTGTTGTTGGTCCTATTGTCACTTTATGTTTGTTGAGTATACTGTGTTTTGCACACTGTTGTTGGTCCTATTGTCACTTTATGTTTGTTGAGTATGCTGTGTTTTGCACACTGTTGTTGGTCCTATTGTCACTTTATGTTTGTTGAGTATACTGTGTTTTGCACACTGTTGTTGGTCCTATTGACACTTTATGTTTGTTGAGTATACTGTGTTTTGCATACTGTTGTTGGTCCTATTGTCACTTTATGTTTGTTGAGTATGCTGTGTTTTGCACACTGTTGTTGGTCCTTTTGTCACTTTATGTTTGTTGAGTATGCTGTGTTTTGCACACTGTTGTTGGTCCTATTGTCACTTTATGTTTGTTGAGTATACTGTGTTTTGCACACTGTTGTTGGTCCTATTGACACTTTATGTTTGTTGAGTATACTGTGTTTTGCATACTGTTGTTGGTCCTATTGTCACTTTATGTTTGTTGAGTATACTGTGTTTTGCATACTGTTGTTGGTCCTATTGTTACTTTATGTTTGTTGAGTATACTGTGTTTTGTATACTGTTGTTGGTCCTATTGTCACTTTATGTTTGTTGAGTATACTGTGTTTTGCATACTGTTGTTGGTCCTATTGTCACTTTATGTTTGTTGAGTATACTGTGTTTTGCACACTGTTGTTGGTCCTATTGTCACTTTAGGTTTGTTGAGTATACTGTGTTTTGCATACTGTTGTTGGTCCTATTGTCACTTTATGTTTGTTGAGTATACTGTGTTTTGCACACTGTTGTTGGTCCTATTGTCACTTTATGTATGTTGAGTATACTGTGTTTTGCACACTGGTGTTGGTCCTATTGTCACTTGATGTTTGTTGAGTATACTGTGTTTTGCATACTGTTGTTGGTCCTATTGTCACTTTATGTTTGTTGAGTATGCTGTGTTTTGCACACTGTTGTTTGTCCTGTTGTCACTTTATGTTTGTTGCGTATACTGTGTTTTGCACACTGGTGTTGGTCCTATTGTCACTTTATGTTTGTTGAGTATGCTGTGTTTTGCACACTGTTGTTGGTCCTATTGTCACTTTATGTTTGTTGAGTATACTGGGTTTTGCACACTGTTGTTGGTCCTATTGTCACTTTATAATTTGTTGAGTATACTGTGTTTTGCACACTGTTGTTGGTTTAATTGTCACTTTATGTTTGTTGAGTATGCAGTGTTTTGCACACTGTTGTTGGTCTTATTGTCACTTTATGTTTGTTGAGTATGCTGTGTTTTGCACACTGGTGTTGGTCCTATTGTCACTTTATGTTTGTTGAGTATACTGTGTTTTGCACACTGTTGTTGGTCCTATTGTCACTTTATGTTTGTTGAGTATGCTGTGTTTTGCATACTGTTGTTGGTCCTGTTGTCACTTTATGTTTGTTGAGTATGCTGTGTTTTGCATACTGTTGTTGGTCCTATTGTCACTTTATGTTTGTTGAGTATACTGTGTTTTGCACACTGTTGTTGGTCTAATTATCACTTTATGTGTGTTGAGTATACTGTGTTTTGCACACTGTTGTTGTCCTATTGTCACTTTTTGTTTGTTGAGTATACTGTGTTTTGAACACTGTTGTTGGTCCTATTGTCACTTTATGTTTGTTGAGTATACTGTGTTTTGCACACTGTTGTTGGTCCTATTGTCACTTTATGTTTGTTGAGTATGCTGTGTTTTGCACACTGTTGTTGGTCCTATTGTCACTTTATGTTTGTTGAGTATACTGTGCTTTGCACACTGTTGTTGGTCCTATTGTCACTTTATGTTTGTTGAGTATGCTGTGTTTTGCACACTGTTGTTGGTCCTATTGTCACTTTATGTTTGTTGAGTATACTGTGTTTTGCATACTGTTGTTGGTCCTATTGTCACTTTATGTTTGTTGAGTATACTGTGTTTTGCATACTGTTGTTGGTCCTATTGTCACTTTATGTTTGTTGAATATACTGTGTTTTGCATACTGTTGTTGGTCCTAATGTCACTTTATGTTTGTTGAGTATACTGTGTTTTGCATACTGTTGTTGGTCCTATTGTCACTTTATGTTTGTTGAGTATACTGTGTTTTGCACACTGTTGTTGGTCCTATTGACACTTTATGTTTGTTGAGTATACTGTGTTTTGCATACTGTTGTTGGTCCTATTGTCACTTTATGTTTGTTGAGTATACTGTGTTTTGCACACTGTTGTTGGTCTAATTATCACTTTATGTGTGTTGAGTATACTGTGTTTTGCACACTGTTGTTGTCCTATTGTCACTTTATGTTTGTTGAGTATACTGTGTTTTGCACACTGTTGTTGGTCCTATTGTCACTTTATGTTTGTTGAGTATGCTGTGTTTTGCATACTGTTGTTGGTCCTAATGTCACTTTATGTTTGTTGAGTATACTGTGTTTTGCATACTGTTGTTGGTCCTATTGTCACTTTATGTTTGTTGAGTATACTGTGTTTTGCACACTGTTGTTGGTCCTATTGACACTTTATGTTTGTTGAGTATACTGTGTTTTGCATACTGTTGTTGGTCCTATTGTCACTTTATGTTTGTTGAGTATACTGTGTTTTGCACACTGTTGTTGGTCTAATTATCACTTTATGTGTGTTGAGTATACTGTGTTTTGCACACTGTTGTTGTCCTATTGTCACTTTATGTTTGTTGAGTATACTGTGTTTTGCACACTGTTGTTGGTCCTATTGTCACTTTATGTTTGTTGAGTATGCTGTGTTTTGCACACTGTTGTTGGTCCTATTGTCACTTTATGTTTGTTGAGTATACTGGGTTTTGCACACTGTTGTTGGTCCTATTGTCACTTTATAATTTGTTGAGTATACTGTGTTTTGCACACTGTTGTTGGTTTAATTGTCACTTTATGTTTGTTGAGTATGCAGTGTTTTGCACACTGTTGTTGGTCTTATTGTCACTTTATGTTTGTTGAGTATGCTGTGTTTTGCACACTGGTGTTGGTCCTATTGTCACTTTATGTTTGTTGAGTATACTGTGTTTTGCACACTGTTGTTGGTCCTATTGTCACTTTATGTTTGTTGAGTATGCTGTGTTTTGCATACTGTTGTTGGTCCTGTTGTCACTTTATGTTTGTTGAGTATGCTGTGTTTTGCATACTGTTGTTGGTCCTATTGTCACTTTATGTTTGTTGAGTATACT
Organism: Mytilus edulis; assembly: GCF_963676685.1. Taxonomy (NCBI): domain Eukaryota; kingdom Metazoa; phylum Mollusca; class Bivalvia; order Mytilida; family Mytilidae; genus Mytilus; species Mytilus edulis. The sequence continues at coordinate 74,638,389 of NC_092346.1, read as the reverse complement.
GTGTTTTGCACACTGTTGTTGGTCTAATTATCACTTTATGTGTGTTGAGTATACTGTGTTTTGCACACTGTTGTTGTCCTATTGTCACTTTTTGTTTGTTGAGTATACTGTGTTTTGAACACTGTTGTTGGTCCTATTGTCACTTTATGTTTGTTGAGTATACTGTGTTTTGCACACTGTTGTTGGTCCTATTGTCACTTTATGTTTGTTGAGTATGCTGTGTTTTGCACACTGTTGTTGGTCCTATTGTCACTTTATGTTTGTTGAGTATACTGTGCTTTGCACACTGTTGTTGGTCCTATTGTCACTTTATGTTTGTTGAGTATGCTGTGTTTTGCACACTGTTGTTGGTCCTATTGTCACTTTATGTTTGTTGAGTATACTGTGTTTTGCATACTGTTGTTGGTCCTATTGTCACTTTATGTTTGTTGAGTATACTGTGTTTTGCATACTGTTGTTGGTCCTATTGTCACTTTATGTTTGTTGAATATACTGTGTTTTGCATACTGTTGTTGGTCCTAATGTCACTTTATGTTTGTTGAGTATACTGTGTTTTGCATACTGTTGTTGGTCCTATTGTCACTTTATGTTTGTTGAGTATACTGTGTTTTGCACACTGTTGTTGGTCCTATTGACACTTTATGTTTGTTGAGTATACTGTGTTTTGCATACTGTTGTTGGTCCTATTGTCACTTTATGTTTGTTGAGTATACTGTGTTTTGCACACTGTTGTTGGTCTAATTATCACTTTATGTGTGTTGAGTATACTGTGTTTTGCACACTGTTGTTGTCCTATTGTCACTTTATGTTTGTTGAGTATACTGTGTTTTGAACACTGTTGTTGGTCCTATTGTCACTTTATGTTTGTTGAGTATACTGTGTTTTGCACACTGTTGTTGGTCCTATTGTCACTTTATGTTTGTTGAGTATGCTGTGTTTTGCACACTGTTGTTGGTCCTATTGTCACTTTATGTTTGTTGAGTATACTGTGTTTTGCATACTGTTGTTGGTCCTATTGTCACTTTATGTTTGTTGAGTATACTGTGTTTTGCATACTGTTGTTGGTCCTATTGTCACTTTATGTTTGTTGAATATACTGTGTTTTGCATACTGTTGTTGGTCCTAATGTCACTTTATGTTTGTTGAGTATACTGTGTTTTGCATACTGTTGTTGGTCCTATTGTCACTTTATGTTTGTTGAGTATACTGTGTTTTGCACACTGTTGTTGGTCCTATTGACACTTTATGTTTGTTGAGTATGCTGTGTTTTGCATACTGTTGTTGGTCCTATTGTCACTTTATGTTTGTTGAGTATACTGTGTTTTGAACACTGTTGTTGGTCCTATTGTCACTTTATGTTTGTTGAGTATACTGTGTTTTGCACACTGTTGTTGGTCCTATTGACACTTTATGTTTGTTGAGTATGCTGTGTTTTGCATGCTGTTGTTGGACCTATTGTTACTTTATGTTTGTTGAGTATGCTGTGTTTTGCATGCTGTTGTTGGTCCTATTGTCACTTTATGTTTGTTGAGTATGCTGTGTTTTGCACACTGTTCTTGGTCCTATTGTCACTTTATGTTTGTTGAGTATACTGTGTTTTGCATACTGTTGTTGGTCCTATTGTCACTTTATGTTTGTTGAGTATACTGTGTTTTGCACACTGTTGTTGGTCCTATTGTCAGTTTATGTTTGTTGAGTATACTGTGTTTTGCACACTGTTGTTGGTCCTATTGTCACTTTATGTTTGTTGAGTATACTGTGTTTTGCACACTGTTGTTGGTCCTATTGTCACTTTATGTTTGTTGAGTATACTGTGTTTTGCACACTGTTGTTGGTCCTATTGTCACTTTATGTTTGTTGAGTATACTGTGTTTTGCATACTGTTGTTGGTCCTATTGTTACTTTATGTTTGTTGAGTATACTGTGTTTTGCATACTGTTGTTGGTCCTATTGTCACTTTATGTTTGTTGAGTATACTGTGTTTTGCACACTGTTGTTGGTCCTATTGTCACTTTATGTTTGTTGAGTATACTGTGTTTTGCACACTGTTGTTGGTCCTATTGTCACTTTATGTTTGTTGAGTATACTGTGTTTTGCACACTGTTGTTGGTCCTATTGTCACTTTATGTTTGTTGAGTATACTGTGTTTTGCACACTGTTGTTGGTCCTATTGTCACTTTATGTTTGTTGAGTATACTGTGTTTTGCACACTGTTGTTGGTCCTATTGACACTTTATGTTTGTTGAGTATACTGTGTTTTGCATACTGTTGTTGGTCCTATTGTCACTTTATGTTTGTTGAGTATACTGTGTTTTGCACACTGTTGTTGGTCCTATTGTCACTTTATGTTTGTTGAGTATGCTGTGTTTTGCACACTGTTGTTGGTCCTATTGTCACTTTATGTTTGTTGAGTATACTGTGTTTTGCACACTGTTGTTGGTCCTATTGACACTTTATGTTTGTTGAGTATACTGTGTTTTGCATACTGTTGTTGGTCCTATTGTCACTTTATGTTTGTTGAGTATACTGTGTTTTGCATACTGTTGTTGGTCCTTGTTAGAAATTACGCACAGAAGAACGTTAACGTAACGCGCCATCATTGTAGATCGGACGTCGTGTTCTTATGACGTTAATATTGTATCTTTAGTCTTCAATATAAATTCATACAGTTTAGACGTCTTTGTTATTACATGCAGTTTTTAGTAAAACCACTTTACGATATTGGTACCGTGACCAGATGAAGATGACTACAAAGCTTAAATCTATTCGAGCGGGACACAGAAGCGCAGTTTCTAGGATTTTAAGAAGATTTGAGGAGAGAAGTGAAACAGAAGATAAACCGGAAGAGGACGAGTTAGAAACAATTTTGGATACATTGAAGGAAAAGCAAGATATTCTAAAGGATTTGGATAAGAACATTTTGGATAGTGTACAAGAGGAGGATATAGAGCAAGAGATACTTGACACAGATGAGTATAAATTTAATTTAGAGACGAAAATACGCAAAATTCGTAAATTTATTCAAGCTCAAACATCAAATTTAAATGCAGCCGCTAGAAGTTTTTCGCCACACAATGAGATACTGCAACCCATTCAAAATGTTGGTCCTGTATATAGCATAAGAGATGACTCACAAAATACTGACCTCAATTTCACGTCTTTACGTTCAAATTCAAGCGTCAATAGCAGCAACTTTCATAAACTACCGAAATTGAATTTACCTACATTTGACGGAAACGTACTTGAATGGCAATCCTTTTGGGATTCTTTTGATTCCGCAATTCACAACAACAACACTCTAACCGACGTTCAAAAGTTCAACTACCTAAAATCTTTACTAGAAGGAGAAGCGTCATACACCATTGCCGGATTTGCTCTTACGCACACAAACTACAACAAAGCTATTGAACTCATACATGAAAGATTCGGACAAAAGCATAAGATAATTCAGTCGTACATGCAAGCATTACTAGACATACCCGCACCAAAGAATACGCTTACGCACCTTAGAAGCTACTACGACAGGACAGAAACATACATACGTGGCCTTGAATCTCTCGGACAGGCTCAAGACTCATACGGCTCGTTATTAGTACCAGTCATACTCAACAAAATGCCCAGTGAAATACGCAAAAACCTGACTCGTGAACACGGTTCAACAGATTGGTTTCTCGGTGATCTTAGGAGATCTATCTTTAAGGAGCTGGCCATTTTAGAGTCTGGTAACAGTACAGAAACAGGTGAGAGTCCGAGCGCTACAGCTACGTTCTACACAAATACAAAATCACGTAAAATCTGGCCAAAAAATAATTCAACCAATTCAACACAGAAATCTCATACCATAAACTGTGCATACTGCAAGGTGCCCCACTATTCATCAGAATGTACTAAATATACTGATCCAAACGACCGCATGACAATTGTAAAAAAGGAAAGACTGTGTTTTAATTGTTTAGGGCGACACAGTGTAGCAGATTGTAAATCAAAATCAAACTGCAAAAAATGTAAAAGACGTCACCACACAAGCCTATGCAACAAAGACCACGACAAAGAAACTGCAAGTACAAGTAGTACATGTACAGTACAAACACACAACGCGGAGGAATCTGAGACAACAGTTTTATATTCATCTCTAGGCCGTGATCGCCCAAATGTTTTGTTGAAGACCGCAATTGCACCACTAAACTACAGAGGACAAACAATTGACACCAATATACTTTTCGACGAAGGCGCCCAAAGGTCGTTTATAACTAGGCAAGTAGCAGATACATTAGATATAAGACCAACAGGAAGAGAGGCAATAGCATTATCGGGATTTGGAGACACTGACAAGAACAGCAGAGTTCAACAACTAGATACTGCAACAGTTAAGTTACAGACTATTTATGGCGACCATATTTCAGTAGATGTTTTAATTGTACCAAAAATAGCCGCACCATTGACGACTTACATTCATACTGCCAAAACTATGCCGTATTTACAACATTTAAGATTAGCTCACGCCGTAAATAAAGATGCATCATTTGAAATAGGATTACTTATTGGAGCTGACCAATATTGGAACATAGTTGAGGATGAGAACATCAGAGGCGAGGGACCTACAGCAGTAAGGTCCAAACTAGGATATCTACTCTCAGGACCTCTGAAAGGAACCCACTCAGTGAACACAAACGCATCAATGATGAATGTAATTGTTTCAACCAAACGAGAAGAGTTTGATCTAGAAAAGTTCTGGAAGATAGAAACAACTGGGACCGAGAATATGGACGCCTATTTTAAGTTTAATCAGGAATTTCAGGACGTGTATGAAAAAACTTTGATCCGTTACTATGACAACCGCTATTTTGCAAAACTTCCATGGAAAGAGGACCACCCAACACTACCTTTGAATAGACATATTGCATATCGACGGACAGTAAACGTTGTTAATAGATTAAGAAAAGATCCAAACATGTTAACAAAATATGGAGAAATCATCGCAGAACAGCAGAGAAGAGGCTTTATAGAAAAAGTTGACGACAAAATTCCACAAGACAGAAAAGTACATTATATTCCACACCACCCGGTGAAAAAGGATTCTGCAACTACCCCAATAAGAATAGTGTACGACTGCAGTTGCCGTGAAACACCTGATATTCCTTCACTGAATGATTGTTTACTAAACATTCCACCAAATCTGAACGACATAGCTGCAATACTTCTCAGGTTTCGTCTACATAAATATGCAGTAACAACAGACATTGAGAAAGCGTTTCTTAATGTGGGACTAGAAGAAAAGGACAGAGACGTTACAAGATTTTATTGGTACAGCAACCCAACAGACCCAACAGGACAGTTAGTAACTTACCGTTTTAAATCCGTTCTTTTCGGTGCAACATGCTCTCCTTTTATTTTGAATGCTGTTTTGCTGAAACATTTGAAAGACAACGTGTGCACCTGGACAGAGAGGTTAACAAATGACCTGTACGTCGACAACATTATTTCAAGTTTTTCAGAAGAAAACGATTTAATAAATTACTACAACCAGACTCGACCATTATTTGCCAACGCAGGATTTAATCTTAGATCATGGGCTTCAAATAGTGAGATATTGCAGGAATTTGCAAGAAAAGACAGTGTTGTGGACAATGACAAAATTATCAAGGTACTTGGTTTAAAATGGAATGCTGAGAAAGACACAATTACATTTGCTAAAAAGGATGCACTTGGTAATAAAAACAAAGCTGTTACAAAACGAGATGTACTAAAACAGACATCTAGAATATACGACCCGTTGGGAATTTTAAGCCCAATCACAGTGAGAAATAAAATGTTTTTACAGGAGTTATGGAAGAATGGACTAGATTGGGACCAGTCGTTATCGTCAGAATTTACAAAACAATGGACAGAAATCGCTCAAAATACAGAAAAGGCGCTAGAAACGGAAATACCCCGCATGTACCTTCAAGGAGAGGAAGATATTTCGAACTCAACTCTACATATATTTACTGATGCAAGTGCTAAAGCTTACGGAGCATGCGCATATATTGTGACAGAAAAACAAAGTTCGCTTGTTATGGCAAAAAGCAGAGTTGCTCCGTTAAAACAGATAACAATACCAAAGCTAGAGTTAATGGGAGCAGTAATTGGCGCAAGGTTATTGGATTATATAGGAAAAAATATACATTTTTCTACCGCATTTTTATGGACTGACAGTCAAATTGTCTTGCAGTGGATGAACACAACAAAACCGCTTAACGTCTTCACAAGAAACAGAGTACAAGAGATCAAGAAACTTACAGAGAAATACCAATGGAAATATTGCCCAACGAACTCAAATCCAGCTGACCTTTTATCGCGTGGAGTAGACTTTGATAAATTTGCCGACAGCGACCTCTGGTTTAAAGGACCAACATGGATTAACGAAGAAAACTTGTGGCCTAAGTGGAATGGCAATGAAACAATAATTCTTATAAATTTAGAAGACACAGAAAATACACAAACTACCGAGGATAACACAGACAGGAATTCTATTAACATTGCCCATATTTCTGGAATAGTAGACATTTCAAGGATTGACACTTACAATAAGTTGCTACATGTTACTGCCTACATCATCAGATTTATTGAAAATTGTAGGACAAGACAAAGGACCACTAGTCAATTGACCGTGAATGAAATAGACAGATCAGCATTAATGTGGATAAAAGATATTCAACAAAACAGATACTTGGATATTTACGTCGATTTAGAAAGAACTGGAAAGTCAAAACATTCTCTGTTCAAACAACTTAAATTATATTTGGACGAGGACAAATTAGTTCGTTGTGCGGGAAGAATACACAATGCACCGATTAGCGATATGGCGAAATATCCGATACTTTTACCAGCACATGACAAACTCACAAATTTGATAATACAAGATGCACATAAGCGAAGCTTACATTCAGGAGTTAACGGCACAGTTACATTATTGAGACAATCTTACTGGATACCGCAAATCCGTCAAAACGTGAAAACTATTTTGCGTAAATGCGTCACATGTAAAAAAGTTACAGGACAACATTACCGTACCCCAGAAGCACCACCTTTACCAAAAGACAGACTGCGCGAAGCGCCTCCTTTTACTGTTACTGGTGTAGATTTTACTGGAGCGTTAAAAGTAAGGAATAAGAATGGAAAAGACAGTAAGGCATACATATGTCTTTTTACGTGCGCTAGCACCAGAGCTGTACACTTAGAAATAGTTACAGATTTAACAGAAGAACAGTTTATTTTAGCTTTCCGTAGATTCTCAAGTAGGAAATCACTCCCAAAAATCATGTTATCTGACAATGCGACAACATACGTAGCATCAGCGAAAGAAATTGAAAGGCTAACTTCATCACCAACACTTCAAGCAACATTGAATAGTCAAGGGACAGAGTGGAAGTTCATACCGAAGCGAGCGCCTTGGTATGGCGGTTTTTGGGAAAGACTCATTGGATTAACAAAAAATTGTATCAAGAAAGTTTTAGGACGATCTTTTGTGAGTTTAGATGTACTTAATACTACAGTAATAGAAGTAGAGGCGATTCTAAATGACCGTCCGTTGACATACATATCTACAGATCCGATAGACGAGGACCCACTGACTCCATCTCATTTATTATATGGAAGGAAAATCGTATCATTACCGTATCCTAGCAACCAACACGTCGACGACAACCTTGTACAAGACTTTACGCATTCTTCCTCAAACAAACTTTATACAGTACAATGCCAGATAATTAAGCATTTTTGGTGTAGATGGAAGAAGGAATATTTAACCGCTTTACGCGAATTTCATCGCATCAACGGTAATAATGAACAGGATATCAAAGTTGGTGACATCGTTCAAATATACGACGAAACTCCCAGGATTAATTGGCAACTAGCTATTATAAAAGAACTTGTTTTTGGACAAGATGGACTCATAAGGTCAGTTATGTTAAGAACGAAAAACGGAATAACATCAAGGCCAATAAAGAAACTTTACCCTTTGGAAATAAGTACGAATGAAGTCAACACATGCGACACAAAGGAACAGGATCATGATTCAAACACACCGAAAGATCGCAAGGCAAAACGTGTAGCAGTAGAACGAATCAGGACTTGGACTACAGGGAGAACATGAACAGATAATCGAACGTTAAATTCCAAGTGACATTATATTATGAACTGTGGTAAAAGTTTTTAATTTTAATGATGGACTTTAAAGTTAATTTCATTTTATTATTTTAACCGAGAGACTTTAATTATTTTACAAGTTTTTTAAAATTTTTACTTTTCGTGGGCCGGAGAATGTTAGAAATTACGCACAGAAGAACGTTAACGTAACGCGCCATCATTGTAGATCGGACGTCGTGTTCTTATGACGTTAATATTGTATCTTTAGTCTTCAATACAAATTCATACAGTTTAGACGTCTTTGTTATTACATGCAGTTTTTAGTAAAACCACTTTACGATAGTCCTATTGTCACTTTATGTTTGTTGAGTATACTGTGTTTTGCACACTGTTGTTGGTCCTATTGTCACTTTATGTTTGTTGAGTATACTGTGTTTTGCATACTGTTGTTGGTCCTATTGTTACTTTATGTTTGTTGAGTATACTGTGTTTTGCATACTGTTGTTGGTCCTATTGTCACTTTATGTTTGTTGAGTATACTGTGTTTTGCATACTGTTGTTGGTCCTATTGTTACTTTATGTTTGTTGAGTATACTGTGTTTTGCATACTGTTGTTGGTCCTATTGTCACTTTATGTTTGTTGAGTATACTGTGTTTTGCATACTGTTGTTGGTCCTATTGTCACTTTATGTTTGTTGAGTATACTGTGTTTTGCATACTGTTGTTGGTCCTATTGTCACTTTATGTTTTTGACATGGTATTGTCAATTTGTTATTTACTTACGAGTGTGAATATCACTTTGAAATCTCCATCTTTTTTATAAACTGTAATACTTACCAATATTTAGAACAATATATTTTGGCTGATATTTCATATGTTGTACATAGAGTGGACATTATAAGAATTCCAAGAAACAGTCTCTTTACATACATAGATAAGTTTTTACAGAAATCTATAATTAATCTCTGGTACAAAAAGTGTCTGCATATTAAAGTTAATATAAAGTGACTGTACAATTAGCCTACAGACACTGAGTATGGATATTTATCCTGATTTAGAGTAATTTCTTGCAATTTGATTGGCTGATATTGTTCTAATAAATTTCAGTACAATTTTTTATCACTTGGAATTATCTCCCTTATTTATTACGTCAATTGGAATTATCTCCCTTATACCATTGACCTAATAAAAAAAACAGAAAACAATTGAGTTGCTTTGTAGTCATAATATTTTTTATTTTTCACATTTTTTTATTTAATATCTAAAATATATTTATTGATATTGTCCTAACATTGAATTTGAATATAATAATATGTTATATAACAAAATCAGGATAAATTCATTACACAGTGTTCAATTGTCCTAATATGGAATTTATCGGGTCAATAAAATTCATATCGGGTTTGGCTTCGCCTCACCCGATATGAATTATATTGACCCGATAAATTTTCGTATTAGGACAATTGCACACTGTGTAACTAATAATATTTATCTACTATTAATTGTTGTACTTCATACAATGGTGACATACTATATTTTATGTCACTGAGAGCAATAAAAAGTTAATAATTCTATTCTAAATACACTGAAATAATCATATATGATTTAAATATATCTAAAACTATCAGTAATGATTTTGGTTAATTTCTGGAGTACAAACTGTATCACATCTATAAATCTGGGTAAGCACTACATATACACAAGCCAAGCGTACTTGCCTGATATTTCTGTACTTATAATAGAGGGCTCTCGACTAGAGGTCACTATAAGCATAGAAATAAAAAAAACTCTGAATCTTTCTTGTAATAACTCTTTCAATCAAAAGGTGATCAGACTTTACACATGCATGCATTCAATGAACAAACAATTGTTCATCTAAAAAAACCTTTCTGTGTGTTTCTTGGTAAAATAATACAAATCGTGAAAATGATCACATGACTTTCTGCATCATCGGTAAATGATACACGGAAAGGTCAAATTATAGTCAGACAACAGAAACTAACGTATTAAATCATATACACTATTTGCACATTGTAGGAAAACATAAAATTTATTTGAGCAAACTTTAGAAACAAGAAAAAATGGGAGGATCAGTGAGATTTGAGATTTCAATCCTAATTTACATTACCATATAGTGTACCTTTATTGTGTTTATCCTTCAACTCAACATTCAAACATATAATCTTTTTACTTCCCACCATAAAAATTGTTTTTGAATGAAATTGACATGTCTTAAAAGAGGGCCTATAGAGGTCCCTTAATTAAAGTGTGGGGTAAACAGCAATTTGAAACTTTTCCCTCACAACAGAAGCAGGATTAATATAATCATGCATATCAAATACTGCAAAGAAAAATTATATATAATATATAAATCATAAAAATACTGTGGATTAATTATTATTCATAAAGCATTAACATTTCATTACTTTCCATGAAGATTACATCAATTTTAGTGTTCAACAATTTACAAATTTTCTGCAGGGTTTTATGCAGTATTACTGAAAAGTACCCATGAAAATACAATTTTTCTAGATCGTTAAAATATTGGTACCTATGAAAATTAATGACTCCACTGTACTTTAATTCTAAAATCAACTTCTAATAAATCCAATGTTTAACATACCATCAGACGAGTCATCCTTTTCTCTATATGTAAATGAATTCATCCTAAAACATAAAAATAGGTATCAATATAAACTTAAGAGACAATAAATGTGCTACAGTTTTAAACATTACAATATAAACCAACAATGGGCAATAAGGTTAATCCAATTAAAAGTCAAAATGTTAATCCCAAATCTTTACAGAGTCACAATTTTTTTTACTAATTATGAGAAAAACTGGATTGCTACCATGTATTTAAGTTTAAGAGGCCATTGCTGTTGGGTTTTGTTTTTTGCAAAGCACTTTTTTCTTTTCATGGAAAATGGAAAATTCTGCACAAAACTGCAAGATATGCCAAGGTTTTTCACTTGATCACCATTAAAAAATATCAAAGTACGAACAAATTTAATTCTTCCCTAATACATGAACATAAAGCATTAAAGCAAGGTATTACAATACAGTTTTCCATAAAAGCAAACATACTGGGTTTTAAAGCATTATTCATAAAATTAAAAAACAATCATTCAGAGAACAATTGAAGGTCTTTCCACTGACAAACTCACACTTATTGATCATATAATGTGAAATAAAGTGAATAAACTTAATTTAAAAAAAAAAAACTTAACAAAGGTTGAAAACTCACTTTAGTCATTAAAAGAAAGATAAGCTTATGAAACAAATATATTTTTTGTTATTGAATTTATTTGAAATATGGGAGATAATCTTCTAGTTTAATTAAATGATAGCTAACTTTACACTGATTCCAAAAATATAAGGTTTTTATATATCTTTAATCTAAAAAGGTAGATAATTTGGTACTTCTAGCTTTTAAAATAGATTTTTTGCATTGAAATTTTAGGTCTAAAATTAAAAACAATTGCAACATATTTAAACACATGTATAGGTTGTTTTACTGACCTGAGGCCTTTAAAAGAATAGTCTTATTTAATTTCAAGAATTATTATTTTTTCATACAAGTATTGTTAGTTTTGAGTGTTTTTTTACCAGTATGTATTTCAAAGTTACACCATACTATACTACAGCAGTTTTTATATCACATTAAAAACTGTAAAATAAAATTGTCTCTCTGTTTCTACCTGCATCATTAAAGTTTGTGATCAGATTAATGTTTTTTTTTAACCATAGATAATAAGAAAATGTAATTGTCTAGCTGTTCAACCATCAAACATATAAAATGTATTTTGTATTAACATCTGTCTATTGTTGAAGAATGTAAGTGATCTCTAGATGTCTTTATGTTATTTGTGTCGTTGGCAACAATAAAAGTGTTATGGAATACTTTCACAGTTGTTTTAATAAAAGTTAGAGAAAACAAAATATTATATGATATTAAAAGAATTTCAAGAAGAAGAACATGAATTTCAAAATAAGTAATTTTATGTTTTTATAAGACTTTCTCTGAATATGCATGCATGGGATGGTATATATGTATTTATAATGTAAGTAGGTATTAGTAATAAGACAATTTGTGGAATGCAGTGACGCAGATCTGCAAAGGTGACGATTTCAATACATATCTTCTTACCATCTATTAATTAAGAAGTTATTACCCCCTCTGAAATTAAATCATGTTAGCATTTTTATAAATCACATTGTTACATTTATCACACCAATCCAACATTTGCAGCATTACTACTGGAATAAATCTGAAACCATGGGTATGTTTAGTATGTTAATAAAACAGATAAATATTAGCTTAATAAACTTAAATGCAATCATGCTTCAAAAGCAATTAATCTGAAGGTTTAATACAACTGGAGTTTTTCCAAATGATTTGACATATTTTTACAATGATTTTTATTATAAACAAAAAATCTGTCTCTCTGCTTTTAAATAATTGAATTATTGCTCCTGTTTACTTTTCTAGTAGTTGTGAAATATCACTAATAAACAACAAAAGTTACATCAAAGTTAACTGAAGTCACTCAGGTGGGCATTAATAAGTCAGCGATTTTAAAGATGTAGTTTACAAATCTGTAAAAGAAGGTTAAACAAGGAAGAGACATAAATGTACAACTTAAGCAGATGGACAAGAGTAATTCTTTCTTCCTTTGCTACTTTATTAAAGGGGAATAAACCAGAAATAGCTAGAGTTATGTAATAATACCCCTTTTTCCACTACAGAACACAAATATGCAATGTAGTGTGCAGATATGGCTAAGTTCATGTCATGCCAAAGTAAACCCGAAAGATCAATCAGATGAAGAAATTAAATAAGTAGTGCAAAAAATAATATCATGTGAGCAAGATTCTGTGAAAGTTTCACAAAATTCGGTAAATTGGTTAAGAAGTAGCGGATACAAATTGGGATGGAAAATATTTCTTGAATATTGAAAAACTTATACAAGGAAGTGAAATGAGTTAAAAAATATCAATACTTTCTGTCTACAATTTTTTTTACAGTATTACTTATATTTTCCTAGTAGTAAAAAACTTACGAGTCCCCATGCTTCATTCCATCTCTATCAGGAAGCATCAATGATGTGTACCCTGGTCTACTGTTAACTGTCATGTCTGACTGGGACCTCATCAATGGTGATTTCTGTGAATTCTCTCTCCCTCTACGACTTCTCTGCCCTGATGGAGATGATCTGTATGAGTCTACGGAGGGACCTGTTGGTGGATTATCAATCAATGTTTCTCTTGATGTCCTATGACTACGTCGTGATGGACTACTGTGACGAATGTAATGAGGATGACCTGGCTGATATGGACTACCATCTACCTGAGATTCAACATGTTGGGAGGAGTTTCTACCTCTTCCCTGTACTCTACCTCTACTTTCTGTGGGTGACTTACTTTGTTCAGATGGAACAGGACTTCCAAGCTGTTTTGATGACCTTTGTTTCTCTCCCTCTACTCTTTTCTGATGAGGGGAAGTCTGACTTTTTCTCAGTTTAGGAGGGCTCTCAGTATTTTCATGGTCACCATTTTGTAGTGAAGTATCTATCTTTTTAGATTCTGGTGATGCTCCATTAGCTTGCAATTCCTGACTTTGAGGTGGTTGAGATGACAATTTAGAATCATGTTTCACTACAACAATTTCCTCCTTGATAGGATGTCTGGAATCAAGTTCATCAACATGTGGTAAGATGTCTGGTTTCATATCTTTCCTGACTTGACCATTCATTTTGTGGTTTTGTTCCTCTGTAGATCTATTAGGCACAGCCTACAAAAATAATACAATGACAACAATCAAACTACTAAATATTTTTAATGATAAATTTTAACATGCTAATTTTAGATAAGGAATAATAAGAATGTCAGTACAAAACACATTCTTAAGATCTCATAAACATGTTTAACCCTGCCACATTTTTGCGCCTGTCCCAAGTCAGGAGCCTCTGGCCATTGTTAGTCATGCATCATTTTTAATTTTAGTTTCTTGTGTACAATTTGGAGTTTAGTATGGCGTTCATTATCACTGAACAAGTATATATATATGTTTAGGGGCCAGCTGAAGGACGCCTCCAGGTGCGTGAATTTCTCGCTACATTGAAGACCTGTTGGTGACCTTATGCTGTTGTCTGTTCTATGGTTGGGTTGTTGTTTCTTTGACACATTCCCCATTTCTTTTCTCAATTTTATTAATCTAAACAAAATAAACAGTCGACACAGAGATGTGTCTTGCCTTTGTGTCATTTTGATAGTATAATGCATATTTTGAAATCAAAATATCAATATCTAAACATTTGAACTTAACAAAAGTCAATAGATACCTGTAATACTGGAGTAGTTTCAGATTTAAAGACCTCACTTTCTGGATTTGAATTGGTATCATTATCTCTTTTCATCTTTAAAAAAGACAAAACAATAATGTGATATATTATAGAAACAAACAAATTGAACTTCATATTTTTACCTACCAGGGTAAATCGTTGAAAGTTATCCATCTGGCCATAACAGAGCTTTACTTTTAATTTGTTATCCACTATCATAAATTTAAGAGACTTTTGTCCCAAGCATTCTTCACTTAGTTAATCACAGCAAAATGTCCTTTTGTAATTCTTTATTAGCTGACAATTGAAAATCAATTATAAACCATGATAATGTTGTATGTTAAACACTAAAAAAAAATCATTCTAATAGAGGTATACTAAGAAAGACTGGAAACATTTTTAAAACTAATAATTAAATAGAAACATAATGATTGATTGACAAACTTACAGGAACACCATTAGTTGTAACAGTGCACTTGATCTGTAGCATACCAGATTTGGTTCTTTGTAACTTTATCCATTCTGATGAGTCCTGTAATATCAAGGGGGACAACTTACAACACAGTATATTTTAGGTGGGATGTAAAAAGAGCAGCTAGACATAAACCTATGTTATAAGAAACTTATTACCTTAATCTGTGCTAGCCAGTTCAACAAGAAACTGCATCTGAGTTAACATATACATGCATGCTCTTGTAGATTAAGTAAACACATATATAGAGATGTTTAAAATATATAGAAACCGAGTTAGGGAAATACAACTCACAACAATTGTTTGCTATGATATCTGCTATATAAATAATCAAAGAAATTTGGTAGAAACATGATGAGTAAATAATGTTATAAAGCAAACCAGGTGAGCCAACTGTAACTATTTCACCAAACAACTAACCAATATCATGCTGCATTGTGATGTCCAGTCAATGAGAAATTTCCCAAAACATCATACAAAAGGACAAATTCCAGATTGTTATAACGCATGAACTAGGTGAGCTTAACATGTCACATAGACGTGGAAAAACATTACCATTCAAACTAGAAATTTGAAAGTACATAACACATTACAAATTGCCAATATACTGCTAAATATCAAATTTGAAACCTATGAGATTCACAGTTGTGAGGAAATCTATCCTTAAAACGAACAATGCAAGATAGACATTTGACAATTTAGAGCATTATATATAATACAAATTTAGTCTATTTTTGTTGCTAATATGTTGACTTCTTAAGGTGTGTTCTCATTTCGCCTTAGCTGTGAATTCCAGGTAAAAAAGGTAAAAAATATACTAAGGCCAGATGGGAATTAAACTAAGTGAATTTAGATAAAAATATTAAATAAACAAATCAAACCTCTGTGTTTTTATAGCAATTTTAACAACATTTTTTCTCTTTAATTATCATTTTTAATAAAAGTGACAATTTTGTGACAATTTATATGATTTTAACAGAGAAAAAAAATCCAAAATAAAACATGAGTCAGTAGGAAAGTTGCTTCTTTTATGCTTAATTTAATATAAGTTTATATTGTATAAATTTTATGCAACCAGTAAGTACTTAATAATCAGTCAATTATGATCCTTTACATTTTGCAACACAAAGAGTTTAAAAAACAAAAAAGAAAAAAATGTATTCCCACAAACTTGTTTACATATATTACAGAAACTTTGATAAAATAAATAAAATAATACATTTTTTTTAAATTGTGTTATCATAATTATATATAATAAAGATAATACATGTAAAAATACAAAAAAAGATGTGGTATAATTGCCAATGAGACAACTCTCCACAAGAGACCAAAATGACACAGATATCAACAACTATAGGTCAACATACAGCCTTCAACAATGAGGAAAGCCAATACTGCATGGTCAGCTGCAATAGGCCCCGAAATGATAATGTAAAACAATTCAAACAAGAATACTAACGGCCTTATTTATGTACAAATAATGAACGAAAAAGAAATATGTAACACATAAACAAACGACAACCTGTGAATTACATGGTATACTATGACTTGACTTCTTCAAGCTTGGTCCAAATTATATAAGATTCTTTAATCTCCTGGAAAACATTGCCAACCAACATATTAACCTCAGTATGGTGATGAAGCATCTTACATCCTCAAACATGGAAACTAAATGAACTTTGTCATTCTTATTCATTGACAGAAATTGGAAACTTTATTTGAATTCAGCATGATATCAAATATATAAACAGAATTTCTAATGAGCTTTTACATAGGCAGATCAAGGGAACCATGGGGGCCCAGGACCCACCCCCCACCCTTTTGTGGGAAAAATTTGATTGAGTATATAGGGAATCACTGAAGCATGACAGGATCTGCCACTGTTTTAAACAAATATGATAAAATAAATATATAGATACATTTGTAGATGGAAGGATGAACAGGAGTAAACAAGCTCCTCTGCTTTAAATCAGGTTAAAACAAAATGTCATAATTACCTTGTAAGAAATTTCTCTCAGTTTATCAAGAGATAGCATAGCTTTTCCCAGAAAATCGTCTGATATAAAATCTTTATCATACAGCAGCTAAAAATTTCATTAAATTATCAAATATCATGTACATGTATGACAAAGTTTTATTTGTTTTTGTGTTTTGTTATTGATCTGATTAATTTAGCCATTCTCAACTGATTTTAAAAAAATTGTTCTTATGTTGTACTGTTACACCACTGTTCCAGGTTAGAGGAGAGTTTAATGCCCGCATAAATGTTTAAGTCAGGAAAGAGCCTGTGGTTCATTAGTATTATTCGTTTCTTGTTTTTTTTATGGATAAGACCATTGGGTTTCCTGTATGAATTGTTTTACAGGAGACTTTTTGGTGCCTTTTATAGCTTGATGTTCAGTGTGAGCCAAGGCTCCGTGTTGAAGGCCATACTTTGACCTAATTGTTAACTTTTTACACATCATGACTTTGATGGAGAGTTGTCTCATTGGCACTCATGCCACATCTCCTTATTTCTATTCTATATCTGCCTATCTCATGTCAGTAGCCTCTAATTCAAAGGTTGTTGTTTGTTGCTGTATAGCATGTCTTTATTTACAATTGTACCAGATGTTAAGCTTGACATATTGTATGAGCATTTGTATACTATTTACATTTATTTGTTCATCTCTAAATATTTTTTTGTGTGTGTTATTTGATTGTTGAGGTGAGGCAAAAACAAATCATCTTTAAACAGTAGCCTATGTGAAATCAAACTATAATTTACTTTGAGTGGACAAACTTACTTCTATTTTATGGACAGCTATTTCTCCTAAGTAGATTGATCATAAATATAGATTTATTTCCCTTACTTTTAATATTTTTTTTCAATTTTCTCTCTGAAAAATTTCTTTTTTAAACTTCAAGTAATATTTTAGGCCAATACCTTACATTATAATGTTATGCCTGTTTAGAGGAACAAGCTATACAATCCTTTAAATAAATCTATCAAAATAACTTACAATTTCAATCATTTGGCTTTCATCATTGAATTCAAATGTTGTACTCTCATTCCACTTAGGAAATAAAGTTTTCTTCTTTACTGTGGTCTTCAGTAATCTCTTCTCTCCCATTTTTACTATACAGAAGGGATCACTAAACCCTAAATCAACAATAATTCATTAAGCAAAGATTTTTCATATGAAAACACAGAAATTCTACATCAGTTTTAAAATAATACAGAAGTAGGTGTGCAAGATATGTTGTTGATTTTAAACATTTCACATATTTATCTTGTCAAACTTTTGGTCTGAACAAACCTAATGAAGATTATTTGGAAAAAAACCTGTATATAATATACCAAATACCAAGAAAGATCATGTTTAAAAGGATTGCAATACTTTCAAGCTCAGGACCAATTATATAATCAATCCATTATACAGATGTCTATTGATATGCAATGAACATTTTCATTTCATACAAAAAGATTGAGAGTTTGACAAACAGACAGAATATATAAAATCATTGCAGTATATGACTGATTATTGAAGTATGATTATAAAATAATAACTGTTTTGCAAAATCTCAGTAGAACATTATACATTTATTTCCTGTGCCTGAGGAAGATATGAAGATTTGTTCACCCAAGAATATTCTATTTCACGATGGAAATATGATTTTCAAGGGTGAGCAAATCTTCATATCTCCCAAAGCCAAGGGAAATAAATGTTTTATTCTACTGCCTATGCTTTGTGCCTATGCTTTGTGCCAATGCTTTGTTTACTTGAACATAAAGTATTAGTTTGCATAAACTTTTTTCTTATCAGCTTGTTTTTATTACTAAACACGACAAATGCACTGATAAACAGTACAGATCAAAAGTTAATTATTAAGCTTTTTGTTTTAACGTCTGAAAAATATTTGAACACGATAATGATTCTGCTATCACTATTTAAAAATAAAGTTCAAAACGTTATGTACATTAACCGCACGTAGTGTCGCACGATGTAGTCCCGACATTTCAGAGGGGAATATGATGCTGAGAGGGGAATATGATACTAAGAGGAGAATATGAAGATTTGTTCATTGACACTTGGGATAGTCTCAACCAATCAAATATGGAATAAACTATCAATATGTATAAATAGTGGAATAATACCATTTCTGTCCATTGCAATCAAATCTCTTCCTTGAAGAATTGTTAAATCTACCATAGTTTTAGCTGAAAATAAAAGAAGAGAGACTAAAACATACAAATCACACATGAGTCAATCTATACCAAAGCTGTTAAATAAAAAAATTAAACTAATTTAAGTACTTTGTTTCAACTTTATGAAAATGATTTCATATTCAATATATATGTATACATAATAATGGCATTTTTATACTGACTTTATCAGCAAGAATATCAAGGGAGCCTGCAAGGGCAAATGTACAAATTGCCAACTTACTTTTCAGTAATAATGTCATTTAAATGCAACATTTTAGCCATCCATTTCATAGAAAAAGAAATGAGATATATGAATTTTAATAACACTATTTGTGCTGTCAGTGAATACTATACATTGAAAAAAATCAATCAATATTTACTAACTTGTTGGGTATAATTCAGCAAGTGTAACTTTCTTCGATGTCTGATGATTTGGTCCACCTCCCTGAAACAAATATTATGAAATATAAGGGTGTTATCTGGTACCAACAACAACATACAACAGTAATATCAGTAAAACATTAAAAGGTACCAACACAAAGTACAGCATTAAATTCACTTCATGCAAAACATAACAGCAAAATGGTACCAGCAACAAAAACAACAGTAACATCAGTACATGCAAAACATTTAGTCAAACACAATAAAACTGTTGATCTGACACAAACACTTCAAATTTTAATATTCTTGAAAGGATCATAGTTCACTATGTTGGTATTCAAACACAATTCAAAGAAGCATAAATATTCTAAAAAACATATTTTTTTTTCATTTCTTCCAAACGTTTTTTTTTTAAACTGATCACTATCATTGTTTAGTTATAGATAGATATATATTAACAGTTCAAAGTAGCCATCATGTTTAGTTTGCATATTTATAAGACATATTTCTAAAGGTAAATTCCAGAACCATTTAATTTCACAAGATGTTTTCATGTTATTTGATTGCTGTCTCACATCTCCTTCTGTTCATATACATGAATTTAGGCATTCTCAATTATAGAAAAGACAAAGTTATACAGGTATTGTACAGGTGTTGTACAGGTGTTGTACAGGTATTGTACAGGTGTTATACATGTGTCATACATAAGTTCACATGTTATTAGATATTTTAAATCACAGTTAGAATGTTAGAGGATAGCATTATCATGAGAGAGCTTATACAAAATAACACAATATGTGATCAGCACCAGATTTGTTTAAAATGCATCCAGATTTTTAAGAGAAATCCTCTAAACTCATTTGTCCACAACTATCTTCTGTAAAAATTTGTTTGAAGATAGCTATGTGCTGAGCTTGAAGTAATTCTAAATGATCTCTACCTGAACTTATGCCAAAGCTCTCCATTCACAATTCAAATCTAATTTAGTATAAAGCATTTTGTTTCAATGGACCTTTGATTTGAAATCATTTGGACATCCTCTTTTTTCCATTACATATATGATTACTAGGTTCAATGTAATGCTTATACACATTTTATTTTACCCTTTCCCCAATAGATTGTTTTATTTGGCATACTTGATTCACATAGGATTTTGGAATAAAGGGTTTAAAAAAAACTTTTAAAATCATTTATCTTAAAAAGTTTAGAAAAAACTGAAATATCTTTATTTTAGATTTGAAACAATATTTTTTAAATGATGCATGACTAGCAGTTTCCTAACAAATGAATTCAATAATACATTAAATTCATTTTTACTTAAACACTACAACTCTACCAGTACTATGAAATCCTCAAAAAGCCTTAACAATTGTATCTATTGGAACATAGGAACTATAGATAGTATTACAATAGCTCTGTTGGATTCTTTAATGAATGCCTACAATTTACCCAACATGCAAAGCAGTATGTTACAAATTCAGACATAACATTCATACAAAACACCAATGACATATCAACAACCTTCCTAATGTCAAACCTATATTGAACATCATGTTCTTACAGTCCAACAAGTTCATTCTTCTAACTGCATTGGTATCTACAATGTTATACACTAAACAAACACTTAGCACATGCAATATCCTACCTCTTCGTGAACCTCTGTGGGAGTTATCTCCTCCTTAGAAGGGAAAAGTGTGATAATGATAACATGATATGAATGACAAACAAATATGAGTATAACAGTGAATATTAACTGATGATAGTGATAAAATGGAGATTTAAAATGAATAATTTGTAAATAAATCAAAAATAAATTTTACATTATTATCTCAAACTTGAATATAAAAGATGGATTTTCATTGACTTAATTTGAGTTATTTCCCTTTATCACCATGTTGACAGGAGATAAGCACATATTCCCAGACAAAGAAACCAAATTAATTTTTTGTTAAACTGACTGATAGACTTTAAAACAAACATTTGATTTGTTTTAATCTTGTAAAACTTGTAATTGTGATCTAGTTATAGTTATCAAACAATCAACATGTTTAAATTTCGTTAATAAAAAAAGAAAATGAACCAGTTTGCCTTGCAAGATGACAGTCAAGGGAAATAACTCTGATTAAAGTACTTCTATGGAAAAATATAATTTGCATCAAAAGATATATCAAAGCAATGAAGGTTTTTAATGCATGATCAAAGCTTTTATAATACCAATTTAAAACAGTGACATTTAACCATGTTTATAGTAAGCAGCCGTGTAACATGTTACAAATTACTATTGGTACATTTTTGGCTAAGGCTGCAATTATCTACAAGGTGTAACTAAATTTTCAAAAGAATCTGTTTCATAAGTAACATTGACTCACAGAACTCATTGTTTCAAAGCACATACCACGAGTGAGGTTCCAAAACAGTCGCTAAAAGGAATTTACCACTACTGACTGATTTTAGCAATTTTTCAGTCAGGCAGAAAAAAATTCAAGGTTAACTTTAGATTTGAAAACAACGTTTGACAGTTGCTGAGGTAATAAATTATGCCATATAATTTCTATTTTTACAAAGATGTCTTGTTATGGACAATAAGGACCAAGTGAAAGCACATTTTATTTAGATATAATATGTAAGCTAAAAAGCAGCATAAACAAAATCATAAGCTAAATAATTGCAATGGTGTACATAGGTAAATGTCACTTTTTTAGTCTCCATACAAAAATATATATATATTTAATGTACCATAAACCATGCTATTCTGAATACACATGCAAGGCAATATTTTTTAAATATGGAATTATTTTAAGGTTATATAAAAGTACCTAACTGTCATTATTATAATCTACTAAGTGGAATTTATTCATTTTTATATGTACCATATATACCAATGTTTTCAATTCTGGCTTCTATTCTTTGTTTGAAAAATTTAATTGTTTAATTACCATTTTATTTATTTGCATAATGAAAAATTCCTTGACTTTGAGACAATAACACAACTTCTTAGTTTATATCATTTAACAAGAATGTATAGAAAAGATTTAAGAGATGGCTGCATGTAACAAGTTAAATTTAAGACGGCTGAAATTTACAAGTTCAATTTAAGAGTATGTAGGAAAACATTGATATTGTGAATACTGTATACCTGGTCATTCCGATGAAAGGATGATCTTGATGTTGTAGGCTGAATAATTAATATAGCAGTATAAATATATGATCAGAATAAAAAATATCAATGTTATTCATGCAAAAATAAAATGCCTTTTTAAAGATCTTTTAGTGATCATATTTTTATTACATACACATTATGTAACAAGACAAGGGGATCTGCAGACAAAAAATGTTTTTATCTTTTCATTTTTTTGTTATCAACAAACCTGCAGACCTATCAAATGAGAGACAATAGTAAAGAATTTTCAATTGTGTTTTCTTTTTACTATTTGTGTGAGATATTTAGTAAGTGAATCGTGCATTAAAGGGGAATAACCATGCAATAAGTTAAGAACTAACCAACGCACAAACAAATAGTTATGTATAACAAAAGTTAGAACCTGGAGGTATCATACTGACATAAACATTTGACTAGTTCTCCATGACATGTACTTAGGAATTAAAATTGGAAAAGGAGAGGTATAAGCTGGATGTACGTAATGCATACTTATTTTTTTTTATAATAAATTGTAAATATTTGCAGACTAATGCTTAAATTTTTTATATATTTCTATCCAAAAAAGAGTCCAAAGGGTGTAGCTATTTTATATCAAATCATAATCTTACAGTCAGTTTCATATTTTAAGAAAAGAAATTAATTTTTGGAAAAGGATAATAACAATTGATTACTGATTTGTTGTATAAAACCTCCAAGGCTAGAACAAAACAAAACAATTCAAAACGTTATTTAAAAACATCAGCAGTATGTTAAATAACCTGCTTTTTTAGCAGATTATCTTAACTACATTAACTGAACATTAATTGCTATAAAATATGTCTGTTTCTTGGTTAAAATGAATTTCATCATTTTGAGTTAAAATTCTTCCTGTATAAGTTCAAAATCAACAGTGAAAATAGTATTCAGAAACTACAGAAAAAGAATACAGAATCCTAGACAAAGTGAATTTCTTTCAGGTTTTATATATGCTTTAAATTTCGTAAACAAGATGCAATCAACAAATTACGTCTAATATTATGGATGCTATTTGAAATACAAATGTACTTTGAGAACAATGTAAAAATATCTTAATAACAACATTTCCTTTAAAGAAAAAAGTCAACTTAATATTTAAGATAATGAAAAGCCATGTTAGTGTTGACTTGACAATACTGGTAGTTATCAATTTTTGTTTAAATAAATAAAAAGACTTTAATCTGGTTTTTAAAGTCCCTTAAATGAATTTTTGGTAATAATTCCATTTGAATAAATTATATTATAGCAAACACAGCAGTATAATTTTCAGCTGTACCTTAACATTTAATAGTAAAGCCATACAGTTTGTGCTTCTGTAATATATCTGTGAAACAATTCTGTGTGACTTCAATTTTGATTGATTGATTGATTGTGATTGATTGATTGTGATTGATTAATTGATAGAATAATGATGGCTTAATGTTGTATAACCACAAATTTTATGAGAATGTTAGCCATCAATATTTTTTGAAAGCTTACTTTGAACACAATAGCAAGTGACTCTATGAGTTCAGAAACCTAAAATTAAACTAAACAGTTTGTAAATAGAAAGTTAAGCTAATTTAGGAATATACAAAGCTTACTACCAGTACTATAAAGGCAACACTTAAATATTTCACAAAGTATCTAGCTTATATTCCATTCTACTCACAGCAGACGAAGGGGATACAAGATCTTCATTATACAAGTAATCTCTTTTGCCACTGTCACTCAGGCTTGCTACCCTGTATCTCTCTGTAAAATAATTATACAGATGAGGAATATAAATCTTCTAGGTACAACACTTTGATATGGAGGAATAAATAAATGACTGCCATATTTTAAAACTATTTGGCTTAAATTCTTGTTTAAATTATAACTACATAATATCATAAATATTTGTTAAATTGACCTCCAAAAAAGGAATAAAGATTTCTTTGAATTTGGAACATTAAGTAATTGTTTGGTTCTGAAACTACTCTGACTTATTATAGTATGATTTAGACATGCATGCATGACTAAGGGGACTAGCTAGTTTCATATGCACTTCTATGCTTACCAATGAAGACCTTAAGCCATGCATGCATAGCTAACCCTACTTACTTTTGTTGGTTTATAGACCAGAAACTTCCATAAGTTTTCATTTTTCAAAATTATTTCAGTTTTTATTAATTACCTGCTTTAATAAATGTGTTATGAGAGGTGTTTATTTGTTTTATTGAAGGATACCAATGAAAAGGTTGCATACCTGATTTCTCCACTGAAGTTACAGGTCTGAACACTAAAGAGACAACAATCTTTCCATAAGCTGCATCTGTTACATAACCTTCTGATGATTTGTTGTATCCCAAGGTCAACTGTTTCCTTATCACTGCAGGTTCTTCCTATAGGTAAATAATTGAATAAGAATGTTAGTCCTTAACACTACAGGTTCTGCCGATAGGTAAATAATTGAATAAGAATGTTAGTCCTTATCACTACAGGTTCTGCCGATAGGTAAATAATTGAATAAGAATGTTAGTCCTTATCACTACAAGTTCTGTTGATAGGTAAATAATTGAATAAGAATGTTAGTCCTTATCACTACAGGTTCTGCCGATAGGTAAATAATTGAATAAGAATGTTAGTCCTTATCACTACAAGTTCTGTCGATAGGTAAATAATTGAATAAGAATGTTAGTCCTTATCACTACAGGTTCTGCCGATAGGTAAATAATTGAATAAGAATGTTAGACCTTAACACTACAGGTTCTGCCTATAGGTAAATAATTGAATAAGAATGTTAGACCTTATCTCTGCAGGTTCTTCCGATAGGTAAATAATT
The DNA here is from genome assembly GCF_963676685.1 of Mytilus edulis. Lineage (NCBI taxonomy): Eukaryota > Metazoa > Mollusca > Bivalvia > Mytilida > Mytilidae > Mytilus > Mytilus edulis. The sequence goes on along the minus strand of NC_092346.1, from coordinate 74,612,898 downwards.
GAATAAGACTGTCAGGCCTTAACACTACAGGTTCTTCCTATAGGTAAATAATTGAATAAGAATGTTAGACTTTATCTCTGCAGGTTCTGTCGATAGGTAAATAATTGAATAAGAATGTTAGACCTTAACACTGCAGGTTCTGTCGATAGGTAAATAATTGAATAAGAATGTTAGGCCTTATCACTACAGGTTCTGTCGATAGGTAAATAATTGAATAAGAATGTTAGGCCTTATCACTACAGGTTCTGTCGATAGGTAAATAATTCAATAAGAATGTTAGGCCTTACCACTACAGGTTCTGTCGATAGGTAAATAATTGAATAAGAATGTTAGACCTTATAACTACAGGTTCTGTCGATAGGTAAATAATTCAATAAGAATGTTAGGCCTTACCACTACAGGTTCTGTCGATAGGTAAATAATTGAATAAGAATGTTAGACCTTAACACTACAGGTTCTTCCTATAGGTAAATAATTGAATAAGAATGTTAGACCTTATCACTACAGGTTCTGTCGATAGGTAAATAATTGAATAAGAATGTTAGGCCTTATCACTACAGGTTCTGTCGATAGGTAAATAATTGAATAAGAATGTTAGACCTTATAACTACAGGTTCTGTCGATAGGTAAATAATTCAATAAGAATGTTAGGCCTTACCACTACAGGTTCTGTCGATAGGTAAATAATTGAATAAGAATGTTAGACCTTAACACTACAGGTTCTTCCTATAGGTAAATAATTGAATAAGAATGTTAGACCTTATCACTACAAGTTCTGTCGATAGGTAAATAATTCAATAAGAATGTTAGGCCTTAACACTACAGGTTCTGCCGATAGGTAAATAACAGAATAGAAATGTTAGTCCTTATCACTACAGGTTCTGCCGATAGGTAAATAATTGAATAAGAATGTTAGACCTTAACACTGCAGGTTCTGCCGATAGGTAAATTATTGAACAAGAATGTTAATCCTTATCACTACAGGTTCTGCCTATACAGGTAAAAAATGTTCTGTATGAGAAACAAAACATGTATGCATATAGATACAGATCATTTTATCGTTGTACAAACAGTTATAAAACAATACAAATCTTCACTCAGTGCATTTCTTGTGGTGTAGCAAACTGATTGTAAACTCAAATAAACACATGATGTCCTTCTGAATATTTAATAAATATTAATTACCTCTGATACTGTACAGAAAGCTGATCCTAAGAAATCATCTTCTATAATATTGGTTCCATCCCAATCAAAAACATAAAATGACAACGCAACCTGAAATAAACCATTATACAAATTTACTCTTCTAACTATTATTTTAGAATTTTTTCTTATTTTTAATAGAAACTTTGGCACCCATTCTGATAGGCAATGGTGTCTTTTTTGATTTAGCTACTATTTCAGGCACTTTTAGGTTAAAGTTCTAAATATATTTAATTTTTTTGCAATGAGCTACCAATGACCATAAAAACAACATGAATGCAGTATCTGATTGTTTTTTACTCTTACTATAAAGAATAAGTCCCACAAAAATTAAAATCTTTTTCAACTATTAAAGAAAATTCTAACTTTTATTTGTAAAGAAATAGATAGATAAAAAGACTTCACTGTCATTTTTTCTAAAGTATTTCTAAAGGAACCAGTCAAATATAGATTAAATAAATTAAAAGTAAAGATTGTAATAAAGGTAAACAAGGTTGTACTTACATTTGTAAAATCTTTGACAAAAAATTCCACACTCGAATCCCATCTTGGAGTTAATGTATTCTTTACAAAAGGCGTGGTTAACAACTACAACAAAACATTATTAAAATTGATTTAGAGAATTGAAAAAATCATTTTGTAAAGAATAGTCTTTGGAAAAACGCAAGATAAAATGTATTTCATTGATAAATAGACATACAAGGCAGAGAAATTAAAATGTTTTCATGATTTTGTTGAGATTTTCTTATAAAACTTTGACATTAACACCCCTAAATAGAACAAAAGTAGTGATTTAGGGGAAAGTTATAAAAATTTCAAAAGAATTAAACCATACTTTTTATGGGGAAAATTTCATTGGATATATATACATAGCAGTTTGACAATCACTGATTTTGATCATCAAAAGCTTAATATTTCCTAAACAATACAATGTGATTAAAACATGAAGCTGAATTTTACAGAGTTATCTCCCTGTAATGTTATGTACCTCCTTAAATAGACATATAAATATTTGGCTAGAACTTACTCTTCTTCTGTCACAGAATGCCACACAGTAAGGATCTGAGGTCCCATTTCTGTCTGAAGCTATCAAGTTACTGGCTCCATGGATACATATATACATTACACCTGATTCTGAAAATTCAAATTACAACATTATTATTATTAAGGCATGCTGATTCAGTATATATTCAAATTATATTATTTTTTATGTCTGTGTTATGGCTTGTATGCAAAATTTGTAAGAACAACACATCAAGTATCTGAGAGTATATAATTTTTTTTCAATCCACAAATAAATTAACCAACAGTTAATTTTATATACAATGTTTTCGAACAATGCACCTGTTTTATTTCATTCCATTGGTCAATTCAGTATTTAAAAATGTATAATGCATTTTCATACAGAAGTAAATGATTACATTGAAAACTCATTACTTTTTTTTTCTTAATTTTCTTGATTCGTGAATTAAAACGTTCTCTAATTTGTTGTTCTTATTAAGTAATATAAGAGAAACTTACTGTTATCAGATGTTTGTACATCTGGTTGTTTTTCTAGATCTACCTGAGGAAGTGGTGTATACTGCAACTTTAGTTCATATGTACTACCATCAGTATTCTCTACAGTTGTATTTATACTGAAATCATAACAATCAAGTATTTGAGTGTATCAATTTATATTTACTACAATTTAAGGTCACATCAACTGACGAGATAAAATTAAGACCATTACCAGTGTTATGCATTTAATTAATGTCAGCTATTCAGACTTTATTTCACGTAAATGTAAGTCCTTTATTTCTGACTGACCTTTACATTGATATTTTAATCCACCTACAAAATGTGTCGGGGATAAAAATGTTTGTGCACACCTTTAAACCTTCCTAACCTGGGACAATGGTGTAAAGACAAAAAGTACAAAGCTTTATACAAAGACTTCAATCAGTTGCTGCAGTTGTCAGATATATCATGAATATGTCAAACCTTTAGCTATATCAATCACAGATGAATCAATAAATCATAAGAAATACCTGCTATATTAATTACAGGGAGAAAGTTACCCAGGGATGCTCACTAGCTGTAATATAGATCCAATAATAATTAATCAAAGTAAAATACAAATATACCATCTGCTCTATTCAGTGGACATTTCTGATTTAATTATCAACTTTAGGCAGCAAGCAAATCAGTATTAGTTAGCAACTATTACATATTGACTTACTTTTGTTGGAGATGAAATGGCAAGGAAGACAACTCTATTTGTCATTTGTTTTATCTGTCACATATTTGTTTTCGGTTCAATTTACATTGATTAGGCCGTTAGTTTTCTCGTTTGAATTGTTTTACATTTTCATTTCGGTACCTTTTACAGCTGACTATGAGGTATGGGCTTTGCTCATTGTTGAAGGCCGTAGGGTTACCTATGGTTGTTAATTGCTGGGTTATTTTGGTCTCTTGTGGAGATTTGTCCCATTGGCAATTATACCACATCTTCTTTTTTTATATCTATTACATGTTGTTGCAGTGTGACATATTTACTTACTTTTGTTGCAGATTAAATGGAAAGGAAGACAACTCTATAACATGTTCTTGTAATGTGACATTACTTAACAGTCTGTGACATTTACTTTTTAATGTTATCTGAAATATAAAATTGTCATTTTCAAAATAAGTAAACTAAATTTTTCATTTCTAGGTATCCCCTTAATGAAAAATTCTTTACTCTCAGCCATAGTATAGATGTATTGAATGTTGTCAGATCAGTATAACCTTAAATATATTTGACATTTCATTTAATTTAAACATATTTATTTATAGTGGATTGGAAAACAAGTTTTTGCAACTTATATTAATCCCTTTCCACTTTGCGGGTGTGAGTGCTGCCTTGTAACCGCATTAGCCTACTCTTTTTTGAAATCTACAAGGGTGTCTGTAACGTGCATTTCTATTGATATCTCTAGGTAAAGATATAAAAATAAGGAAATGTGGTATTCTTGACAATGAGAAAACAATCCACCAAAGTTCAAATGAAGTGGATGTAAGCAATTATAGACAACCAAACTGCCTTCAATAAGGTATGATACTGTAGGGTCGTAGATGTCAATATTTGGTGCTTGTCTTAAGAAACCTAAATACTCAATGGATGAAACAGTTTGAAGAAAAACATTATATACATTCTTAAATCTTCCTCAAATACCAGTCAACTAAAAGCAAACAAACAACACAGAGAAATGAAAACTTTCTAAATTTATTAAAAACCAAGAAAAAGAAAAACAGTCATGTTAATTTTATCTTGGCTAAAAGTTATTGTACATGTACTTTTACTTTACCTTTTCTTTTTTGAGATTATAAACAAAGAATGAACAGATATCATCCCATTCATTAATGGCCAACTCATCATGTGTCGTACGTTTCTGTTCTCCCAGTCGTAATGTGGAGTAACGCACATCTTCTGTATCTATATTGAAAAACAAATACATATTATTTAGTTTTGGTTCCTTTTTTCATTTTCTAAATATATCTAAAATTTGTAAGGGTTCCACGGAACCCAGTGTCTCGCCTAATTTTGCTGTTTAGAAATTCAGCCTCAACAAAAATGAGGAAAACAATTAGCTTTTACATCAAAAGTAGAAGGCTCGACAAAAATAGCCTCAATCTATTCTTCATTTTTTACATAAGACAAAGAGTGTACACTTGAAGGTAGCAGCAGATTACATATTTGTACAGATCAGTTAAACCTAAATATACTATGGTAATAATTCAAGGCTGGATTTGTAATTTGAAATAAATGTCAAAAATCCAAAGTTTACTTAAATCTATCAATTGTGATAGATCTTGTCAAGACACATGAAAATTGTTAAGAGACACAACTTTTATGATTCATTTAATTAGTCATTAACTTCATATCAATACACTTTCACTATGAATTGGTATTTTTATATAATGTTATGAAAATGCTAAAATACCTCCATTCTTAATTGGTTTTCCTAGAATATGAATCGTCAGAACTCCTTGCGCTGTAGAAAAAAATAAAGAATCAATATTTTTCGTCATAGCAAATTAATCTGATTAACATTGTGTACAGCAAAAATAGATAATGTGTTAATAAGTTGAATCTAAATCAATTTTTTTGAAGACCCTTTTTTGAAGTGTCAATATATGTAGTATAAATAGATCTAAGTAAAATTGAAATAGAATTGACCATATGTAAAAAAAACTTGGTTAACAGAAAAATAGTGATCTTGAAATGACACAAATATGTCCTTTCATTATAGATGTTCTTTGGTTGCTGTCTAGTTGACGTTTACCCAGCATCAGGCCTGAGAACACAGTCATTTCGTAGTGCAATTCTTTTTGACCATTTTTAACTGAACCAAATCACCATTAAACATAAAGATTCACCACCCAAATTTTTAAACATAAAATTTTCTCCCCCTACTTAATATTTCATGCAATAAATATCAAGAAATAAATGGGGAAAGTGTATAAAAAAAAATGCAAGCTATACAATGTTCACACTAGGGACTATATTCGTAGACAACAACAAAAAAAGAAAAATAAATGTGTCCTTAAACCATCACCTTTTATTCACACAGATAATTCTCATATTACCAATTATTAAAATTGCATCATACTATTGCTCTATTTTGTCAGGACAAAAACATGGCAGAAACAAACTTTGTTAGATCAACTTATTTCTTCTTGTTGCTCTCCATAATCAGCACTCCAATCTGGCAATTTAAATATAGGAGTAAAATGATGTAGATAATACATACCCCAACTAATAGACATATTATGGTGTAAAAGACTGTTGCTAAAATTTATATGTTTTCAGAATAATGGTCTACCAATATGCTTATTTTTGTTCATTTTGAACCACACAATGACAATGTACCTAATTTCTGTGCTTTGTTTTCCCCTGGTTTCTTTAACTGTACAGCACCAACTCTAGATATAGGGATGTTTATCTGTCCAGGGTCTACCATGGCTGAAACCACAAATTCAATGTTATTTACTTGTTTGTCATTGTAAAAATAATTGTCGTAACAAATTGTTAACTATTTATTAAACAAAAGGAGAAGGACTGAAGGCTTTTTCCAGCATATACTGGGGATTCATTTATTTTTGTGGGTATCAATTTTCGTGGATTGCTGAAAAATTGTATATTTGTGGATATTTGATTTCGTGGTTTTGTCACTCCCTGAATACAAAGCCTGTTGAAAATAAATAAGATATATTTTATTTCCAATTAAGGGCCCACAAGGGGCATATAGAGAATACAAGTATAAGGAAAAAGAACATTGATTGGCATAGAATTTACATACACAAACACAATACAATTAGACTGTAAATAATAAAACCCTTGGTTTATAATATATAATATATTTATATGAGAAATTATGATATTCGGCAAATATTTGAATTCGTGGTTCACCTGTACCCACGAAAATTTGTATCCAATGAATAATAATGAGTCCACAGTACCGGTACTATAAATTATGTTAATCTTGTATTTTTTTACAAGTAATAATAGAACCTTTCTTTTTTATTTCCTATTTATTTAAATGGTAGCTGCAGACACTTGTACAAAACTTAATGTATATCCTGAATGTCATATACATGTAGCAGTAAGTGTTTACCTTTAGCCAATCCATCCATCACCTGATCGTATATCCAATTCTTTAACAATGGTAACTCTGTAAGGTTCACTGCTTTAAGAACATTTAGATTGAACTGTACCTCGGGTCTATAAAGATAAATGACAAAATGAATATACAACTGGATAACATATTCATATTTCTAGTCTCCATAAAAAATCTTTAATCAAAATTTATTCATAAAATAAAACTGAAAAGCCTTTCCCCCTTTTATTCACCATCAAAACTCCAGAACAACAAACCTAAAAATATGTAAAAGGGTTCTATGGAACCCTATGTCTCCTTTACAATTCTGCTTACAGTGAAAACCAGATGCTCCGTAGGGCACAGCTTTATACGACCACAGAGGTTGAACCCTGAACAGTTGGGGCAAGTATGGACACAACATTCAAGCTTGATACAGCTCTGAATTTTGATTGTGATTAAATAGTTGACACAGCAAAGGTTGCTGACACAGAAAGAATGTGGTCTAATGAACTTAAAATTATTTTTTTTGGCTTTTGAGTGAAACACTATGCTGTTGAATATAAATCCCCTCAAAAAAAAAATATTTGAAGAAAATTTCTTATGAATTTCTGAATCTGAAATGAGAAAAATAATTGTACCCCTCACCCCTCTCTATTTTTTGTCACCTCCTCCAATCCCTTATTCAAAAAATAATCTCAATTCAAGATGGCAACAATAACTACTGATTTAAATACATCATAACATATTAAAATATAAAATAACTTACAGTCATGGTTAAAATTAATAACACTAAAATTAATAAAAAACAGTAACTTCTAAAAATAAATTTACAGCAACACATCTCAAGACAGTTGTCACTTCCTTCAACATATATTCCAAGTAGTGTAAGGGAGGTAATCAAGTAATCAAACATATATAACAGAATTCTATATATTTTAATTGGAATTGGATTACCTCCCTTACACTGCTTTTAAATTGTCTAAATTGTCCTTTAACCAGAAAAAACACTTGTTTCCCCCCCTTTTTTTTCCCCTAATTGCTTAATGATTTGACCCATTACCCCTTATAACCATCCCTTTGTAGTATGGAAACTTGTGGTATAATGTCAGAGAGATTTATACACTTAAACACAAGTTATTGACTGAAAACTACAAAAATGCTTATTTGGGCCCCTTTTTTGGCCCCTCACTTATTAAAATCCCCATGGAGCAAGAACCCCAAAACTCAATTCCAGCCTTTCCTTTGTAGTATGAAATCTTGTAGCATAATTTCAGAGAGATCCATACACTTAAACACAAGTTATTGTCTGTAAACTAGAAAAATATTTCTTTTTGGCCCTTTGTTGGCCCCTTATTCCTAAATGTTCAGGGATATTAACCCCAATCTGACACCAAGCCTTCCCTTCATTATATGGAACCTTGTGGTACAATGTCAGAGAGTTCCATACAGTTAAACATAAGTTATGGTCCCAAAACTTCAAATATGCTTGTTTTTGGAACCTTGTGGTACAATGTCAGAGAGTTCCATACAGTTAAACATAAGTTATGGTCCCAAAACTTCAAATATGCTTGTTTTTGGCCCCTTTTTTGGCCCTTAATTCCTAGACTGTTTGCTTCATAACCCTTAAAATAAATCCAATCTTTCTACTTGATGGTATGAACATTGTGGTACAATTTCAGAGAAATTGAAATACTTATACACATTTTATTGTCCTGAAACTAGAGAAATGTATGTTTTGGGCCCTTTTGGGCCCCGAATTCCTAAACCAATGGGACCATAACCCCCCAAAACAATCCCAACCTTCCTTTTGTGGTTATCAACATTGTATTAAAATTTTATTGATTTCTATTTACTTATACTAAAGTTATTATCTGGAAACCATCTGTCTTCGGATGACTATGTAATACCAATATTGGCATTGACAAGTCTTTTATTCGGGTGGGTGGGGGAACTCACATGTGGTTGGTGCATTTGATTATTGACTAGGATTGACACCTTTCCTGCTCACAGTTGGCATTCTCTGGATCTGGTTTACTCCACCAATAAAAACTTGCCATCATGAAATAGCTTATAGCGCTGTAAGTGGCATTAAACACCAAATTAACTATCAATCAATCAATTTGTCGTTATTTTTTATTTCTAAATGAATTTTTCCTATAATTGCTATTTCTTGAATGTGATGAAACCTTGCGTCCAAATTTCAAAACATTCCATGAAGGATAACAAAGTTATTGATGTCTGAAAATGTTTATACTTACTTGTCAATGAATGACAAACTAGCTTTTAATACATGAGGGAATGGAATGTCTTTAGACATGTGTAAAACAACCTGTAGAATTCCAGACATTCTCAGCTGTTCTACTGCTATCTTAAATCCTAAACTGGCCCTGTAAACAAATATATATCTAAATAATGTAACTTGTTCATGTGTGAATTATATAAGCAAACTACAAACAAAATTACCAGGATTTTCACTCAGTCCAGTCAGAGTCCTGGATGCATGAAGATGAGTTTCATCTATTCATTTTTCAAAACTGGTTATAATTATTCCAAAGATGCAATGTAGTATCAATTGATCACATATGTCACCATTGTATAACTTATTTATAAAATAATCTAAATTTAATGTAATTTCCTCGCTCTTAAAATGAATGAACTAACTCAGTAGCAGTTCTTATCTATCTGACCATTTCTATAAATTGTATTTCATGAAATTGTTCAAACTTCTGAAAAAAACTGTCTTAAAACCAAGAAACTAACAGTTATCAGAATTGGATAATTAATAAAACTGGAGTATTATATTCAATAATTACATTAGATTACTGTTTCATTATTATACGCTAATCTGATTGGCTAACTACCATCTCACGTTAGTCCATTGCCAATTACCGATTTGATTCTATTATTACACACTTTTTAAACAAATTACTTCCCTTTGTCAATCGTAGACTGGTTCCATACTGGACAAAATTGGCTTGCATAGCTGACTAGGCCACAATTAAAAATATTTTGGTTTGCCCAAACCCTACCCAAAGGTTGAGACAGTGGGTAGGTAGGTAGGCATTTTCTTTTTTTTTTCAAAAAGAGAAATTGAAGTATCGGGTGTTTATTAGTCTTCATGCCTATCTGATTAAAAAAAAACTTCTTCAAATCAGGACAATAAAAGAATTTGAGTAGGCAGCTTTTTTCTGGGTAGGTAGCATTTGGGCAAACAAACCTATTTTTTTATGGCCCTATGCGGTATGGGCTTTGCTCATTGTTGAAGGCCGTACGGTGACCTATAGTTGTTAATATCTGTGTCATTTTGGTCTTTTGTGGATAGTTGTCTCATTGGCAATCATACCACATCTTCTTTTTTATATTGCATCATGAATTGAAAGTGATGTATCGGCGGTTTAACTAATTTTTCATGAAAAATAATTTCTGATGTGAAAAGTATTCAGCAATTTAGCAACAAATTAATGTAATTAAAAGATTTGAAAACCTTATAGATTACTCACATTACGCACAGGTAAATGTGCTCTTTCTGCTAGCTCTCCATTGTAAATAAAAAATTAATGTCCCTCATAAAGGGAGACTACAAAAATAAAGGTCTCTAATGATAGGGTCAATTATGGGAATTGGCAAATAGCCTATTCCATTACACAATAAAATTTGTCATTCATGATGACACGACGTCCCACAATAAAGTGCACAGGTGAATTAAATAAAAACTTGATAAAATCGTGTTTTCATGTTCCTTGCTAAAAAATGTAATAATAAGTATTGAATGACTCTTTTTGTATCTTCATAGCGTTATAAAAGCGTTGACCGTGCACACATATTTAGAATGTACTTCAGTCAACGCTTTTACACCCCAATGAAGTTACAAAAAGAAGCATTTGATTCTTAAATATAAGAATTTAGATAAACTTTTCTACCTTCCTCTGCCCACTCTTGCAGCAAAAACCATCTGGAACTGGTCCAATAGATTCTGTGTATCAACTTCACATACAAGCTGATATGATGACACTTTGTCCAGTCCTGTGGGTGGGGTATTGATATTAACCCATGAAACTGGTTTTCTGCCTCCTGGCACTCCATCCATGTACTCGAAGGTACGGATATATTTTATGGAGGGAGTGTGGTCACCAAAAGTAAAGACTTCTAAACTAAGTTTATCTGTAAAATAAAATTAGAAAAACTCTAAACTAGAAAATATTAAAAGTAATAATAAAGTGAAATTATCTCCCTTGAATAGCATTAAAGATAAATGTATGAATGACTGTTCAACATCCAGCTGTCTGCTGATACCGATCAATCACCCAAGTCTTGAGTGGGGTTTGTGTTGCTCAGTCTTTACTTTTCTATGTTGTGTTTGTGAATCAGTACTTTTGTTTTTCTGTAGGTCTTTTTCTATATTAGCCATGGAATTGTCAGTTTATTCTTGACTTTTTAGTTTAATGTCTCTTTGCTATCTTTCACCTCTCTTTTAAAAAAAACCACATGTATTTTTTTCATATGTCACTACACAATTCATGTTTTTTTTTCTACAATATCATAAAATAACAGATATTGCTATGTTTGTTAAAACTTGTGAACAGAAAAAATGCCACACTGTCAGATATTTAAAGTAATATATAAATCCTTGAAAATAGAAAAAAACAATACAATAATATGATCTAAATTGATGCTACCTAAATAAGAAGGTTTTATTGCATATAATCTGTCTTCAAGTCTCTTCTTGACAACTTCTTCTATTGTATCAGCATTAAACACCCACCTGAAAGTAAAATGTACATGTATATATACATGTTTATAGCAAGTATAACACTTCAAATATAAAACTCAAAGACTGCAGCGAAATAAATGTATATTTATAAAACTAGATAATTTAAGAACTTATAGATGTAAGGACTGGTGCAGATTAATTTCGTATTTAGGAATGGAGAACAGTGACATTATTTCGAGGGTGGTGGTCAGGCAGGGGACTATAAATATATTGATTCAAAACATGATTCAAAACATAGGAAAACATGGCATGTGAACAGTCTAGAAAAGGGGAAATATCGAATGAACCCTCAAGCAGAACACAGTAAAAAGGAAATATTGGAGGGACATGTGTCATTGGCAGATCCAGGGTGGTCAAGTTCAGGGGCCATAATGATATATTTCTCATATGTTTGTCTTTATGTACAAAATATGTAAATAAACATGTAATAATTATGTCACTTTTACATTTTTACATCCCTTGGCAAAACTATACAGTCATTCAGATGTTTTTCGTAAATTAAATGATTAAGGCTATTAGCTAGTGATCACATGTGATTAGTATGTCAAAAAAGACAGTAAACATAACTGTATGAATAAACATGTTAACGTTGGAATAATTAACCTTTATTGCTTGTAAATGTATATATGTATCTGCTGCTATTCTTTGATTGGTTTTGTTATTTACATGTACAAATGTAGCTATATATCAGTCAGTAAGGCACAAAATTCAAACTTAAATGGTGCCTGCCTACACTCAGCTGTATAGCAGCCCATCGGGAAAAAAAATATTACAAAAAGCCTTTTTGATTTTTTTTAAAGATTTTTTCATGCAATTGATAGTTTTCTTTTCTAAAAACTGTGCACCACTTATTGCGGACCTGTTTTTGTATTGTTATGAGTTACAATTTATGACTAAAATTAGCAAAGACCCATCAAAACAACATTTGATACAAAAATTTAACAATACTTTTAGATATTTGGATGATATATTGGCTCTAAATAATGACGACTTCAGTATGTATACTAAAGAAATTTATCCTGTAGAACTTACTTTAAATAAAGCTAATGATAACAATGACCACTGCCCTTTCCTCGATCTTGATATCTATATCATAAACGGGAAGCTTAATACAAAAATTTATGATAAAAGAGATGATTTTTCATTTCCTATTGTTAATTATCCATTTTTAGATGGTGACGTTCCCTTGTCACCATCTTATGGTGTTTATATATCTCAACTTGTACGATTAGCTCGTGTATGTAACAATGTATTAGATTTTAGCGAGAGAAATTTATGTATTACTGAAAAATTATTACACCAGGGTTTTCGATATCACAAACTGGTCAAAACATTTACTAAATTTTATCACCGGTATAAGGAAATAATTCGTAAATATAACTCAACATGCAGACATCTTATACGTTCAGGTATTTCACATCCAAAATTTTATGGAAATATTCTTTATAAAGCACAAAAATGTCAGTATTCTCCTCAGAAACTAACAAAACCTTTAAATAGACTTATTAAAAGGGGATATAGTTACGATACTGTTGTCAGGTCATTAAAGATTGCATATTTTGGCTTTAACATTGATTCACTGATAGGGTCTTTGCATCGGAACTAAACACATTTATTTCTAAAAAAACAGTTGTTGGCATGACACGGGTTATGTTCTTCTCATATATTTTATGATAGTATGATACTAAACCCCTAACGGGAGGGATTGTACCTGATATTCATATGATGAAGACATAATCTTTCAATCAGTTTAATTGAGGTCTGGAGCTGGCTTGTCAGTTAACTGCTAGTAGTCTGTTGTTATTTATGTATTATTGTCATTTTATTTATTTTCTTTTGTTACATCTTTTGACATCAGACTCGGACTTCTCTTGAACTGAATTTTAATGTGCGTATTGTTATTCTTTTACTTTTCTACATTGGCTAGAGGTATAGGGGGAGGGTTGAGATCTCATAAACATGTTTAACCCCGCCGCAATTTTGCGCCTGTCCCAAGTCAGGAGCCTCTGGCCTTTGTTAGTCTTGTATGATTTTAAATTTTAGTTTCTTGTGTATAATTCGGAGTTTAGTATGACGTCCATTATCACTGTACTATTATGCATATTTTAGGGGCCAGCTGAAGGACACCTACGGGTGCGGGAATCCTCGCTACATTGAAGACCCATTGGTTGCCTTCGGCTGTTGTTTGCTCTATGGTCGGGTGGTTGTCGCTTTGACATATTCACCATTTCCTTTCTCAATTTTATAACTTATATTGTTGGCCAACACAGATTTCCCTAATTACCTACCCAACCATACAAGGCACGGGTAGGCACCATCAGACAAGGAAATTTCTAAGGGTGGTATTAAAGAGCTCATGTTCTTATAACATGTATAATGTTATTTGTACTTTTATAAGGAACATAACTTTAAATTAAAAGCCAATTGTTCAGAGAACAATTGAAGGTCTTTCCACCAAAAACCATGTATTTTAATATGAAAGTATTGAAATTAGATTTAAAGTGTCATTACAATCGTCAAATGATAGCTTATTAATGTATGCCGATTCCAAAAATATATGGTTTCTATGCAATATTTTTTTAAAAAGGGAGATAATTTGTTACTTCCGATACTATTTGAGTATTTACTTGACACTGATTCCAAAAATATCTGGTTCTATATACTTATATATTAATAAAGTACAAAAAAAAGCTACTTCCAGTTTAAACAAGGTCACTTCCGGTTTATTTTTCAAGGTTAAATAGTTTGAAACCTATTGCAAAAATTCTCATGGCTTTATCATGTATACATATAAGGTAAAAGCAAAGGTCAAAATCTAGAATGTCAAATTAAGCTATGACCTTGAGATTAATTTCAAGGTCATAAACCAAGGACCCCAAATCAAAAGGCCATAGGTCTTAATTATATTTGGTTAATGAGTTATATCACCATACACATATTTTTACATACAAGAGGGGAGAAAACTCCCTTTTACATTCAACGTACCCTTGCAATCAAAATTCAATGTTACGACATGTGGCAACTAAAAATTTAGTAAAAATAATTTGTCGATATCTTATACAGTTTTTGGAAATAAGTGAAAATAAGCCAAAATTTTTAATATGACCTTGACCTTTGACCTTGAGCTAATTTTAATTTTTTTGGACCAAGGACCTCAAATCAAAATATCCTACATGTAGGTCACTATCACTTATGGTTTACAAGATAGAAATGCATATCACTTATATCAAATGCATAAGGGGAAATAACTCTCATATTGAGTGTTCGCATCGCTTCGGTCAAAATAAGACAAATCATGCATGTATGTGAGTTTACCATGATGAGTTACAGATCAAGTTTAAGTTTTGATCCGCTCCACTAATTTTTGACGAAATTAAGGGCTTTAAAATCAGACTTTAATAAATTGTTAAAAATCACAGTTATATGGATTTTTTTCTAAAACGCTTTCAGATATTGGGCTGATTTTTGGTATGTGAGTAAACCATGATCAGTTACAGATCAATTTTAAGTTTTGTTCTGCTTGGCTAAATTATGCCGAAATAGGAGGCTATGGACTTTGATAAATTGTTGAAAATCACAGTTATACAGACTTTTTTTTAATAATGCTTTCAAATATAGGACTGATTTATGGTATGTGAGTTACCCATGATAAGTTACAGATCAAGTTTAAGTTTCCTTCCGCTCTGCAATTTTTGTGCTGTAATTTCGGGCTTTGGACTATGATACATTTTTGAAAATCACAGTTATTCAGACCTTTTTTCTAAATGCCTTTAGATATTGGGCTGATTTTTAGTATGTGAGCAAACCATGACTAGTTACAGATCAAGTTTAAGTTCCGTTTCGCTATGCTAATTTTGGCCAAAATTTTGGGTTTACAACTTTGAAAATTGTTGAAAATCACAGGTGTACTGACTCTTTTTCTATATGTCTCCAGATTTTGACCTGATTCGTGATATGTGAGACTACCATCATGTTTGTGTCCACATGTGTTATTGAAATTGCACATTTTTCAACCTTTTGAGACGGGCCATTTGTGACACTTTGACACATCTAGTTTATACATGTATATACAATGTACAAACATAACATAGAAAATGATTTTTTTAGAGCTCAAATACATGTAACCAATTGAAATCAAACAAAACAACACATAATCAATCATAGCATATTTGAAAATAAGCAAATACATGTTAATATAAAACATATTCATGTATGTGTACAAGACAAATTAATCATCATTAATAATACAAATGTACATGTATGAAAATTTTTTTTATTTGTCTCAGTTTTATATTCTATCAATCAAGCAATTCTTTCCTTAAGTTCACATATTGTTCTTTTGTTCCAATCTCTATTATATTTTTTAATATTTGTTTGTGTATTGTTTTAATCTCATGTTGACTATTGTGGGCCTTTGATTTGGAATAAAGTATATCATATGAGCTGGAGCCAGTCCATGCCAAAAGGTACAAAAAGTGTTTTTGATAACATTTACAAAACAACTGATAGAAGTTTGTTCAAATATTTAGAAAGAAAAAAAGTAATAACGATACATCTATAATGTACAAAATAAACACAGAAGTACAAATGTTGTCTGGATCATAAAAGATCATAAAAAAACAAAGGAGAAATAACTGTTAAAATATGTGCAATTAGGGTATCCTTACATTAGAATTTTTCAGCTAAAATGGGAAAATTTGTATAATTTATCTGAATGTTTAGGCAATGCCCTCATTAAATTGCATTATCAACACTGAAACAATTGTATGAAGAAACTTCACAGTGGTTTATAGATCAGAAGTCTGCTACAGCCTACCAGTCTGCATCAAAAACTTTTTCAACTACAGTGTACTAGTCCGAAGACCAATATTCTGACATTTTTGTTATTTGGCCAAACAAAGTTTTTCAAAAACTTACTAGTCAAAATGAAATTTTACTAGTCTGGGGCATCGGACTAGTGGTTAACTGTGCAGACTGGCCTACCAACATAATTTAAGCACACAAATTTCGCAATTATTTTGTTTTTGTACTTTTTTGCTCATATGCTTGCGCCTTATTTGCTTATTATGATTCAAGTAATACAAAATGTACAAACATGACTATGCATGCAGAACATATATAAATACCAATACAAACATACAAATTGATCTGGTATGCTAGTGTAAATTTAGGATTGTATACACGTTAAAAAATACTTAAATTTTCTATAAGATTTTCCTTACCATCTATTTATAAGAAAGTTGAACCATTCTACTGTTTCACTCTGTCTCAGTGCTCTCTTTCTGTGAATTCTTATCTCCTCTTGGCACATTCTGTTTTGCACAATATTCGTTAATTTGGTCTTCCATAATACAAACAATCCACTGATCAACAAAAATACCCACAAAAATGAACACTGATAATGTCCAATGGCCCAAGATGCAGAAACAACAAAACAAACAAGTATATAGACACCTAAAAGTTTTGATAGAGTTGTGTCCCTTGACTCAGTGTTTACAATCTCTGATTCACGATTTTTGTTCTGTCGTCGCATGGCTGTTTTAAAACTTGTTTGCTAAATATTTTCAAAGCTTCATTAATTTATAAATACTTGACCACCAGTGACTTGTCTTTTATGTCATGCACTACCACCAGTAAACTTTTTCCTTGATTGCATCCTTTGCTTTAGAACTTCAACTTTTCTCCAGTAACGTCCTTCACCTTCAATATATACGTCTCTACCTGTAATCGTACACAGGTGAGAAATATGTAAAAAATGTAAGGACGATGAATAAAACTTTTGAAACATAAAATGACACGCCAGTAGAAAAATTCAGTCATTTGTTATCGTCTTCTATTCCGAATAATTGAACTTTAGTTTAATTTTAGTGTAGTAAAAATGTTTGATTCCCAAGTGACTGCAATCAAGGGTTTGGAAATATTAAAACCATAATTTTTTTTTCTCAAAGTACAAATGTAGTATTAATCATCAGTAGATTTAACCCACCGTTTTTTTATGTTAAGTTAGTGTTGGTTTTTGCCGGTGCAACCGCAACTTAAAGTGTTGGGGCATATATTGTTTTCAGTATCCCTGTCCGTCCGTCCGTCCATCACGGGGGGGTAACTTCGATATTTTTTTGGTAGGGGTGTGCCATTTTTCAAATTTTGCCTAAAAAAACGTACCCATTTTAATATAACATTCACTGAAATTCAGTACCTAAAGTTATATAAATATTTAAGAAAGAATGACCTATACTTATATACAATATTTAAAATATGACCCATGCTTATATAAGCACTAACTCATCATTACTCATAATTCATAAATATACCAGCTACCCTTAAGTTTTTATATATGAATTGACATCGTTTATTGAAGATCAAATCAGGAGACAAATTTCCGGGGTTCATTTGGGAACTTATTTGAAAGGTGAACTTTCAAATGAATTGATTTAATTTAATATAATAATTGACCATTTATAATGTAAGATTCTCAATAGCATATTTATTTATGATATGTAGATCATACCCCAAATCAATATACAGTTATCAAACGTAAATGCATTTCAATATAGGATGTCATTAAAAAGGAGGGTCATTTTTATATAAAATCTCGCAAAATTATGACCCATATTTTTGGCACATCCCCGTATACCCAATAATAGGAAATTATTAAAAGTTAACCCCCCCCCCCCCCCCCCCCGTGTCGTCCATCCCATTATGGGTATATAGTTATTCCGCATAACTTCTCCAACAGTTTGAATCCTAGGAAGTTTTCCCGTCTGTTTGTACATATAATGAAGGTGTGTCTGTGGTCCGGGTTTTGATTTTTATTGATATTTTCTCTTTTGGGGGATAGCCAGTTGAACCAAGGAACTTTGTCATTTTGTTTAGTATAAATTACTTGCATAAGAGGAGCGTGCTCCCATGCTCAACTTTGAGCGTGAGTATTTTAAAATTTTAATAAATAACACTTTTTATCTGCGGGGGCATCAATTGTGTCGTTAAGACACAATAATATATCACTGAGAGATTCCTATATCGACTTTGCTATACTGGAGTTCAGTGGTCAGTCTAGTTTTTTCTTACATTTAACTTTTTATGCTACTGGACGTTAAGCAACCAACAATCAATCAATCCTTTCCCCCCAGTTTTCTCGATGTCTTCTATAGTTTCCAATCACTTAAAATGGGTACAAAATCGTCATTTAAGGGCAATTGTTAGGTAATGCCGAATTATTTGTATATCTTTTCTTGCTCATTGTTTTTACAGTTTATTGATACTCTACTCTAGGAACAGTTTATCTAGTATATATGTTCCTGCATTAATATAGGCCTACTGAGTTTTCGTGAAAATTAAAAAATGCAGAAAATTAGTCAAATCTGCATTTAAGGCCAATAAGTATTCTACATGTATTTCCAAATTTCCATCCAAATACTGAAATATTGTATCTACGAAAGAACTAAGTACACATTTTGAATAATTTGTGGTAATAAAATAACTTACTTGTAATCATGGTCGGTTATGTTTTAGAGCCCGTACATTTATAGATACTATCCGTGTGGACTCGTAGATTCTTTGAATACACATATTTTTTCAAATGCCCTTATTTTAACATCTACAAAAAGTCTTTAAATATCATATACCAGTTTAAACATTGATTTTATACTTTAAATTAAAACGTACCTACATGATCTTAAATCTGTTGATATTGTTTATTTACATTTTGTCATTGCACAAGGTATGCGTTTCTCAGACTGTTTATGTCGTTTTAATATAAATCTGTTGGATGCATGTGTACTGAGTGATACTTTAGTCTTGGAGAACTTACACGATGCACTGGTTTTGAATTAGCTTTTAGTTACGTACCCATCTTTAATTTTTGATTGAGCCATTTGTACATATGTTGTGCTGTCCCATGTATAAGGGAATTTTGCGCCGCAACATTCTGTATGAGCCTGTCTCAAGTTGTGAGCCTGGAATTCAGTGTTAGATGTTGTTTACTGTCTATCATATTTAGTTATCGTAAATTGAATTGTATCAAATTAAACCGTTAGTTTTCTGTGTTAACTTGGATCTTCTTACCCTTCCGGAGCACCTGAGATCACCCCCAGTTTTTGGTGGAATTCGTGTTGCTTAGTCTTCAGTTTTCTATGTTGTGTCATGTGTACTATTATTTGTCTGTTTGTCTTTTTCTTTCTTATCCATGGTGTTATCAGTTTATTTTCGATTTATGAGTTTGACTGCCCCTCTGGTATCTTTCGCCCCTCTTTTGTAGTTTTCTCAACTATACAGTATGTGGTTTTCTTATTGTCTAAGGCACAAACAAGGTACCAATAACTTTTTGCATCCAAGTCATTTGCACTCTAGGGGATACCGGTACATGGAGAGTAACGTTTTAACAAAACTTTGAATTTTTCGAAAAACTTAGGGCTTTCTTATCCCAGGAATAGATTACCTTAGCTGTATTTTGCACAACTTTTTGGAGTTTTGGGTCCTCAGTGCACTTCAACTTTATACTTGTTTGGCTTTATAACTATTTTGATCTGAGCGTCACTGATAAGTCTTAATATGTAGAAGAAACGCGCGTCTGGCGTATTAAGTTATAATCCTTTGATAACTATTTCATATCGAGAAGCGTTTAGTTCAGCGATTTTTTCAGTTATGTACAGTTGGTCATGATTTGTTTCAGTGCGTCTGAATGACAAACACTGACATTTAACGTAAACATGTTGGGTTTTTTTTCTAAAAGAATTTATAAAGATTCATTTCGCCTGGTAAGTATTTTTGTTTATAGCTATTGTATTTGTAAATGCATATTTTTTTTTAATTTTTAATCAGAATGTAATTTTTACATCTCCTTTTTTTTCTTTTAGTATACCCAGCTCACGAACTTTTCTATATATTTATATTCTTTTCAAGCTATTGATTCAAGATTCAAGATTCAAGATTTTATTGTACACTCTGACAGTTTACACTGTTACAACAGGCAGATATACATAATATACAGCTTGACAGAAGTGGTATAATAACAGAACAAAATTGAAATAAACATATATGACATATACAGGTCAATTTGATATAAGCCATCAAACACACCGTCACATACGGTTGTATGACACTTGATTTAAACGATCCAAAGAAATACACATCATATGGTTAATTGGATTATAACACACAACTTAGATAAGGTAAGTACTAAACAGTTTCTTTTATCAAAAATACTTCATGATTTTTTGCAAAAACAATGCGACATTATTGAGCACTTTTATATTACAATAGTATAGCAAACCAAATAGCTTGTTCTCTGTTGGGTTCACAAAATAATATCGTGGTATATGTATTTTTCTAATTCTTTCAATATTAGGGTTACAACATACTAGCAGATAATGAAATTAATTTCCTATCACCCCCATGTCACATATAATGTGCATATTCTGTCCTCACGAGGTATATTTAACCATCTACCGGCTTCTATAGGGAATTTCAAATTTGAACATCGCAGTTTACTCGAGTGTACTCTGCGTTGTTTATTTAATTTCATCAAGCAGCCTTCAAGACAGAAATCCCTTTTAAATGATAAGTAAAGTTCCTCTCTCGAGGCACTTTCAGCAATACTGTGCAATTTTTGTACAAATTGGTCTTGTAAGATTTGTTTAACATAATATTTTATACTATGTTTACTAACAATTTCTTGGCTATCCCATACAAACGATAAGCCAACATCATTCAGTATAGATTTCACATTTGATAACCATTTTGATTGCATATTTCCTGAACAGAGTCATTTCATACAGTAACATATACATAATACTAGTAGACAGTTTAGAATCATACGAAAGTAGTTTTACCCAAAAATTAAGTATACGTATATAGTCTCACATGTTTGTCTAGTGGATATCTACCTGTTTCGCCGTACACCATGAAGTTTGGACAGAGAGCACCTTCTTTAAAAATTGCGAGTGTATCGTTTCCAATATGTCTAATTTTTCATATCCCCAAATTTCGCTCCCGTATAAAAGTACAGGATCAATTAAAGAATCAAATAGCTCAAGCTTTAGATCTACTGGAATAGATATATATTCCTAATCTTTCTATATAGAGCATAAATTATTGAGTAGATAACTTGCGGAAGTTCTAACTGTTTTGATTCTAGCGTTACTGCTGTGTCTTATGCAACCAAAACGCACTTCTGCATGGCGTACCAACTTATACAGCCTTGATGAGTTTGTTTTATTCCGACGTTTGCTGTAGTCAGTATAGAATAAAAAAACCTTTTTTCTTCAGATGCAATTCTTCCTCAAAAAGATCTTCTGTCCAAGGTTCATTACATTCAATAAAGGTTTGTAGAACATATATATATATATATATATATATATATATATATATATAGTAACACCTACAATTTATTGATGTATGACAAACTTAAACCTAAAATTATCTAAATGTTCACTTCAAACAAACAACATTTATCAGTAACACACTAAAATATTCAAAAATTGAAAGAAAAACATATTTTGCTCTGGATACCGTCTTCTGATTAGAATGAATAAATGTTTGTCCCAATCCATCATAGTATTCCCAAAACCCATAAAAAAAACCAGCCGAATTCTCATTTTGACATTATGCTTAAATATACAAAGGTCTAAATGACTCCTAAATACATAGAAACTACTTCATGCTCATTTTCCTTATTGAAAAATAAACACAAATTAAAAAGGGAGATATCAAAACATGAAAAGAAAATTAACTGAAAGTTGTTAAAATTCAATCTGTTTGTCTGTTTTAGACAGTTTTTAATATAAAGCACAAAACGATTGACGTGAGAGTCTTGAAAAGGAGTCAATGGTTAAGTTTGACAGCAATCATATCCCACAAAAATGTTGAACAATCAATTTTCATATTAACTTCCACTAGACTTGATATGTGATGCCCACAGTGGTTTAACATATTTCATAATCAAAAGTTTCACGAACTTTAAAAATGAATCCTTGATTATATATATATATACAAAGTTCAAATTTCATTATCAGTCTTTTTTATTTCTTCGTCGATTGATCCAATATTAATTTGTTCCTTTTTTTATCCTGTCCATCCTGAAAATGTAAAATAAAACAAAATCATGTTTAGCTCTTAATTAAAAAGTAAAATTACAACATATCGAACTCAGAGGAACACTTTTAACGGAAATTCCCTATTTTTTTTTTTTTAAAGGAATTGGCAAAATCAAAAGCTCAAACACATCAAGTGAATGGATAATAACTGTCATATGCCTGACTTGGTACAGTTATTTTCTTAATTAATTGTAGTAAATGGTGGATTAATCCTGGTGGTTTTAAAACTAAAACTCTAACTTGCATGAGATTTTACTATATTTTGAAACTTCACAAATAATTTACATGAACACAAGACTTTGCCTAAAGTATTATTATTATTATTATTATTATTATAGCTTTTTGTATATTCAGTGCCTCACTAAGTCTATATAGGCTGGGTATGAAATGAAGTTGAAAAGATTTTGTGTCCCCTGCCGTTTTTATAAAGGATCCAATAATTTCTAATTTACCATTGGGTAGTTGAGGTAGAACGTTTTCCTAACGGAAAATTTGCATTGAATTAAAACAGGTAAATTTTGAAATACGCAGTAATATATGTTTTGGTGATTTATTAGGAGTATATTTATGATATTGTACTTCCCTGAATTCAGTACAGTTAAAACCAGAAAAAAGCCATATATATTTAAAGTCAAGAATACATTTTTTCTTATTCAGATTTTCTTTTAAAAAAAAACCGGACCATTTGTGGAAAAAAAAACCGTACGGTTTCACTGTTGCTCTCAAAAAAACACAGACAATATTAGACATTTATTTTTTTGGTTAGATACAAGTAAGTTGTGCTTCTTTATTGCACAAAACATGAAAAGTAATCAAAATAAGATGCAAAATATGTAAAGTCATCAAAATAAGATGCATAGTTGTGTAAAAAAAACTATTATAAGAAATAACAGTTAATTGACCTTATCGCATGTTTTAGCACTCGAAAAAAACGATCTACACTTAAAAAAAAAAGATCTACATTATAAAAAAAAAAGATCTACACTTTAAAAAAAAAAGATCTACACTTAAAAAAAAAAGATCTACACTATAAAAAAACACGATCCACACTCGAAAAAAGTGGACCGATTCACTCGAAAAACGGCCATGATCCTAACCGGACACTATACCTACAGTGCAATACATCCATTAAACATAGAAATAAGTTGCTTTCTAAATAAAAAAAAAAATGCAATCGTGAACCTTATTTAGGTGAAATATTTACACAATTAACATTATTTGCTGATAAATGAACAAAATTAATTCACTTAATTCTACAAAGTTTCGAGATCTTGAGACAAATTAAATATCATAATATACATACATTAATATGAATACAAAACAAAGACAAAAAAAAACACATCAAAAGATAAAAAACCCAAACAAACTAAAACAAGTAATGAGGTCTCAAACTAACAGCACAATTTTCTGTATTTGTTTTAGAAATCAAATGACATCATGAAGTGTCGTTTTCTATCATGGTCAATAACTCCTGAATATAAAAGGGAAAAATTATTAAAATTGAACTTGTCTTCCATTTAGTCATCAGTAAGAAAACATTGGATTAAAAAGGATTGGCGTAACGGTTCAAAAGTTATTAAACGGAAACGATGTAAAGAGCTACTTTCCGATCTATTTTAAGGAAATTCAATGACTGTAATATTTTTTTTTTCTTTCTATGTGCTTGTGCTTACAATTGTACTACAAAAAAAATCATTGTTTAATAGATTACTATGCATTGTTGGTTAGATAAGCATGGTCTAACAATTTGCTGATTTCTGTTGAATATGATGAAATACATTCATTAATCAAACTACAAAATGTATACCTTATTTCAGTGCTCTGATTCTATCCGGTTGGTGTCATTCGGATTATCGAGAGAAATGATCGCGAAAAATTAACTGACGACGATGATGATCAGATCGTGAAAGATCTTGTATAGGATCGTGGATGAAATATTATCGAGACGACACATGATTTGTCAGTAAATAATCGTATTTAATTAACTTATTGTGAAAAATATTGGAAAAGCAAATATGTCTGTCAAAATGGCCGGGTTCAATATTCTAATTGCTTGCCGAGAAAAATCAATGCTTATATATAGGCCTACACAGTGTTTACAAAACTAAAAAAGGCAGATTGCTCTTCGAAATAAAAAAAATAAAAAAAATTGTAAACCACTCTGACATGATTTTTTTTCAAATTGTTAATGCATAAACTTCCTTTCTTCTCGAAATATAGTTCAATATTATTGTTCTGAAAGTTATTTATTCAGAAACTTAAAAAAAATATGATACGGATCGTGACAAATCGGTTACCGCAAATGAATTATCGTGAAAAGGATCATGAAAGATCTGTTGCCGCATAATACGTTATTGCAAAAAATCCAAGAAAAAACTCGAACCTTCCTTTAAACAAGTGATTATTTATGTTTTTAATCAGTATATCAACAGATTGGATTTACTTGACTTATACCACTTCACTTTTGTTTGTCAAAGGGCTATAATGGTTCAATGCCATTGGATTGGATTTTTTTTTTATAATATCACACCGACTAGATTTTGTCAAGCCCGTGACTTTTGTCGTAGAAAGCTTAGGGATAGTGATCCGGCGGTGTATATAAATGCGTCATGTTACGAAGTTTCCGCTTGTCACATGTCCATTGTCCTTGGCCTCATTTTCATGGTTCAGTGACTACTTGAAATAAAAGGGTTTTTTTTTGTAATGTTAATTTATCTCTTATTATGAGTGGTAGGATAACTATATTTGGTATGTGCGTACCTTGCAAGATCCTCATCTCACTTGACCTCGACCTCATTTCATGGATCAGTGAACAAGGTTAAGTTTTGATGGTCTAGTCCATTTCTCAGATACTATAAGCAATTGGTCTAGTATATTTGGTGTATGGAAGGACTGTAAGGTGTACATGTCCAACTGACAGATTACGTCTGACCTTGACCAAGGTTTCATGGTTCAGTGGATATAGTTACGTATTTGTGTTTGCTTGTTTTTCTTATACTGTATGTAATAGGTCTACTATAGTTGGTGTATATAATGATTGTTAGGTGTTCATGTCTAGCTTGCAAGGTGTCATCTGACCTTGAACTCATTTTCATGGTTCAGTGGTCAAGATTAAGTTTTTGAGTTTTTGTCTTTTTTTCTAATACTCATGTAATTGGTCAACTATAATTGGTGTATGGCAATATTTTATGATGTACATGTCAGTCTCGCATGTTCTATTTGACCTTGACCTAATTTTCACGGTTCATTGGTCAATGTTTAGTTTTCTTGGTTAGTCTGTTTCTTAGAAACTATAAGCAATAGGTCAACTATATTTAGTGTATTGAATGATTGTAAAGTTGGTTTTCCCGTTTGAATGGTTTTACACTAGTAATTATGGGGCCCTTTATAGCTTTTTGTTCGGTGTGAGCCAATACTCCGTGTTGAAGGCCGTACATTGACCTATAATGGTTTACTTTAATAAATTGTTATTTGGGTAGAGAGTTGTCTCATTGGCACTCACACCACATCTTCCTATATCTATTGTGTTTCTTGTTTGGTTTATATGACCTTGACCTCTATTTCTTAAGTTTATGTGATAGTTGTAGTAAAGCTTTATATTTAGGACTATCAACATAATATCAATGAAAAGTAAAGAAGGCGAGACATTTCAGCGTGTGCACTCTTGTCAATATAACAATATAAGGGTGTTTGTCCGTTCTGCATAAGTTTTATTTTGTTTGAAAAGTTAATATTGTCTCATCTGATGCCCATTGCTTTTTATGCATAGTTATATATCTTCTTTTCTCGTCGGGATTCGAACTCATGCTACTGAGATATCGTGGCACCAAATCATATTGCACTGTGACCGACACGCTAGACCACTCGACCACCTAGGCTCTAAGTCTTAAAAAAGAGCTGTCGGTGACCGGTTGTAACCTTTCCTCATCAGTTTTTATCTAGCGTCATAACACAGTATATGATATATAAGGCATGTAGATGGAATAGTTACAGATCAGCTGAATTATATATTGTGAAGGATCCTGAATATTAGTATAAGATGCAGTCACAGTAGCATAAGTTTGAATCCCGGCGAGAGAAGAACAAAAAAATTTGCAACCAATATTGTTGGGGTGAGCCTCGCGTTTTAAGTTTGAAAATTTAACAGTCTCTAGTGGATAAATATCGTATCACACTCGATGCAGTGATAGAATCTCTCTCTCTCTCTCTCTCTCTCTCTCTCTCTCTCTCTCTATGCAGTGATAGAATCTCTCTCTCTCTCTCTCTCTCTCTCTCTCTATGCAGTGATAGAATCTCTCTCTCTCTCTCTCTCTCTCTCTCTCTCTCTCTCTCTCTCTCTCTCTCTCTCTCTCTCTCTCTGTATATATATATATATATATATATATATATATATATATATATATATATACAACTCGTCTAAACATCAACCCAACAATGTTAGATCTGTAAATTTGCTTTCGCATATATTAAACAAAAATTAAAGCCGCCATGATTTACGTTCTTACGTAATTACACAATTCCTGTTTTCTTATCATTAAGTCTGGTCACGTCTTGTCTTTAACGATCCAAATAATGCGTTCAATGATCTTTCAAGATCAATTTTGATAAAAAAAAAAATCAACAAAAATAATTTTTTTTAAATTATATGAACTGTTTCAAGTAATAACATAAATATATTTTGCTTGACTGTCCAACTTTTTAAGATTAAGTTTTATATAAATCATGATATACTAGTATTGGAATGTGACTAATATAGTTACAAAACGTGATTTTTCTTAATTGTGTGTCGCCTTTTGTATTTTCTTAAAAGTACTGCATTTTTTTTCCATTTATTAAGTGCACAGTTTTATTATTGAATCATTGATAGACATCATTTTTACATCGGATGACCGTGAGAGGGCATTCCGGTGTATTGCTGTCGCCTTGATTTCAATTACGTAACTTTCGTGTTGGGATAATAACCGATCTACAAACATGATAAATACGCGGATATTATCGAGTGTAAAATAACATTCATTATCGCTTGTTATAAATTAACTTTTTCAATGGATACTCGAACATAACTTAATAATATGAAAACACTTTGTCGTTAGAAATATATATAAAATTATATAAGTTAAAAATCTTTAATATCTATGTACACGTACAGAAAGTGTGTAAACGCATGCGGAAGAATATCTCAAGAACGTTTGCAATCTCCAATGCAGAGTTATTGGTCTTTTCTCTCTCTCAAATACCGATAACTCTGAATAGGACATTGAACGTTTGGCAAGAAAATATGAATGCCTACTCAAATCCAATCTATTAGAAAAATCTAATTATTACAGAAGAGTGTCCACCATGCACTTGCACTGCACTATTATTAATATAGTAGAATATGATGATATACAAATGGATGAAAATTATGTATACATGTAACTGTAATATACAAATATTAATATATACACTTTCAGGCATAGAGATGCGATTTTTTTCTGAGACAAGTGCTTGTGGCCATCCACAAGAGCTTGCGGTCATCCGATGTTCAGTACTTCAGTACTTTGATTTTTCCAACTTTTGAAATTACAGCAGATTGATTCATAGAACTTGCGGTCATCCGATGTTCAGTACTTCAGTACTTTGATTTATCCAACTTTTGAAACTACAGCAGATTGATTCATAGATTTTTGAAGTAAAAATGCTTGACCAACGCTAGTTATTCTTTCACGATCATTTCTCTCGACAACACGACTGACACACGTGTAACTGTTCAACAGCACAAGATACAGATAACTCTCCAGGATATACCATGTCTGAAAGGTAAAGTTCAATGTATAATTTACTACTAGTATTCTAATATGAAATGCTTGGACACCTACGGGTGCGGGAGTTTCTCGCTACATTGAAGACCCATTGGTCATGGCCAACTATTGTCCTCAGTGTAAGCCAGTACGAGTTATCGCGCATGATTTTGATTTCTTATCCGTCTGATCAGTCTTTTCTGTGTGTGATATCTTATCAAGACAACATGCTGAGTTTGTAAAGACAATGTTGACACTCGTAAATAATTTGACTACCCTAAGTAAACAATATTATAAATATATGACACTGTAGCATGCTAGGTTCCGCGGCATGAATACGAGTTGTATAAAGATTATAAACTGACTTTATTTCCCGAAAGATATACAATTCGATTTTACCGAATATCAAACCATGCATACAAAATAAAAAGTCGAAAAAGGACAAATATGAGATCATGATTACCAAACATATATATATATATCTTTCGACGTAAACCCGAATATGAGACAGCGTAGAATTTGAATATACATACACAAACACAAACTCATTGCAACATTTTGCTTTTTTACTAAAAGAATAAATTCAGTCTCTGATTTTACTCTTATTTTCAGTTACCTCCCAGAATTGTTTGTTTATTAATATTTGCTCTAATTTTTCAGCCATGATTTCTGAGAGAAAAATTGGCCTTCAACACTAAATGCTTAATTGTACGTTTGCCCGCGACGATGCAGTTTAATAGTACTTTTGCCCGCGACGATGCAGTTTGTTTATAAATCACAATGGAAAACACGCTACAGTACATCAACTGGCTACCTATAAAACAATAGACCATTTTTCAAATTGGATTGTTTTTCTAAAGTTTGGATGTTCCGAAGTGACAAAGTTTTTCTATAAAAGATCAGTTTGCAGGTGATCTTAGAATGGACACTATATCAATACATATTTCTCAGTTTCAACAATATTTATACACGCTTCAAATGTTCGTTGATGGATGGAAAGTTCTCTCACTTACAATAATGATATAGTCTTAGATTACTTTTTTTTATATAGATATAAGCCAATCGAAGCACATACTAATGAATTTATATACTGATATTCTCAAATTTTCCTAAAACCGTAAAGAAAGTCCCACAGAAAAAGTGTTTACAATAATGTTCCGAGTATAATATATATAAAAAAAAAGGGGGGATACCCTACCCGGAAAATAATATTACTGATATGTATAGGAAATTTTAAACCTCGGATTTGACTGAACTTGACAGTGTTATCTGAAATTCACAACAGGTGATCAAATGAATGATGAAATTTGTGAACTTCACACGGATATCTTTAGAAAACATGCTAATCGAAACAACAGGGGTCGCAGGCATCTGTTTGCATGTATAATATTAAATTTTAACGATTCCAACTATCTCATTCATTCGATACAAAAACATATACAATATAAATGCAAGAAGATTTCAGGGGATGAGTTGTATGAGTTCCAATGAGACAGCTCTCCGTAAACTTTACCTTAACAGAACAATAATTAAAATAAAATGCAAATTTTACATAAATGTTCAAGTATAAAATTAAATATACTTCCCGATAGAAACTTCTGAAAGGAGAGAGACAAATTAAAATTAATTTTATTTTGTTCTATGCGATTTATTTTTCTCAGTAACAGTTAAAATGATAAAAGGAAAATGTACATCAAACAAGCAATAGACTAGTATACATCGAATGTAGGACAGAAAGTCACAGGACAAAAAGTCACAGACAAAAAGTTACGGACAAAAAGTCACAGGACAAAAAGTCACAATTCATTTTTTCTGATTATTTTCTTTGAATAAAAAAAGCTTATTTTACAAAAATAGTTTTGTATTTTTCTTGAACTATTGTATATAAACCAACTTGGTTAACAAAATTTATCAAAAAAATGTCAAAGATGAATAAATAATTGTTTAAAAAACAAAATGTCAGAGTGACTTGGCACTTAAATTGCTTCATGGTGCCCAGAAATCTTCCTTTTGCATGATTACAATTAAATAAATCTTCATTTTTCAAATATAATAACACATTGCTTAAACTTTTTAATATGAATACAGCTGTATATGTATTAAAAAGGAAATATTTCAAGATATTTCTCTTATATATTAAAAAAAAATTGTCAACATATTATTTGTGACTTTTTGTCCTACCAAATTTGTGACTTTTTGTCCTACCAAATTTGTGACTTTATGTCCTGTGACTTTTTGTCCTGTGACTTTCTGTCCGTTTACCGTATACATCACATGTCATGTAAAATAGTACAGCGATTCATATTGCCAATCAAAAGCAGTGAAAAGGTATAAAATTGATGAAAGAAAATTTGACGTTTAAGATTTCATTCCAAATCCATCTACTACAAAAGATCTTCTGAAAGTGTTACTGCATCTGAAAAATTTAAGATAATGACACTTTTCCTGTTTCATCAAAACTAATTGATCTTTTTAGAACATGAAAATAATATATATAAAATATGTATCTATTACTTCTATGTAAATCAGATGAGCATGTTTAAGTATCAACATTGTTTAGTTACGGCCGCCTAATTATTTAAAAAAACTTTTAAAAAGATATGTAAGAAAATTGCAAAAAAAAATCATTTTAGATGGGATTTCAATTTTTTTTAGTACGCTTCACGAAAAACATCCAAATTTAAAGTCTGAGTTAATGTAGTAGTGAAAGATTTTATATTATCAAAAATAAAGAAAACTGACGGCTGGACAAAAAAATTCTTTTAAATTAAAAGTTACACTTCTTTTACTTTATTTACTGAATTTTTAAATTCATGATATAAAACATTGTATTAAATGTATAAATATTTTATGTGCAAAAAGATTAAACTTTGTTTTGTGACTTGTGATCGAGCGATTTACTTGGTAGGACCATGGAAGTACTATATCAATATAATACTTCCATGGACTTAGAATTTTTCTCGCAATCTTCAAACAATGACAACAACTCCAGTTTTGGATAAAAAAGGCCCCGATTCATTAAATTTTCTAAAATATCAAATATATATCATTGGAAAGATTATAAAGCAAAGAATATATATTTATGCCAATGAATTTATTTCTAAAAATAGTGAAAGATGTAATCATATATGAAAACTCCTTTGCAAACGTTTTTGATTTTGAATTGTATGAAGTAATAGGGAATGAACCACTTTTTTTAAAATGAAAATGGCCGTAACTTCTGCTATCCCGATTCAATTATAAAATATGTCATTAGAAAGCTAAGAAAATGTATTTTCTAATGTGATGCCAATGAAAAAGACATTTATTTTTGTTTACTGTCAGCTAACCAAAATTCAATATTTCCTTTAATAATCTATAGTAAATTTATCGATATCGATTGCGATCAAATTTAGCGCATGCGCACTGCGGGTGCTGATAATAGTTGCGTATGTGGCCCTCGGCTGTTGTCTGCTCTATGGTCGGGTTGTTGTCGCTTTGACACATTCTCCATTTCCTTTCTCAATTTTATTTTTCATATTTTGTAAACAAAAGCGTGATATAACTCTCGATATATCCATGCATACTAAACGCAGACTAATGGATTTATTATTATTGGAATCTTCAATATATAAATAAAATTTAGCATAAGAGTTACATGCACCTTTAGTTATTTCAGCCACTTTATCATATATCCAATTCTCTAACACTGGTATCGATGTAAGGTTGACTGTGTTGTTTAGAACTTTAAGTTCAAACTGCACTTCGGGTCTGTACAAAGGTAAAGGGTACAGTTAAAAATAAATTTAAAAAAAAAAACACTACATATTTTAAATCTGAAACAATTTTTTTCTTCAATTATATGAATAACTCAAGATAATATGCTTGTTCCCCTTTTCTCACCATTTAAAAACAAAACTAAAAATATAGAAATCAAAATAGAAGCATTTACAGGTTGTACCATTGTCAAAGGTTACTGCATAAGAAAGCTAGACTTGCAAGAATAAATTGTCTTTCTTTACTAATATTTTTTCATTATTCTGTACAAAAAAATTTAGAAAATTATTAAATTGAAAAGGGACTTGTCTTAAAGGAACAAAACATATTTCGTAACAGGGATAAAACAGTTTACCTTTTCGTTTGGTAGGGGGGTACTATGACAATAACTAATGTTTATACTTACTTATCAATGAATGACAAACTAGCTTTTAATATGTGAGGGAATGGAATGTCTTTTGACATGTGTAAAACAACCTGTAGAATTCCAGACATTTTCAGCTGTTCAACTGCTATATTAAACCCTAAACTGGCCCTGTAAATAAATATATATACATTCTCAACTAAATCTGATATATATATGTATATACTAGATTCAGTTGAGAATTATAGCAGCAAAATATACTACAAAAAAAATGATTTAGTTATGTCATTGGATATTTTTTTTTCATTTTAATAATTCTTTTAAATGCAATTACAAACATTTTTTGTCAAAGACACATTTATTATTTTATGGAATACAGGTTCTGTTTGATGTAGATACAACTGTCCCTAAACTAAGTAAACGTCCTATTTTATTTTATTTTATTTTGTTTAAGAACTAGTGGAATAAGTTTCATTTAGTTTTTTTATGTACCATGCCAAAGCTTCAGTCATCATCGTGGTTGAGGTATCTGATAGACAGCAACCTCTGCAGATCAGTTTAGAAAACCATCTCTTCTTAATATATTAACCTTGCCTTTTAAAAGACATTCGCCTAAATAAAAGGTGCAAGTAGGCAAGATGGGAGTGATTAAATATGTGACAAAGTTTGAAAAATCAAACGTTTATCTTGAGAACTCTAAGGCTTATTTACTTCAGCAGTTGTGTGTATTCAAACTATTTAGATCTCCTAAAAGAAGCTGTATCGCAAACCAGACATTTTAAACAAGAACATTTGTGTACAGTTTTTCCAAAAAATGTCATCCAAGGGCATGTCAGTTTTGATCAATTATTAGTTGATTTTGTCTTGCTGGTGAATTTAGCTTTTAAATTTTCTCTCTTTTCAATATAGTTTTCAAGCTAAAAATAAAAAAAATAATTGATTAAATTAAAGCATCGTCGTTGCTGCGATATCTTACATATTCAATATTTTTTGCTTTATACCAGCTCTTTGTTTGATTTATTAACATTCTTTTGTAATTTTACTGGAACTTCGACGGTCATAAAAATACGAAATCTGGGTAAATTCATTTTAAGTGAAAAACGATTTATACTTATATGATGAAAGTAACATTTGAATTTCTACTTGGTATTATTGTAAGTTGCTATCATTCAGTTGCTCTCGATCTACCGTAGTCACTTTTCAAGGTAAAGACTTTTATTAATGCAAAATAGTGTTAAAAATCGTCGTTAAAAGCCTATAACTCATACGAAGTGTTGTCTATCAGTTTTGGTAGAAATTATGATTTTTTTCCCCCCCCAGTCAGATATGTTCTAGCTGTAAGATAGAATGTATTAGATGTACTTGTATTCACTCCTTTGTTACATCTTTAGACGGATTGAAGGCATGATAATTTTAAAACAGGATTCTCTACAATTATTGCTGCGACTGAGTCCTGTTTCAATGGCCCAGTAGTCCTGAGTATGAGAGGGAAAGAATTTGTAAACGCGAATTGACAACAGACTACGGATGCCAAATAATAACAAATTTACAGCTAACGTACACTGGCCCTAAGGACACAGTGAGCAAAAAAATGTATCTCGTCAATTGGATACACTATAAAAAATGCAATATTCAACACGATAATTTAAATAAACTTGTTCTTACATTCCTATGCCCACTCTAGCAACAAAAACCATTTTGAACTGGTCAAATAGATTCTGTGTATCCACTTCACAACCAATTTGATATGATGACAGTTTGCCAAGTCCTTCGGGTGTCTTATTGATATTACGCCATGTAGCTGGGTTTTGGACTTCGTCCACGTACTCGAAGGTTCTGACATATTTAATGGAGGGAGTGTGATCACCAAAAGTGAAGACTTCTAAATTAAGATTATCTGTAAAATATGATTCTTTATAATGAAGTTTATCTTTAAAATATTATCATAAACAAATTAAAAAAATCTAAAAACAACATTTTTTACGATAATATTGCGGAATTACATAACTTGTATGCAATCTTTTCCACAACTTATTATAAGAGATTGTGTATTTTAATTTTATGTTATTTTACCTATCAAAAACAATGATTAAAATACTTCTCAATTCAATTTCACTGAACTTAAAACATGAGATTCAGCATAAAAGGAATAAGAACTTATAACCGTTATGAAAAACAAATTACGTTGGTCTCTAGTAAAAAGAACTATTATCATATGACCGAACTCATACTCATTCTTTAAAATGCTACGTTGACCAAAAGAAAAACAAAAAATATGCAACTTAAAATAATAACAAATATATAACGCATCAAGAGTGCACACGCTGAAATGTCTTTCCGGTGATACTTTAAAATGATTGAATTAATATGGGAAGTCTGTAATATAAATTTAAGGTTTTACTAGAAGGATCACATAAACTTTACACGATTAACGATCCATAAAAATGAAGTCACGGTCAGCTGAACAATGCCAGACAGACAGGTATATCTTACAATCATTCCATGACACCAAATAAAGTGGTTCTAACGCTAATTATACATGAGAAACAAATAAAAACACAAAATCTTAACATTGACCAGTAAACCATAAAAGTGAGATCAAGGTAATGAACCCTGCCTTACAGACATGTAAACCTTTCAATCATTCAATATACCAAATATATTGCGTTTAGTTACTGATAAATTGAAAAAAATTCGTAAGGGTTCCGTGGAACCCAGTGTCTCGCCTACTTTTGCTGTTAATCGCAGACTCAACAAAAATGAGGAAAAACATCAATAAACATTTCCCTCTCGATACTGTTTTTTGATTGAAAGAAGCTTCCAAGTTTGGTAAAAATCCAGGATAGTTTATGAATCTAATAAATGTTTTATAAACTTTAACTGCAGACTGTATGTAATGTTAACTGGAAGAAAAACTAAGTCCATTTATAAGTAAAATACGGAAAAAGTGGATTTTTTTTTT
Source organism: Mytilus edulis (assembly GCF_963676685.1). Lineage (NCBI taxonomy): Eukaryota > Metazoa > Mollusca > Bivalvia > Mytilida > Mytilidae > Mytilus > Mytilus edulis. The sequence continues at coordinate 74,577,345 of NC_092346.1, read as the reverse complement.
ACAAAATTTACTTCTGCATAATATCTTATGATCAGAAACAAGCTTTTGTCCAAGTTTGGTAGAAATCCAGGATAGTTTAAGAACATTATAAAAATTTTAAAAACTTAAACCACAGAGTGAATGTAATGTTTCCTCGCAGAAAAACTAAGTCCATTTATAAGTAAAATACGGAAAAATAGAATTTTATTTTTACAAAATTTACTTCTGGATACTTTCTTATGATCATCGACAAAAACCACAAAGACCGCGACCTGTGAATCATGAAAATGAGGTCACGGTCATATGAAACCTGCAAGATATACACGAACACCTAATAATTATTCCATACACCAAGTCAATTTGACCTGCTGCTTATAGTATGTGGAAAATAGACCAAATCACAAAACAATACAATGCCCAACGACCATGAAAATGAGATCTGGGTCAGATGAAACCTGCCAGTCATACATATAGATGTACACCTTACAATGATAAAATAACAAAATTAAGTGCATGTGAGAAAGAGACCAAACCACAAAAAACAAAACATTGTTCAATACATCACATAAATTTGACCTTCTGCTAATATGATCTGAAATACAGACTTCACTTGACATTGTCCACTGGTCCATGAAATGAGGCCGAGGTCACGCGCAGGTGGCTCTAACTGACGGATATGTAGGCCTGGGAAGGAACCCATATACCAAGTATATTTATCATCTTAACAAGTGTGGATACAGATGAGTGTGGATAATATGTGTGGATGTTTGACAGCGTTTTATTTGACAAAAGGAGTTCTATGCTTTTCGTATATGGTGTTATTTACTGTGTTAACTGAGACACTAATTGCAATATTTACCATATTATTATTATAGAATATGTTCCCCATCTTTGATTTTGGATATTTTGGATACATTTTGTAGCTAGGAGAGCAACACATAAAAAGTTAATTTTGTCATGTATTTTTTCTTAAATGCCATTATGGAAGATGATATCTGAGAGCATGGTATAAGGAGCCTGTAATTCAGTGGTCGTTTGGTTTTATGTTACATATTTGTTTTTTTTGTAAATGAATAAGGTTGTTAGATTTCTCGTTTGAATTGTTTTACATTGTCATTTTGGGGCTTTTTATAGCTGACTATGCGGTATGAGCTTTGCTCATTGTTGAAGGCTGTACGGTGAACTGTAGTAATTTTTGTGTCATTTTGGTCTCTTGAGGAGAATTGTCTCGTTGGCAATCATACCACATCTTTTTATGTGTATTTGTATGGTTCTGTTATATTAAATTGTGGTGGATCGTCAGTATCATTAGTAAAACATTTTGCTAAAATGTTTATCATCTTAATAAGTTAGTATTTCACTTTTTGAAATAATTGTTTTTCTAACAATAACTTAACCATGAAAATGAGATCAAAGAAAATCAACATATGATAGACATTAAGTCAGTAACAGAAGGTCTTAGGTAGCTTCTAACATTATACATTTAGTTTACATTTAAGCCCCAGTCCCACTAGACCACGATCGCACCACGCTCACCGCGATCTAAAATAAATTTAGATCGTGGTGAGGTCGCGGTATGAGCGGCATGAAAATGTAAATTTTCGTTGCTTTCACGATGCTACTACGTTTTCTCTACGCTTCTACAAAGACCCCGCTACGATTATACCACGTTCTCACCGCGATTATTCTGCGACCTCACTACGCTTATTAAGATCTTTCTACGCTTTCACGTTCTCACTACGACCATACCACGAGTTATCCGATTGCAACACGATCTTACTGCGATTATTACACGTTCTTACCACGATTATACTACGTTCATAGCGCGATCTTACTACGTTCTCAGCAATAACATCAACATCGTGTTCCATATCAATACAGTTCAATTCCTTCTATTTCTGATTAAATCGTAGATTTCTCGGAAACAGTAGTCATGCCACCAAAATCTACCAGAACACGTGGGCATGGTGGTAGGAGTTGATGTAGAGGCAGAGGGAGCAAGGTAACGAATCCTGATCAAGCAGAGATGTCGGACCGACCAATCCAACCTAAATTACAACCTATTGCTGGTCCATGAAGCTCAATGACGATATTTTAGTGAACGATAGCAGAGATGACATAGATGTATCAATATATATATATAGGAAGATGTGGAATGAGTGCCAATGAGACAACTCTCCATCCAAGTAACAATTTATAAAAGTAAACCGTTATAGGCCAAGGTACGGCCTTCAACACGGAGCCTTGGCTCACATCAATCAGCACGTTATAAAGGACCCAAAATATTACTAGTGTTAAACCATTTAAACGGGAAAACCAACGGTCTAATCTATATAAAAATGAGAAGCATGGTTGAGCCGTTAGAGCAAATGGATAATTACATTCAAACAAACAAAATCTAGGGAGCTTTTTTTATATATTTTTATGTGAAAATGACAATGAGAATGATGGTCGTAGTGTGAACGTAGTCAGGTCGTAAGAAGAGCGCGATGAGGACGGCAAGGGCGTGCTAGACTCGTACTATGGTCGTGAACAGCGTGGTATAGTCGTAGTGGAAGCGTAGTTGGGTCGCAGTGAGAACGTGATGGTCGTAGTGAGGTCGTGATAACGTCGCTGTACGATCGTAGCGCAGTCTCTCCGAATAGAATCACGCTTTCGCTACGCTCTCGCTACGATTGTACAGCGACCTATGCGATCTTACTACGATCTTAGTGCGCTCTCACTACGCTTCTACTACGACCTGATTTCGCCACGACCGCACCACGATTGTTTTGAACATGTTCAAAGTTGGCCACGCTCTTCACGATCTTGCAGACCTCACCACGACCGTGATACGACCTTACTGCGATCTACACGATCGCACTACGATCATCAAAATTTGCATTTTTTTCACAGATCGTAACTTGCGATCGGGGCCTAGTGGGACTAGGGTATAAGTTTACGCCGTCGACGTCGCCGCCGCCTGATTGTAATCCCTATCTGAAATAATTGATGTTACCTAAAACAAAAGGCTTACTCGCATATAATATGTGGTCAAGTTTTCTCTTTACTTCTTTTTCAATAGCATCAGCATTAAACACCCACCTACAAGTATAATATAGATTAACTAGTACACAAATGCATTTCAAATATGGAACTCTTGAATAAAAATTCATAAGGGTTCCACGGAACCCAGTGTCTCGCCTACTTTTGCTGTTAATCGCAGACTCAACAAAAATGAGGAAAAACATCAATAAACATTTCCCTCTCGATACTGTCTTTTGATTGAAAGAAGCTTCCAAGTTTGGTAAAAAAATCCAGGATAGTTTATGAATCTAATAAATGTTTTATAAACTTTAACTGCAGACTGTATGTAATGTTGTACTGGAAGAAAAACTAAGTCCATTTATAAGTAAAATACGGAAAAAGTGATTTTTTTTTTACAAAATTTACTTCTGAATAATATCTTATGATCAGAAACAAGCTTTTGTCTAAGTTTGGTAGAAATTCAGGATAGTTTAAGAACATTATAAAAATTTTAAAAACTTAAACCACAGAGTGAATGTTTTGTTTCTGGCAAAAAAAATAAGTCCATTTATAAGTAAAATACGGAAAAGTGGAAATTTATTTTTACAAAATTTTCTTCTTGATACTATCTTATGATCATAAACAAGCTTCTGTCCAAGTTTGGTACAAATCAAGGATAGTTTATGAAAGTTATTAAAATTTTAAAAACTTTAACCACAGAGTGAATGTAATGTTTCCTCGCAGAAAAAACTAAGTCCATTTATAAGTAAAATACGGAAAAGTGGAAATTTATTTTTACAAAATTTTCTTCTTGATACTATCTTATGATCATAAACAATCTTCTGTCCAAGTTTGGTACAAATCAAGGATAGTTTATGAAAGTTATTAAAATTTTAAAAACTTTAACCACAGAGTGAATGTAATGTTTCCTCGCAGAAAAAACTAAGTCCATTTATAAGTAAAATACGGAAAAAATGGAATTTTATTTTTACAAAATTGACTTCTGGATACTTTCTTATGATCATAAACAAGCTTCAGTCCAAGTTTGGTAGAAATTCAGTATAGTTTAAAAAAAGTTATTAAAATTTCAAAAACTTTAACCACAGAGTGAATATTTGTGGACGCCGACGACGACGGAATGTAGGATCGCTTAGTCTCGCTTTTTCGACTAAAGTCGAAGGCTCGATAAAAATGATTTATATGAGTGCACACCAGTGGCGGATTTAGAAATTTACATAAGTGGGGCCCACTGTCTGCATAAGAGGGGGGCGCTCCCGTCACGCTTCAGTGATTTCCTATATAATCAACCAATTTTTTTTTCTCAAAAAGGGGGGGGGGGGGGGGTGGCGGGCCCCCTGCCCACATTAAATGTGTTCCTAACTGTACTTCTGTTTTAATTCCCTGTACACGTGTCATGATGGGAATAATTCACACACCAGTAAACTAGTTTTGTATGTATGTGCCTGTGCCAGACCAGGAGCCGGAAATTCAGTTGTTGTAATTTGTTGCTGTATTACATATTTGTTTTTCATTGATTTTTAGGTACATTGATTAGGCCTTTAGTTTTCTCGTTTAAATTGTTTAACATTGCATTTTATAGCTGACTTTGTGGTGTGGGGATTGCTCATTGTTGAAGGCCGTACGGTGACCTATAGCTGTTAATTTCTGTGTCATTTGGCATTTTGATGAGAATTGTCTCATTGACAATCATACCACATCTTCTTTTTTTACATTACATAGAATTGAATGTAGAACTTCTCTGGAAACTTTTGTGTAAGTTCTTGTGTAACTCTGGGAACAGTATATATATGTTCCTGTGTAACTTTATGACGACGGCAGTTGCATAATATGCATGTTATTATTCTATAAGGATTTAATATTAAAAACAAATCTTTATCTTATTCCGAATGCGTTTGTTGTATGTTGAAGGGGGGGGGAGTCGTGGATAGGTTGCAAATTGAACTTCAACCTTATTGATTTCCTTTATCTTATTTCAATTTGTAAAAAAGTTTATTCGTCCCAGATTAAACTAGTCAGTTCTCTTGTATGTACGTTTGATGACAATAATAGGTGATAAAGTAGAACGGTTTATCATTCCTATCACACACATCTTTAGATAAACAGTTCTTATGCAAACTAAAACGTAAACTCAGCCTTATTAGATAAAAAAATATATTCAGAGTTACTTCCCCTTTATACACGAATTTGAAGAAGAAGAAGAAGAAGAAGAAGAAGAAGAAGAAATAAAAATCAAGCAAACATAATCTTCCATTGTAAATCCGATAAAAGTGAGTTCTTAGAAAAAATACCTCCCCAGAAACCATAGTGGGGGTCTTTTTTCGTGTAAAGACATATAGTAATTTCCCCCTTAGCCATCTTAGCAATGCATACATGGCTACCCTCCTTAATTGGGTTAGTTTACATTATACATCAATTTTCCAAAATTCTAAATTATTCCTGATTCAAATAACTCTTTGTTTTTATAACATAATACAATAAAAATGTACTTTTCTTGTTTCAATTTCTAAATAATAGTATACAAATGGGGTTTACAGGTTATATAATAATAAGTCAAAAAAAGATTAAAAGACCTGAACCCCCTCGGCCCCACAGCATATCCCATAATTGCTTATATACATATATATATTAAACAGCTCTGAAATCTTGGATTCATCCCCACAGTTACAGAGGTTTTGAATCCGCCCCTTTTCAATATTTTGAATATTTCTTACCATCTATTTATAATAAAGTTGAGCCATTCTGCTGTTTCACTCTGTCCCAATGCTTTCTTTCTGTGAATTCTTATCTCCTCTTGATATATTCTGTTTTGCACAATATTCTTGGTCTTCCATAATACAGACAACCCAATTATCAACAAAAATACCCACGAAAATGAAAACTGGTAATTTTCAATGGCCCAAGATGCAGAAACGTCGAAAGAACCCAGATGTCCATACATATACATATGTGTTACAAGATAGAATGGTCCAAATAGAGATAGTAATGATATAAACTATGTTCTGATACATAAAATCATTTGAATTATTAGTTATTTCTGGTGCAGTTTAAATCCTTTGTATAATGTCATAAGGAAATAATATATAATTTATACTCAATTGTTTAATGTCATATAATACTTGAATATTACAAGATAAAGATAAAGATAAAGATATTTAATTTCCTAATCATAGGCCGCTCATAACAAGCATGTAATCACATAAAGTAAAAATAAAAAACCTCCTCTCCCACTCGCATACACTCACATATACAACTATCGTTCTGATTAATTTCATACTTAACTGAATGGTTAAGTGCTTCTATAGCTTAAACAAATATAAGTGGACTTTATAGTGAAATAAAATGCGTTATCTTATCAAAATCTTCAAAAATGTACTGTATTTAGCTGATTATTGTCTTCTCATACTCTATTTCGCCCATATTTTACCGTATGCGGTGACCTTAACTACGAGACCTCTCGTAAGAACTTCGGCACAGCAAAAACGCGATGGAAAACAGTGATTGTTAACAAACGTGCTTTTTTGAATTTATTTATGGCAAGCCGTTTTACTATTTATTATAACTTCAAGATATCTCATAAACTTTGTAAGATACAAGATATCTTATATAGTTCATAAGATATCTTATATAGTTCATAAGATATCTTATATAGTTCATAAGATATCTTATATAGTTTATAAGATTTCTTATATAGTTTATAAGCTATCTTATATAGTTTATAAGATATCTTATATAGTTCATAAGATATCTTATATAGTTTATAAGATATCTTATATAGTTTATAAGATTTCTTATATAGTTTATAAGATATCTTTTATAGTTTATAAGATATCTTATATAGTTTATAAGATATCTTATATAGTTTATAAGATATCTTATATAGTTTATAAGATATCTTAATTAGTTTTATGAGATATATTTTATAGTTTATGAGATGTCTTATATAGTTTATGATATGTCTTTTTTAGTTTATAAGATATCTCATATAGTTTTCTCTATAAGATATCTTATAAATTATATGACATATCTTATAAAGCAGAAAGAATCTTATAAAGTACATAAGATATCTTATATAAAAATATTTCTAAGATATCTTATTAACTTTAGGAGATATGTTATAAACTTTAAGAGACATCTCATAAAGAATAGAAGATTTCTCATAAAGTATAGAAGATATCTTATTTATCTTATATAGTATAGTATATAACATTTCTTATAAAGTATAGAAGATATCTTATTTATCTTATATAGTATAGTATATAACATTTCTTATATAGTATATAAAGATATCTTATGGGTTTTCTTTCTGAAATTTTAAAACATCTCACCCTTATTTTATTGATTTTGTATTTACAGTGTGTCATCGATCAAATTTATTCGTTCAGTGTATGTTCACTTGTGTTAATATGTCTTTTGATTGAGTTAAGCCATTTCAATCGATATTTTATAATGTGTCTATCTATTTTGTGATGTTACACTGATGTTTCAGGTAAGGTGAAGGGTTGGTATCTATTTAGAAAAACGTTTAAACCCGCTGCATTTGTTTGCACCTGTCATATAAAGTCAGGAACCTGATGTTCAGCGGTTGTCGTTTGTTGATGTGGTTCATAAGTGTTTCTCGTTTCTCGTTTTTATATAGATTAGACTGTTGGTTTTCCCGTTTAAATAGTTTTACATAAGTCATTTTTGAGCCCTTTATAGCTTGCGGTTCGGTATGAGCCTAGGCTAAGTGTTGAAGACCGTACTTTGACCTATAATGGTTTACTTTACAAATTATTACTTGGATGAAGAGTTGTCTCTACCATACCACATCTTCTAATATTTATTGGCTTGAATCTTGGGTGCAATTAAAAGAACCACGTCCATCTGTAAGTAAAATGGAGAGAGAATAATCAAATGTTTGATCCTGATGGTTGTGAAAATCTTCTGTAAATGTTTTCTGTAATTCCATGAATGTTTGATAAAGGTTATTGAGATTTTAAAAACTCGGATTTTTTAGCATACTTAAATATTAGATTAATTACAAGTCCATTTATCAGTAAATGACAGAAATAACAAACTAGAGGCTCCAAGGAGCCTTTGTCGCTCACCCGATACTTCTATTTACAATTGATACATATAATAATGTATCCGTTATACGTTTGCTTTAGTTTCAGAGATAAAAGTCAAAAACTCCATTTACCCCCTAGTATATTCTATGTTTAGCCATGTCTGTCATGTTGATAGGCAGGCAGGGTCATCAGACACATTTTAGCTCACCGGGCCGGAAGGGCACAATGTGAGCTTATGCCATCACGTGCCGTCCGTCGTCGTAGTAAATTATTTAAAAAATGTTCTCCTCTGAAACTACTGGGCCATATACCTTCACACTTTCAATGAATATTCATTAGGGTATCTAGTTTATAAATTGTATCCGAAGTTTTGGTCCACCATACAACATTGCTGCCATGGCTAAAAATAGAACATATGGGTCAAATGCAGTTTTTGGCTTATATCTCAAAAAACTAAAGCATTTAGAGCAAATCTGACATGAGGTAAAAATGTTAAACAGGTCAAAATCTACCAGCACTGAAATTTTAAGACAAATCATTGTTGGGTTGCTGCCACTAAATTGGTAATTTCGTCGTCTGTCGTCGTAAACTATTACAAAAATCTTCTCCTCTGAAACTACAGGGCCAAATACCTTCAAACTTAATATGAATGTTCCTTAGGGTATCTGGTTTATACATTGTATCCGAAGTTTTGATCCATCAACAAACATGGCTGCCATGGGTAAAATTACAGCATTGGGGTCAAATGCAGTTTTTGGTTTATATCTGAAAAACTAAACCATTTAGAGCAAATCTGACATAGGGTAAAAAAAACAGGTCAAAATCTACCAGCCCTAAATTTTTCAGACAAATCAAACAAACCATTGTTGGGTTGCTGCCATGAAATTGGTAATTTTAAGGAGATTTTGCAGTTTTTGGTTGCATATATGACCCAAAAAAACAAAAAAAAAACACTATTATAACTTAAAAATATAAATCGTGATTGAGAATGAATTGGGCTAAAAAAATTCAGGTGAGTGATTCAGGCTCTTGAGAGCCTCTTGTTTAAACTAGATACCCTAATATACCCTAATGCTAATTGTGGCCAAGTTTGGTTAAATTTGTCTCAGTTGTTTCAGGAGATGACTTTTGTAAAAGTTTACAAAAATTTACGAAAAATTGTTTTGACTTTAAAAGGCAAACACTCCTTATGGGGTTAATGGGCCATTTTCGTCATGTTGACTTACTCGTAGGTCTTACTCTGCTGAGAATTATTGCTGTTTACAGTTTATCTTTATCTATGATAATATTCAAGATAAAAACCAAAAACTGCAAAATTTCAATATAATTAGTAATTCAAGGGCAACAACCCAACAACAGCTTGTCTGATTCGTCTGAAAATTTTAGAACAGATAAATTTTAACCTGACGAACATTTTATCCCTGTCAATGGACAAGGTTCACTTTTGGCTCAAAATACCAACTTTATCATAAAACACCAAAAAGTTCACAATTTGGTTCGTAAATGGGTTTATTCAAGGATTTGTATAGTACTATACAAATCCTTGGTTTATTTCAAAAGTCTTAATGCTCAAAAAAATTAGTTCTTTTCATAAAAGTACATAATATTCTCCAAATTAGGCCCATCTTGGACATTTTGTCAAAATATGATGATTTTGGGAAATTTTCAGACTTAAAAGCTTTAGGAAAAATTAGGCCGCCACCTAAGCCGATCCAAAATGTTTTGTAACCAAAAGATTCCAAATGTGATATAAAATTCATCAACATAAAAACTTTTTGGATCGTGGATGGCGGCCAAGGTTAATTATGCAAAACACAGTTAAAATTTTAAACCAAATTGACCAAAATTTACCTAAAATTCAAATAATGTATATTATTAAAAGGGTCATAGCTTCAAAAAATTTAAAGCAAGGTGTCAAAAAAGTATATTTTAGTCTTAATAGAATTATCACATGTATTTCTATTTGAAATTTGTAATTGTTTGACCCGATTTAAAAAACGTTAAAAATTTAGGGCCAATTTTAACCCTTCATGAAAATTTTATCCCTGTCAAAGGACAAGGTTCACTCATGGCAAAAAATGCTTTAGTTTCCGAGATATAAGCCAAGAACAGCATTTTGCCCATATGTTCTATTTTTAACCATGGCGGCCATGTTGGTTGGCAGGCTGGGTCATCGGACACATTTTTTAAGCTAGATACCATAATAATGATTGTGACCAAGTTTGGTAAAATTTGTCTAAGTAGTTTCACAGGAGAAGATTGTCGTCCGATTACAAAAATTTACAAAAAATTGTTAAAAATTTAGTATTTAGGACAATAACTTCTTAAGAGGTTAATTGACCATTTAAGTTATGCTGACTTATTTGTAGATCTTACTTTGCTGAACTGTAGTGCTGCTTACAGTTTATCTCTATCATAAAATTCAAGATAATAACCAAAACTGCAAAATTCTTTAAATTACCAATTCAGGGGTAGCAACCCACTGACAACGTGCTATCCGATTTGTTTGAACATTATTGGCAGATAGACCTGATCATCAACCAATTAACCCCATGTCAGGTTTTCAGAGACACAAGCCAAAATCTACATTTTACACCTATGTTCTTTTTTTAGCTTTGGCGGCCATCTTGGTTGGTTGACTGGGTCATCGGACACATTTTTAAAACTATATACCCCAATGATGATTGTGGCCAAGTTTTTTTTAAATTTGACCCAGAGAATGATTAAATCGTCATTCAAGGGCAATTACTTTTTTCTATGAAGAACTGAAGAGATCTTGAATTTGAGATCTTTTTATGATTTTTTTGGTTGTAAACTGCTGTTTCAATATCTTCTATAGTTCTTGCCCAACACATAAAAAGGGGACAACATTGTCATTTATGGACAATTTCCTGTCAATGTTGAATTATTTGTAAACCTTGTCTTGCTCACAATTTTTGCTGTTTACTGTTTTCTTTGTCTGCTCATGGAAGTATTTTATTGACAGCTTGTCAATGATTTATTTACTTCCATGGTCTGCTGTAGTATCATTACTGTGCTTAAACGGCTGTGAGTAACTTAAGTTACAAGATGGCGGACTCTAAACTCGTTGATATTTAATTCATACAAAATGTACCTTTTGCGACGTTTTTCATGCAGAATGTAAATATTTATAGGATAATTGAATAAAGAAATGACTAACAATTACCATAAATTTGTTAATATAGAGTTCACTAAGGCGCAAGGTCAACTTTAAAAAATGCATAAGATGTCCGTAACTTTTTGATCGAAACTAAGCAGACTGTCCGTAACTTTATTTTTAGATGTGGGTAACTTTTGATTTAAAATTTTAAGAATTATAATTTCAACAATTAAAAGAGAATTAACATCATATTTGTAACCTTCGCGGCCGTTTATACTACTTCGATTCTCCGTGTGAAGATACAACTGCGCTTTTGAAACCGACGTTGCAACAAAAATGTAAACATTCCGCCGATGCTCAGGACGTAGCAAAGGTGGAAATTGAATGTATTACTGAAGATCAATGTTTTGCACTAAACAACATAGACAATATTAGTATGTTAAAACCGTTGGAAGCCATAGATGGAACTTATTTGATGAATGAAAGTGCTCATAATTGCGATACTCAAGACAATGTTTTACATGAATTTGACCCTTTGAAAGTTAAGACACAAGATGAACAATTAAACGACGAAATAGATTGCAATTCCGCATTGAACTTGCACGAGCGTGAATGGTTGAAATTCACAAATGCTTCCAATTTAAATGACATTTCTGTAAATGCAGTGCAGAAAATTTTATTAGGTGAAAAAAGTGACAATGAACTTACAAATGAAAGTCTAAATGATAATGATATATCGACAGAGGACGATACATCGATTGAAAATAAACCTGTTCCGATAGTTTCAAGTGACGACGAACTTGTAAAACGAAGCATAGAACTATTTAAGCGAAGTGATTTTAGTCCAGACAGTGTGAAAGAATTGCAACGAAATGATGTTAACTTACGACAAATTATTGACTATCTTGAAAATGGAGTTTTGCCACATTTACAACGAGATGCACGACGGCTTATACTACGTTCTGCAGATTATTTACTGATGAATAATTTGCTTTTTCACAACCGAAATGCTAAGTGCAACCGAACTAGAGACCACAAGCCAAAATATCAGTTAGCTTTACCGAAAATACTCATAAGACCAATTATGGAAATTTTTCACGATTCGCCTATGGGAGGCCATGGAGGCATACAAAACACTATAGATTTAATAAGTGAGCATTTTTATTTCGACAAATTGCCATCTCTTGTAACCGAATATGTCAAATCCTGTCATGACTGTCAATCTAGAAAAATGACAAAAGCTCATACTAAAACTGGAATTATATCGTACCGTACACCTTCTGGACCATTTCAAATATGGCAAGTTGACCTCTATGGACCTTTACCGACATCACAAAGATCGTATACACACATTTTATCAGCTATAGATATGTTCAGTAAATTTGTATATAATGTGCCTATTCCAAACTGTGACGCAATGACAGTTTCATATGCTCTTTTTGATATGTTTTGTCAATTTGGTGTTTGTGATACAATTATATCTGACAATGGAAGTGAGTTCATTTCAAACTGTACTAAGGAAGTTTGTAAATTGCTTGAAATTCGTCAAAATTTTACGCCCAGTATGATACATCATTGTTTAGGAGCATGTGAGAGAACTCATCGAACGTTAGCCGAGAGAGACTAACTCCATACATTCAAAAAGGAACGCAATGGGACAGTGTGCTACCTGCCATTACGTTTTCAATGAACGCCTCAATAAATTCCTCTACAAAATATTCGCCTTATGAGATTATATACGGAACAAGACCTAAATTTCCGCTTTGTTTGTCACATCAAACCGATTTCTCAACTTTACCTGACGATTATCGTGACTATGTAGAAAAACAGGCCAAAAAGTTAGAAATAATTAGAAAAGAAATTCGTACAAATGCACAACGATCAGGAGAACTTATGATGGATCGATATAACAAAAAGACTAATCCGTTGTATTTATCTGTTGGAGACTATGTATATATGCTTAAAGATCCGAGTGGCCCAGGACGAAAGTTTCAACCAAAATACAGTGGACCCTTTATCGTAAACGCTATAAAATCACCTCACATTGTGAATCTTAAAGAACCATCTTCCGGCAAAATTCTTAAATATGACACACATTTGGATAGACTAAAAATTGCATATGTTCGTGCACCCGAACCGTCAGACTATTTTTTATCAAACGTTCATACAGCCGAAATTAACCGTGAATCAGATGATCCTTCTACAGACAGTGATTCAGAACATACAGAAGCTCTCCCACCGTTACCACAGACTCAACCGGTTGTCAGACGTTCAACACGAACTAGAAAACGTCCTATTCGTTTTCAACTTTCCACTTTAGATACAAACTCGTCCGATGAATTTACGACCCAATCAGACACTTATTATAAAGTTAAGAGAATTTTGTCTCAACGTAAAATAAATGGAAAAACTGAATACCGTGTGCAATTTAAAGGTGAACCGGCACAAAATGCGTTGTGGATTCCATTTGAACAGCTAAATGAACATACAAAGAAGATGGTACAATCCAAACCACCGCCATGTGCTGACTAATTGTGTATTTTTTATGAACATTAATAAATTATGTTTTATGGCATTTAAAACCATGTTAATTTTGACAAGAACTATTTCAAGGACTAAATTCTTTAAAAGAACAATGTGTTTAATTGTAATTTCGTTTAACAGTAATAATATGTGTATAAATTGATAGTGAAATTTTTGTGAGAAAAGGAAACAAATATTGACAATGTAATCAATGGGTGTCAGTTGATCGGAAAAAGTATTTTGTAAATAGATTTGTTGAAGTATTACTCTGTAATAAGAATTTGTTTTATACAAAATATCGAGAGAATATTTTCGTAAATATTGCTATGATAGCAGTTTTAAAAGATTTTTACTTCAAAGTTACTGTTTTTGATTTTTTGTTGAAGTTTTATTCTTAATTGTATATTTTTTAGTTACGGATCAGTTACGATTTGAGAAGAGAAGTTAATTTAGTAGAGAAAGTTTTGAATTTAAGTAATTCATTTTGTTGAAGAAAAATATATTTTAACGTTTGCTTTCAAATGATATAGTCATTTTTGAAGTTGGATTAATAGCAAATATTGCATTTATGCAATTAAAAGGAAAATACTGCGTTTTAAGGAGCATTTACAGTGTTGTCATTTGTAATGACAAATTTGGTGTACAATACCAGAAATAACCTATTTTTTATGGTTGTATTTTTTGAGGCAGCGTATATGGCCATTGTGTTGCTTTAATTGTATTTCCATTTAATAAGAGCCAGGGTCTCTGCTGGTGTCATCATTTATTAAAGTTTGCTCTGTATAACCAATTGTATTGTGGAATATGCAGTAGGAAGTGGTTTTTATTTTGAGTATAGTCAAAGATTTGATATTGATTGAATGAATAATAGCTTGGAAAACATAAATAAGCCATCTTTATTTTTTATGAAAATAATTGATTTTTGAACAATTTTAAATGACCAAACGCCTTGACCATTGAAAACAAACGGGGTTTGTTTATTTGTTCGGGGGGATGTTATATGTCAGTTTGGTATGTCAAGTCGTTTGGTAAAGTTAACATACTTTTATGAGAGTTATCTCTCCTTAACCAGTCTTTGGTGTATTGCTATGCGGATTGCATTCCGTATTTGTATGATATGTTAGTTTATCTTGTCTCTCTTGTTTTATTGTTACTATACCATGTGGATGTGTTTATCACTTTATGAAGAATAGAACATTATTAACTTGAACTTTATTCAATTACTTATGCCAGAGTAAAGCATAAAACACCACCAAATGTGATTTTATTAACGCATCATACTTACACCACAGAAGTTTTATGTGGGGTTTGTGGTACACCATCCTGGTTATGGTTTGAACTTTTTTTTTACTGATGTGCGTCTTATCGACGTTTTTCGCTTGTCAGACCAAGGCTTTTCCATACTCTTTAATGTATTGAGTTTAATTATATTTTTGCGGTTTACCTTCACCTCTGTTTCTTTCTATGTGTATTTTGATGAATACTCTCTGACGCGGCTCGGTATTTATACATCCCACCAGTTAGTTATAGTGTTATGATTTTTTTGAATATGTTTCCTAATATATTTTTTTTCTCTCTTTGTATGGTATCAGGGGTTGTGAAACTATTAAATTACCCTGTTGTCCTACGTATAGTTATTTATATTTTTATATACTAACGTTATGTCGAATTGTTACACTATGTTGACTGCTCTTTTCCTTTTGTTGTCACTGACTTTTACCTATTGTGTCTTTTAGTTTTATTCAGTTTAATGAGATTTATTGCAACTTGCATACAAATGAAATATGCAGCTAGCTGTAAAACTAGGTTTATTCATTTATATAAAATGTCCTTTTTTTTTAAGTTTTCCCATTTACTGTAAATCTTGGCCAGGGTGCCGCAATATCACCGTGCGCAACGTCCCAGTGTGTCCAGATTGACACCCCTTTTATTTTACTGTCAATGCTGATGGGATTTGTTTTTGTGGGGATGAGAGAAAAGTGTTTTTGGCTTTTTCAAAACGACGGGAAAAGTTTGTGCACTTAAGTCTCGTATAGTCTATCCACTGAATGCCTGGGCAATTTGGGTTCCCCTCCAAAATCCCGGATTCACGCTACCCTTGTCGTTGCTGGCAGAAAATCAGTAAGTGTATACATGCTACATGTATGTGTAAAAAATACTTGTGTAGTCTACTTGTTCAAAAATAAAAACGAACACTGATGTTTCAACAATTTATCTGCTATGATCGGAAACAACCCTCCGAAATAGGCGATTCGGGTACCCCGACGTTATACAAAATGAGACCGAGTTTTGCGGATTTATCGTGATTTTTTTCATATTTTCCCCAATTTTGTCTTCCATCGATACAATAAATTATATCATACTAGACATCTACTTCGTTTTGTGAATATGTATTCGATGCAATCTCTATCATCAGTTTAAACATTACATCCGCGTATGTCGATTCTTTGAAAGTTACGGACATCTCTATTGGTATGAT
Source organism: Mytilus edulis (assembly GCF_963676685.1). Classification (NCBI taxonomy): domain Eukaryota; kingdom Metazoa; phylum Mollusca; class Bivalvia; order Mytilida; family Mytilidae; genus Mytilus; species Mytilus edulis. The sequence continues at coordinate 74,561,168 of NC_092346.1, read as the reverse complement.
GAAAAAAGTTACGGACAAGATGTTTTGAAGTTACGGACAGCCTAAGTGTTTTTTTAAATCGTGCTGTGATCGTTTATTTTGTAGAATTTAATCACCTTTCCAGTTTAGGGGTTTCCATAAACGATTAATACAACTTTTAAATTCAGTTGTTTAATTGATGCATTCGTGGTATTGTTATTCTATAGAAGAAAAGTATCTAACCGACGCAAGGCGGCTCCATCTTGGGCTGTGGGTAACTTAAGTTACCCACAGCCGTTTAAGCACAGTGATCATGAAAAATGCAAAAAAATGTGTAAAATCAATTTAATGTCAATAGCTCCTACTGACAATATTGGCTATGTTGTTGACAATTGTTTTAAATTTTGTCTTGCTGATATATTTTTTTTTGTGGGGGGGGAGGGGGGATTAGGGGTCTGTTATTGTTTTCAAAATAATCAGCAATACGGGAGATATGCTAGATATACTTATCGGAGCACCGATGAGATGACAAAATCTGTAAATTTTCTACTAAACAACTTTTTTAACGTTTTGGCAATGAAGGTTATCAACAGGTTTTATGCATTCCTATGAGAACTAATTGCGTCCATTTATTCCGAAATATTTCAGTTTCACACAAGAAACTAACAAAATTAAAGACAAAAGAGATGAGCTTTTGTTCAATATAGTTATTTTTTCCCTTCATCTTATGTTGCGTTTATTCCACATTTAGTTTGTTATGTCCGTGTCTTTGGTTAAATTTTTTTTTTAATTTCAAAAACTTTATTAATCACACGCCATAGCTGGTAAATTCTTATGCCGGTGTCACACTTAGCGTATAGGCCGGCGTGCACCAGACGTACAGACACAATTTACAAAGTCGGTTTACATTAGAGTTTATACGCTTCAAGATCGTCCGACTTTAACTAAAACATATGCGGGTATGTTTGTAACAAACAACCCATAATAAAATGTCCCAGACACGATAAACTCGATAAACCCCAATGGGCATAGATGATTTATTTATGGCAGTGGCTATTTGACCGGCACCGGCTAAATAGCAAATTTGCTATTTGACCGGCACCGGCAAAATAGCAAATTTGCTATTTAGCCGGCACTGAATAAAACTGTTCATTGATGTGATTAATAGAGAATAAAAAAGATTAATAATAATTTAAAATCATTTTATCATAATATCAAGCATTAAAAATATAGTACAATAAAAAAAATTATTGAAGATGTTCATAAATAAATAATTTATAACTTTATAATATTACTTAAAAGCATGAAATAAAATTGAGAATGGAAATGGGGAATGTGTCAAAGAGACAACAACCCGCCCAAATAAAAAAACAACAGCAAACACATTTGTATGTAACATTACTAAATATATTTTTTACTAAAAAATATTTATAAAAAATCTGTACTACATCACTACTCCACATTACCAGATTTTGCTGAACACTTTCTGATCGCCTTAAATTCTTTGCGAACAGAACGAGACCTCAAGACCAGTGGTATATTTCAAAAGAGGACTGTTTCAGCATTCTCCGGAATGATTCACCTGAATATAGATATCAAGAGTTGGTGACACCATATGCTTGGGCATATATCCTGAAACAGTTTTCACTCAGGTCTGAAGTAAAACTGGAGCAGAAAGAGAGATTATATGGACAGCTACAACAAGCCAAGGCCAAATGAGGGTCAATTCAAAAAGTTACTCTTGTATCTTTCATCAAAGTGTGCTTCTCCCGTGTAGGCATATACTCAAACTAAGAGAAGTTAATCACGAAAATTTGTTTGTTGAAGCAGTGTCAGATCGTTGGAAGATTAACACAGTCAGGACATCACATAGATTATTTGATGATACCAGTCAGAGGCAGATTTAGGGGGGGGGGGGTGCAGGCCTCCCCCCCTTTTTGGGAAAAAAATGTGTTGCTTATATAGGGAATCATTGAAGCGTGACTGGGGCGGCCCCCTCTTAGGTCAGTCAGTGGGCCCCACTTATGAAAATTTCTGGATCCGCCACTGCCAGTCATCAGTGTGCTCTATCATATGTACACCAAAAAGAGTGAGAAAAATTTCTCAAAGCACAAAACACAGGGAGACACAAATTCTGTTACATGATGATGATATAAATGTAACAGACAATAAAGAAAATGATACTGATAATGTTCAAATATTCGAAAAATCACGAAAACTAGTTTCGCAAGAAGAAGAACGAGATACTGCTCAACAAGAAGAACACCTATTGGATTCCAGTTGAACTTTGTGGATCGTGTGTTTCGCATATATTACTTCCACCAAATATGAAGAAACGTGGAAGGCCAAAAGGTTTGACCCAAACTGTCATCGGTCTTCAAAAAAAAGAGTACCCGAAAAAGCAATTGTGTGCCATTTCATAAGAAAAGTTCCAAAGAAATCAGGGCATTTTATGAAAAAATGGTGGGTTGAACCTGGTTTTGTGGCATGCCAAACCTCCCGCTTTAATGGCAGTGTTAATTACGTGGTTAATTATAACATTAATATGACAACATTACACGACAGGGTTGCAATAAATAAACAGATAAATAGGAGAAAATATAGGACAGAGAAACAAACAAACAAAAGTCTTAAAAAGTGTGTCATAATAGAATCAAATCGGTAATTGGCAAATGGGCTATTGTAAACATTGATTTAATTATTGTCGAAAAGATGCATGAGAAGCTATTAAGAGCGTTTATAAAGAGAAGAAAAAGAACCCTACCTACATATGCAACATATGCACACATGATGCAGATTCAAAGGAAGCCAGTGTAATGTGAAGTTCCTGTTTGGAGTGGCAACATTTATCTTGTGCTAGATTAAAACAACTTCCAAAGGCAAAGAATTGGTTTTGTAACAATTGTAAATGTTAAATCATGTGTCCTTTTGAAATTCGTAGCAAACAACTTTTAATATTGTCTTTTTTAAGATGTACGGTGTAGTTTTACATAACACTATTTTTATAGCATGGCAGGATATTTAAACCATAGATTTTACACATCTTCAATATTATTATTTTTTATTGTACTGTATTTTTAATGCTTGATATTGTGATAAAATGATTTTAAATTATTATTAAGCTTTTTTATTTTCTACTTATTACATCAATGAAGTTTTATTCAGTGCCGGCTAAATAGCAAATTTGCTATTTTGCACCGTATTTTGCCGGTGCCGGTCAAATAGCAAATTTGCTATTTAGCCGGTGCCGGTCAAATAGCCACTGCCTTTATTTATTGAAGAAAGATGTTTGTAAAACTCAATAGACGACGAACGACAACAACAGACGCCGGTTGGCAAGTATAAGTAACGAAGATCCGATTGTTATATAGTCATTTATGGAAAATTTCTTGCTTTGTATTATAGTTTTCAATATAATAACTAATTTATAAAATACTTAGAAATTTGCAAAAGAATATAATTTCCGGGCCTATCATTTCAAAATGATTCATCCCGTCTTTTCTGAAAAGTTATATCAAAGACGGACCTCAATATTACTTCCCTGGTGAAACAGACCTATAAATAATGTAAGTTTAACCTTGATAACTGATCAATGAAATGAGGTTGATGTTAAATAGACATTGTCTGACCTTTCGAGATTCCATATACCAAATATAAAGATCGTTTTACACAAAAATCAATGATAAATTTTCTTGAGAAACAAACAATAGTTTTTGTTGAAGTTGCTGAAATAAGAAACATTGTAGCATTAAGCAAATATGTACATTGGCAATAAGATACATCTTCTTATTATAACATACATGTTTTAACTTTTACCAATGAATTTTCTTGAGGGACCAAAACTTCTAAAAATTCACACAAACTGAAATTCTTTTTTAACTTGATCGGCAATTTGTCATGACAAAAACTATACACCAAATATTAAATCAATCTTTCAACACAATTGTTTGCTAGACTGGCAGAAGGATGGACAAGACAGACAAACAGACAGACAGACTGCACTTCAGCTTTGCTGTTCAGGGACTAAAATTCAGTAACACAAGATACACAAATGAGTCAACATGATTCAACGTGTCAATTTACTTCTTACTGGAGTTTTTGTCCCTAAATCAAAATTGCTAACCAATGTTTTTAACTTTTGTCTGTTATGAAGGATAGGAAGAAAGTCTGTGCTGCATGAAGTATCAGCAAGACAAAATTTTGAACCAGTTTCCATTCAACACAAATATTCTTGTTGCATTGTATAAATATAATGTGTTCATTGGAGGCTGTAGTTTTCTGTTATTAGTTTAGAAATCATTTGACAGTTTCAAGTCACTATATATAATAAGTTCTTTTAAATCATCTTACAAAAATACTTTGTATCTAGTCATAATTAATTTAGAAGAACTACAAGCATTTTAGAAAGAAGAAAACGATCAATAAATTAATGTACATTTTAAGAATTTGCATTGAATTTTGGACTGCAATCTCAAATTTTTGAGATAACCATATAGAGTAAATATGACTGATAATTTCACCTGCTTGTGGTCAAGTAGCAAATATTTCATGCATATTTAGGATGATCAACACAACATCGTTCAGCAATATAAATAAAATAAGGCCAGTAACAAAACTCAAAATTAAATGGATTTTTTTAATGTTGATGACAATAAAGCAACATTCATTAAAACTGTAATGACATTCAGCTAACAAATCTATAACATTCATTTTAGACTCGTAATGAGGTACATGATAACAATCATACAATACCAATTATATTGGTAAGAAACAACAACAATACTGTTAAAATAAACATGTTATTTACTTTGGTTTTCATTGCTTAACAATATTAGTTTCTACCTTTATTCTCATGGCAAAAATAACGAAAAACTGTGCTGCTGTGAGCAGACTTCTATCAAATAAAATTTCAAGGTATCAGTAACAATAATTTGTTAAAATATGGCAACACAGATTAATGTTAGAATTTCCTGATTGTTTGATCAGTTAAAGAGTTTTGGTGTTTATATCAGTTATCTTTTAATCTTATGATGGAAATATACAAAAACTTTCCACAGTAGGAAATTTATTGTTTTAATGCTAAAATGTAAGACAAAAGGAGTTAAATCAGAGAAAATGGAAAAGCTCATTCATCTATTGGCTGTATTCATTTTATGCATTGTATCTATTGTACAAACAGTAAGTAGAACATTACAGAGAATGGCAAACTTAAATGAGGCTGGATACCACAATGTCACCATCTCAGCAAGCTTTATAAGAAACCTTCTGAAGAATCAAATCCATATAATAAAAAGAAGATGTGGCACAATTGTCAATGAGACAACTCTCCACAAGAGAAGAAATAACATAGAAGTTAACAACTCTAGGTCACCTTACAGTCTTTAACAATGAGAAACATTTATACCACATAGTTTTAGGAAGACTTATTAATAGACTCTGTGTTATTATTAGTAACAGCTTGGCATAATGCATTGTCACTTGTTAATTGATGCAGACCATATACATGACATCTCAATATCTATCGACTTATGTGTTGTTGGGTAGTTATCTTATTGATATATACTCATCATATTCATATTGAAGTCCAGGTGTAATAATTAAGTAAAGGTTGGTCAAAGTGATGAAAATGTATATGTTATCTGCAATTATTCAATCAAATATCAGCACTAATATGTATAAAAACTGAGCAATCAATAGTAAATAATTAGATCAAAAGAAGATAAAATAAAATCAAGCTCAAAATATGATATGTAACTATATTCATATAAAAAAATTATCCTACAACTATATGTCAAGGAAGACTAAATACAGAGCAGAAAAATGCCATGTTCATGAAATTCTCTTAGTTCCATGTAATTACGCTGGATTAAATCTTAGTTGTGATTTACAATTTCTGTTTGAATAACCTAGTTATATATGTATTTATCAAAGTTGTACAAAAATCACAACTGTAAAAATGTTGCAAGTTTATAGTAGGTCGATTAGATTTGGATATTGAGTTCATGCAAATGTGAACTCTGGTGGTTTAAAGTCATTCGAGCCATTGCCGTCAAAGTGTAGCATTTTGCCAAATAAATAATATTTTTAATTATATTATTTATTTTCAGATTTGTAGACCACTAGTATGGGGAAACCAGTACATGTACAAGCTGCTTAACACCTATGTGTTTATATGAACTTTCCACAATATTATACTCATATCAATAATAAAATGTGCGCTTGTCTCTGCAAGTGGCGTCTCCCATGTAAGAGTTTGTGGTTATTTGATAAATATTTTAAGTTCGTTTGAGTTTATGAATTAAAAGCTAAGGTAGTCATAATAATAAGTAAAACTAAATTCACTGTTACAAAAGTCATTCATAACTTGTAGCTTAAATTTATATTATGAATTATTTCTTTATCAACTAAAAAATAGCTGCATTATACAAATTAACCTAATTAACCCTAGTGTTCTGTGTTTTTACAAGAACAGTCACCTTGGCTGATAATTTTTCATAAAGGACATATTTTGAAACTGTGGTATCTGACAGAAAAAACGCAAAATGTAAAATTTATACAGGAGATAATGGAATCCTAGGGTTTTGTATTTTTTGGTGGTCAAAACCTTTAAGAAATTTTAAAATATACAGTCTACAGCTAGGTTGATAACAGTGTATTCAAACATATCAAAAAATTATATGTGTTATAAATTTAATAGAATTATAATGTTGTTAATTTTAGATGTAAATCCAACTTGACATCAATGAATTTCCTTGGATTGGGTAGATAATCATATTGCATAATCCATACATATTTTCTTTTTCTCTTCTTTTTGTATTCCTTTTGTAATAACTTTCTCAAACCAGATTGTTTGTCATAAATGATAATCACTTCAGCATGTTCAGATGCAATACATATATAATTTCACATCCTCTTCGATTGAATTCCTAAACAGTATATTAAAAAACACAATACAAATGATATTTTATGAGTGTCACTAACAAAGCAATCAGTAGACAGAGGACCATAACTTCCCAAAACAATAAGTTAAAAATTGTCAGAATCAAATTTGAACTCTCTTGTCCTCGAAATAATGTTTTAAAATTTGATGGGATTGGTTTAACTTTACAATTCTTATGTTATTGCATGGAAAGGACATATTAAAAGCACAACTTGTTAATCAATCAAGGACCATAACTAATGAACAGCAACAGAGAATTTACCTCCATTTTGTCTTCAGAAATAACATATTAATATTTCAAAAAAACTAGTTAAATGGTTCTCATTTAATTGCACAGTTTGTAGCTTATGACATATCCATCCTACATTCTATACCAAAGAAATAATTTTCTTTTTTTTGGGGAAAAAAACCAGGTTAAATAAAACAGAGTTCAACCTGAAACAGTCTGCATAACTGAATTTAGTAAATTTAATGACCTGGTGTAACTACAGCAAAGCAAAAGTAGACTTCTAAAGCATTTAACCCATCCTTGATAAAAAAAAAATAGATGTTACCTATCAATGCCATGTTGGGATGGGTAGGTAGGTAGGTAGGTAGGTAGGTAGGGATTTTAATTTTTGGAGTGGCCAACAACATAAGTTACATGTTTCTATTTTATAAAAATTGGAAATGAGTTGTGTCATGAATTTTCCGTTTGGGTGCTTTGGTGTTTTTTTAGGTAGATATGTCGGCAATATCAAATAATTTTAATTTCATTTTTGGCCTGAGGTACGATTTTTAAAAGTACTTTAATGAATACAAGTTTCAATGCATTTACAGACTATAAACAATTTGAAATTCTTACTAGTTAGTTGTCTCTAAGCAAACCCTATCAATATGCATAAAATTTAATACAAGTATTACATACAAAATGTATAACTCAGTTTTACTAAGTTATAATAACGAATATATTACAAAACATTTAAATACTGCTTAGAAATTAAAAAATCTTCTAACAACTTTATTCTTCTGAATTTGTTTTATTACTCTCTCAACCTTTCAATTTTGTAAAGAGTATACTAAAGACAAAGGCAAATTCAAAATAAAAGAAGAAATAAATTTAAGAAGTTTTAGTGACTTTTAATACCAAGAGTCATAAATAACTCCAGAGGAATTATTTCCTCCATAAATGAATTGTGGATGCTCACCAACTTGATATGATGCGGGATGTATTTTTGTTCCATTATTATAGTCTGGACTAGGAGAAACAAATGATAGTGAAAATGCTTGTGATTTCACCGGGATTGGTGCAGCCAAACTTGAACTGGCAACATTATGTTCATAGTGTCCATCATATAAATGTGAGGGAATTTTATCATTTGGTGACACAGATGATGGCGGTGTAATGTCAAATGTATCTTGCAGACTACATGAGACAGACGAGCCAGAATATGATGGCAAAGCTGAGCTTTTACTAATGACTATGTGTGGGATATGTAAGGTCAAATGGTCTTTGTGACCCTCATTTTCAGGTGGAGTCAATAAGTTCACTGGATCGTTATTCACATATGATGGACGGGTGTTACTACGGATAACAGATTCCCGGTTGGCATATAAAGTTCGTAATAAGTTTGATGCTGGAAGTGTACTACTATCGTGACTATTTCCAGCCCATTGAATGGCAGACCTTTGTCTGTTGATAGCACCACCTATTGACTGCACTGTGAGATCAGTTGGAGACTTCATCCCATTATCAATACCAGTAACGGGTAAATGACGATTCATTACATCCTCCAAATCCTTTACAGAACTAGCTACTGAATTGTGGTTTATGTCATCCAAATTTTGCCAGCCTAAGTCAGAATGGTTTTCTTCCCGAATATGAGTATTTGAAGATCGTCTTGATAAATCTTCTGTCACAGAATACAATGTATTGTCACTATTTTCAGACATTTCATAGTCTTCGTTGTGATTACTTACATTTGATGTGGAGCTACATCGTTCACTTTTATCTTCATGACTTAAGTTACTATTTATTAATATAGCACAATGTCCATCAACATCATCCTGATCAACACTGTAATCTCGTTTTCTTTTTCTCGGCTTTTCAGTTTTTCGTCTAGAATATTTAAAATCTGTTTTGTTTACACTTATTTTGTCATGTAAATTGTCTGAAATAATTCTAGCAGCTTCCTCTTGACAGTCAATCAAATCATCAGGTGTCAAACAATGTTCAGTTTGACCTTTATCAAGGTCAATGTTGTCAAGTTCATCAGGTGAGTTCTGTAAGTTTTCTACTGGCTGGGATGTAGAAGAGGTCACACTTGTATCCCAGGGGTCATGTGATGGAGACTTGTGGCAAGTTAATGTGTCAGACTTGGCTTCACCTAAAATGAATATTAAATAAAATTTTAAGAACACCATTATTAACTCTGAATTTTTAAGTACTATTTATCATTGATGTACCATTACATCTGACTATGTTGTCAGTAACTAGAGGTCAGCTTATTTGTTAAGTGAGTACTTCATTAACTATGGTAAACAAAGCAACAGACTGGTAAAATTTGTTCTAAAGGTATACTTTTGTTACTGGTTCATCAAAAGGATTGGCTATTATGGATAATTTTTACTCCTTAAATTATTATTGATTTTGTGTTCTGTGTAACGTGAACAAACAAAATTAAAATAACTGTGATTTTTAAACCATAATAAAGACAAGCTATAGAAAATAAGTTTAAAAAATATCTAAAGGTGGAAACGGGCATTCTTCAAAGGCCTTATTTATGCTTGTGCATATAAATATTACAATAAATCATTTATTTTGAAAAAATTATTTGCATTTACCCTTATGTTCTAAATTTAGCCATGTCTGCCATATTTTTTTTGTGACTTGAATAATCAAAACAATTATGTAAATGTAGATACCCTAATATGACTCTTGTCAAATTGGTCCAGAAAGACATTTTCAGGGGAATAGATTTTTAATAAAATACTAACAACGATGAATACAACAAGTGAAGGATTTAGAAGAGAGAAAAAGAAGAGTACTTTGATATTCACAGTTGTTGCATACCTATGTCAGATCCATGTTCACTTTGATGTTCCGACTGATCTGTGGCTATATGTCCTATAGGTCCTGATGTTTGATTTTGATCCATTACACAGCCTCGATGAAGTATTCCACTATAATTAACAATATATATTACTAATTTAATACACAAAATATGACATGAGAAATTTCCTAATGTGACATCTAAAAGATTTCTAAATGTAATGCTGTCAGGCAACATAACAACTTCATAGACATGGATAGAATATTTAAAACAGATTTCTAATTATCTCCCTTTGTCCACAAACATCATAATAATAACCCAATAGACACAACACAACACAAAATTAAAATATTTATATCTCATGTCACAATTTTATGAGATAGTATAATAATAGTACCAGTCAAACAAATCAACTGCACATAGAAAGGGGAGATAATCCCAAAGATCATTTCTCACTGGTACTGGTAAGTATAAATACACAAATGTACTTGAAATAAATCTAATCTACTGAAATAACAAGGTCTAATTGGTTTGCTGGCGCGATGTAAAAATGATGAATCAAAGAATTCAACTTTATTTATAACTAATAAAGAACAATGGTGTTGATTGAAAATGACATCATTTCAGGCCCTTTTGTTTTCAACATAAGGATCAACCAACTCTTGAACAGCTTTTTTAGCATCTTTTAAATAAATGTCTTTAGATAAAAATTATGTATGATTTATGTCTTACCTTAGTACATATATAATGGCTAGAATAGTATGATCGTCAGATGTTTTAGAACTGAACAATGTGGTAGCACACATTTGTACCCATACATATCCACCATTCTTATTCATAAATCTGAAGTAATCTGTTAGAACTTGGCCTTTACGCATTACTGTAAAAACATATATAGACTCAAATTAGTTCCATTAACAAATTTGATAATTCTGAGAGCTGTTAGGTACATACTATCAACAATTGATTTCTTTTAACAAAAATATAATATCCAAAATTGTTGCATTTCCTTCACTTAATATACACCTTGGTTTACAGCCTTATAAAACTAAAGGAAAGGTGACATAAATTTGCTCTGAGCATCATTTTGTGTGTGTGTTTTTTTAAAGCTCTCATTTGATTGTTTCTAAATGTTATATTATAGCATTCTGAATATGTGTCTCACAAATACAAATAATTCTTGGGAATTATGATCTACATTATTAGATTTTATATTTTAACAAGAATGTGTCCCAAGTACACAGATGCCCCATCTGCACTATCATTTTCTATGTTCAGTGGACTGTGAAAATGGGGTAAAATCTCTAATTTGACATTAAAATTAGAAAGATCATATCATAGGGAATGTGTTTACTAAGTTTCAAGTTGATTGGACTTCACCAACTTCATCAAAAACTATCTCGAACAAAAACTTTAACCTGAAGCAGGACAGATGGAAGAACGGACAAAAGAACGGATAGACGCACAGATCAGAAAACATAATGCTCATAAATGGGGCATAAAAATGACTTGTGACTAATTCATGGAGTCTTCTATTGTGAGATAAGAAATATTAATAAGAGTATTGTTTTTTGTAAGAATTTCTTGGGGGATTTTTAATGATATACGCTAGTAGCAAAAAATGCACACATACTATTTTCTCCTCCCCATTAAATGAGTAAATGGCTAATTAACCCTTTTACAGGCTTCCCCAAAAATATTTTCACCTAGCACAATAAAACATATCTGATGTTATTGAATTAAAAGTTTCATGGTATAGCAGTAGGTCAACTTTGGAAAAACTATTTAATGGTGTAAAGTTTTTTTATTGATATTTTCTCCTGAAAATACCTGATGATGGGAACTTACAATCTTCATGATGTTTGAGTATTCTTATAACATCTCCAGCGTGACAGAAATCATAGAACATTCGGTTATTGGCATCATCACTATTCCAATCTGTTAACTCTGTTATCCTGCAACAAGCAAAAGTTTCTGATAAAAGAATGTTCTTAAAAAGTCATTGTATATGTAAGTGAGGTAAAAAAAAATAAACATCCCAAAAATGCATGACTAGACAGCACATGCAACAATGTCACACCTGCTTTAAAAATTATGACTGAATGTTATGTTGAAAGTCTTTGAGACTAAGGGTCTTACTACATGTATAACAAAACATACCATGATCAATGAATCATTGAAATGAGGTCAATGTCAGATTAGCATAATCAGATGCATGTGTTTCTTTTGAAATCATTTTATACATCAAATAAATTTAATTGACCTATATCTTGTCCTATTTGAGTATCTAAGTAACCAGGTTTAGCTAACATAGATCTATGAATAACGTTCACAGTCAAATATTTATAGTAACTGATAGACTAACTTATTACAAACATGTTATGTTGCAATGATTCTGTATACTAAAGCTTTACACGAAAGGTGCTGTTGAAATTCTTGAAATGCATGAACAATTTATTAAAATTTCATCAAAATCTGCAAAGAAAAGCAGAAACAACTTCCGAAAGTTTACAATACATTCTTGTCATCAAATTCTTTTCATTTGGAGTGCCATAATTTCCATAAACTAGAGGCTCTAAAGAGCCTGTGTCGCTCACCTTGGTCTATGTGCATATTAAATAAAGGACACAAATGGATTCATGACAAAATTGTATTTTGGTGATGGTGATGTGTTTGAAGTTCTTACTTTACTGAACGATTTTGCTTCTTACAATTATATCTATAATGAACTTTGCCCATTAGTAACAGAGAACTATATTTGGTAAAAATTTACATAAATTTACCAAATTAATGAAAATTGTTAAAAATTGACTATAAAGGGCAATAACTCCTTAAGGGGTCAATTGACCATTTAGGTCATGTTGACTTATTTGTAGATCTTACTTTGCTGAACATTATTGCTGTTTACAGTTTATCGCTATCTACATGTATAATAGTATTCAAGATAACCAAAAACGGCAAAATTTCTTTAAAAATTACCAATTGGAGGGCAGCAACCCAACAACCAGTTGTCCAATTCATCTGAAAAATTCAGGGCAGATAGATATTGACTTGATTAACAATTTAACTTCTTGTCAGATTTGCTCTAGATGCTTTGGTTTCATAGTTATAAGCCAAAAACTGCATTTTACCCCTATGTTCTATTTTAAGCCGTGGCGGCCATCTTGGTTGAATGGCCAGGTCATCGGACACATTTTTCAAACTAGATACCCAAAGATGATTGTGGCCTAGTAGTTTCAGTGGAGATTTTGTAAAAGATTACTTAGATTTATGAAAAATGGTTAAAGATTGACTATAAAGGGCAATAACTCCTAAAGGGGTCAACTGACCATTTTGGTCATGTTGACTTATTTGTAGATCTTACTTTGCTGAACATTATTGCTGTTTACAGTTTATCTCTATCTATAATAATATTCAAGATAATAACCAAAAACAGCAAAATTTCCTCAAAATTACCAATTCAGGGGCAGCAACCCAACAACCGATTGACCGATTCATCTGAAAATTTCAGGGCAGTTAGATCTTGACCTGATAAACATTTTTATCCCATGTCAGATTTCCTCAAAATGCTTTGGTTTTTGAGTTATAAGCCAAAAACTGCATTTTACCCCTATGTTCTATTTTTAGCGGTGGCGGCCATCTTGGTTGGTTGACCAGGTCACGCCACACATTTTTTAAACTAGATACCCCAAAGATGATTGTGGCCAAGTTTGGATTAATTTGGCCCAGTAGTTGCAGAGGAGAAGATTTTTGTAAAGGATTACTTTAATTTACGAAAAATGGTTAAAAATTGACTATAAAGGGCAATAACTCCTAAACGGGTCAACTGACCATTTTGGTCATGTTGACTTATTTGTAGATCTTACTTTGCTGAACATTATTGCTGTTTACAATTTATCTCTATCTATAATAATATTCAAGATAATAACCAAAAACAGCAAAATTTCCTCAAAATTACCAATTCAGGGGCAGCAACCCAACAACCGATTGACCGATTCATCAGAAAATTTCAGGGCAGATAGATCTTGACCTGATAAACATTTTTATCCCATGTCAGATTTCCTCAAAATGCTTTGGTTTTTGAGTTATAAGCCAAAAACTGCATTTTACCCCTATGTTCTATTTTTAGCGGTGGCGGCCATCTTGGTTGGTTGACCAGGTCACGCCACACATTTTTTGAACTAGATACCCCAAAGATGATTGTGGCCAAGTTTGGATTAATTTGGCCCAGTAGTTGCAGAGGAGAAGATTTTTGTAAAGGATTACTTTAATTTACGAAAAATGGTTAAAAATTGACTATAAAGGGCAATAACTCCTAAACGGGTCAACTGACCATTTTGGTCATGTTGACTTATTTGTAGATCGTAGTTTGCTGAACATTATTGCTGTTTACAATTTATCTCTATCTATAATAATATTCAAGATAATAACCAAAAACAGCAAAATTTCCTCAAAATTACCAATTCAGGGGCAGCAACCCAACAACCGATTGACCGATTCATCTGAAAATTTCAGGGCAGATAGATCTTGACCTGATAAACATTTTTATCCCATGTCAGATTTCCTCAAAATGCTTTGGTTTTTGAGTTATAAGCCAAAAACTGCATTTTACCCCTATGTTCTATTTTTAGCGGTGGCGGCCATCTTGGTTGGTTGACCAGGTCACGCCACACATTTTTTAAACTAGAAACCCCAAAGATGATTGTGGCCAAGTTTGGATTAATTTGGCCCAGTAGTTTCAGAGGAGAAGATTTTTGTAAAAGATTACTTTAATTTACGAAAAATGGTTAAAAATTGACTATAAAGGGCAATAACTCCTAAACGGGTCAACTGACCATTTTGGTCATGTTGACTTATTTGTAGATCTTACTTTGTTGAACATTATTGCTGTTTACAGTTTATCTCTATCTATAATAATATTCAAGATAATAACCAAAAACAGCAAAATTTCCTCAAAATTACCAATTCAGGGGCAGCAACCCAACAACCGATTGACCGATTCATCTGAAAATTTCAGGGCAGATAGATCTTGACCTGATAAACATTTTTATCCCATGTCAGATTTCCTCAAAATGCTTTGGTTTTTGAGTTATAAGCCAAAAACTGCATTTTACCCCTATGTTCTATTTTTAGCGGTGGCGGCCATCTTGGTTGGTTGACCAGGTCACGCCACACATTTTTTAAACTACAAACCCCAAAGATGATTGTGGCCAAGTTTGGATTAATTTGGCCCAGTAGTTTCAGAGGAGAAGATTTTTGTAAAAGATTACTTTAATTTACGAAAAATGGTTAAAAATTGACTATAAAGGGCAATAACTCCTAAACGGGTCAACTGACCATTTTGGTCATGTTGACTTATTTGTAGATCTTACTTTGTTGAACATTATTGCTGTTTACAGTTTATCTCTATCTATAATAATATTCAAGATAATAACCAAAAACAGCAAAATTTCCTCAAAATTACCAATTCAGGGGCAGCAACCCAACAACCGATTGACCGATTCATCTGAAAATTTCAGGGCAGATAGATCTTGACCTGATAAACATTTTTATACCATGTCAGATTTCCTCAAAATGCTTTGGTTTTTGAGTTATAAGCCAAAAACTGCATTTTACCCCTTTGTTCTATTTTTAGCCGTGGCGGCCATCTTGGTTGGTTGACCAGGTCACGCCACACATTTTTTAAACTAGATACCCCAAAGATGATTGTGGCCAAGTTTGGATTAATTTGGCCCAGTAGTTTCAAAGGAGAAGATTTTTGTAAAAGATTACTTTAATTAACGAAAAATGGTTAAAAATTTACTATAAAGGGCAATAACTCCTAAACGGGTCAACTGACCATTTTGGTCATGTTGACTTATTTGTAGATCTTACTTTGCTGAACATTATTGCTGTTTACAATTTATCTCTATCTATAATAATATTCAAGATAATAACCAAAAACAGCAAAATTTCCTCAAAATTACCAATTCAGGGGCAGCAACCCAACAACCGATTGACCGATTCATCAGAAAATTTCAGGGCAGATAGATCTTGACCTGATAAACATTTTTATCCCCTGTCAGATTTCCTCAAAATGCTTTGGTTTTTGAGTTATAAGCCAAAAACTGCATTTTACCCCTATGTTCTATTTTTAGCGGTGGCGGCCATCTTGGTTGGTTGACCAGGTCACGCCACACATTTTTTGAACTAGATACCCCAAAAATGATTGTGGCCAAGTTTGGATTAATTTGGCCCAGTAGTTGCAGAGGAGAAGATTTTTGTAAAGGATTACTTTAATTTACGAAAAATGGTTAAAAATTGACTATAAAGGGCAATAACTCCTAAACGGGTCAACTGACCATTTTGGTCATGTTGACTTATTTGTAGATCTTAGTTTGCTGAACATTATTGCTGTTTACAATTTATCTCTATCTATAATAATATTCAAGATAATAACCAAAAACAGCAAAATTTCCTCAAAATTACCAATTCAGGGGCAGCAACCCAACAACCGATTGACCGATTCATCTGAAAATTTCAGGGCAGATAGATCTTGACCTGATAAACATTTTTATCCCATGTCAGATTTCCTCAAAATGCTTTGGTTTTTGAGTTATAAGCCAAAAACTGCATTTTACCCCTATGTTCTATTTTTAGCGGTGGCGGCCATCTTGGTTGGTTGACCAGGTCACGCCACACATTTTTAAAACTAGAAACCCCAAAGATGATTGTGGCCAAGTTTGGATTAATTTGGCCCAGTAGTTTCAGAGGAGAAGATTTTTGTAAAAGATTACTTTAATTTACGAAAAATGGTTAAAAATTGACTATAAAGGGCAATAACTCCTAAACGGGTCAACTGACCATTTTGGTCATGTTGACTTATTTGTAGATCTTACTTTGTTGAACATTATTGCTGTTTACAGTTTATCTCTATCTATAATAATATTCAAGATAATAACCAAAAACAGCAAAATTTCCTCAAAATTACCAATTCAGGGGCAGCAACCCAACAACCGATTGACCGATTCATCTGAAAATTTCAGGGCAGATAGATCTTGACCTGATAAACATTTTTATCCCATGTCAGATTTCCTCAAAATGCTTTGGTTTTTGAGTTATAAGCCAAAAACTGCATTTTACCCCTTTGTTCTATTTTTAGCCGTGGCGGCCATCTTGGTTGGTTGACCAGGTCACGCCACACATTTTTTAAACTAGATACCCCAAAGATGATTGTGGCCAAGTTTGGATTAATTTGGCCCAGTAGTTTCAAAGGAGAAGATTTTTGTAAAAGATTACTTTAATTAACGAAAAATGGTTAAAAATTTACTATAAAGGGCAATAACTCCTAAACGGGTCAACTGACCATTTTGGTCATGTTGACTTATTTGTAGATCTTACTTTGCTGAACATTATTGCTGTTTACAATTTATCTCTATCTATAATAATATTCAAGATAATAACCAAAAACAGCAAAATTTCCTCAAAATTACCAATTCAGGGGCAGCAACCCAACAACCGATTGACCGATTCATCAGAAAATTTCAGGGCAGATAGATCTTGACCTGATAAACATTTTTATCCCCTGTCAGATTTCCTCAAAATGCTTTGGTTTTTGAGTTATAAGCCAAAAACTGCATTTTACCCCTATGTTCTATTTTTAGCGGTGGCGGCCATCTTGGTTGGTTGACCAGGTCACGCCACACATTTTTTGAACTAGATACCCCAAAGATGATTGTGGCCAAGTTTGGATTAATTTGGCCCAGTAGTTGCAGAGGAGAAGATTTTTGTAAAGGATTACTTTAATTTACGAAAAATGGTTAAAAATTGACTATAAAGGGCAATAACTCCTAAACGGGTCAACTGACCATTTTGGTCATGTTGACTTATTTGTAGATCTTAGTTTGCTGAACATTATTGCTGTTTACAATTTATCTCTATCTATAATAATATTCAAGATAATAACCAAAAACAGCAAAATTTCCTCAAAATTACCAATTCAGGGGCAGCAACCCAACAACCGATTGACCGATTCATCTGAAAATTTCAGGGCAGATAGATCTTGACCTGATAAACATTTTTATCCCATGTCAGATTTCCTCAAAATGCTTTGGTTTTTGAGTTATAAGCCAAAAACTGCATTTTACCCCTATGTTCTATTTTTAGCGGTGGCGGCCATCTTGGTTGGTTGACCAGGTCACGCCACACATTTTTAAAACTAGAAACCCCAAAGATGATTGTGGCCAAGTTTGGATTAATTTGGCCCAGTAGTTTCAGAGGAGAAGATTTTTGTAAAAGATTACTTTAATTTACGAAAAATGGTTAAAAATTGACTATAAAGGGCAATAACTCCTAAACGGGTCAACTGACCATTTTGGTCATGTTGACTTATTTGTAGATCTTACTTTGTTGAACATTATTGCTGTTTACAGTTTATCTCTATCTATAATAATATTCAAGATAATAACCAAAAACAGCAAAATTTCCTCAAAATTACCAATTCAGGGGCAGCAACCCAACAACCGATTGACCGATTCATCTGAAAATTTCAGGGCAGATAGATCTTGACCTGATAAACATTTTTATCCCATGTCAGATTTCCTCAAAATGCTTTGGTTTTTGAGTTATAAGCCAAAAACTGCATTTTACCCCTTTGTTCTATTTTTAGCCGTGGCGGCCATCTTGGTTGGTTGACCAGGTCACGCCACACATTTTTTAAACTAGATACCCCAAAGATGATTGTGGCCAAGTTTGGATTAATTTGGCCCAGTAGTTTCAAAGGAGAAGATTTTTGTAAAAGATTACTTTAATTAACGAAAAATGGTTAAAAATTTACTATAAAGGGCAATAACTCCTAAACGGGTCAACTGACCATTTTGGTCATGTTGACTTATTTGTAGATCTTACTTTGCTGAACATTATTGCTGTTTACAATTTATCTCTATCTATAATAATATTCAAGATAATAACCAAAAACAGCAAAATTTCCTCAAAATTACCAATTCAGGGGCAGCAACCCAACAACCGATTGACCGATTCATCTGAAAATTTCAGGGCAGATAGATCTTGACCTGATAAACATTTTTACCCCATGTCAGATTTGCTCTAAATGCTTTGGTTTTTGAGTTATAAGCCAAAAACTGCATTTTACCCCTATGTTCTATTTTTAGCAGTGGCGGCCATCTTGGTTGGTTGACCGGGTCACGCCACACATTTTTTAAACTAGATACCCCAATGATGATTGTGGCCAAGTTTGGTTTGATTTGTCCCAGTAGTTTCAGAGGAGAAGATTTTTGTAAAAGTTAACGACGACGGACGACGACGACGACGGACGACGACGACGACGGACGACGACGACGACGGACGCCGGACGCCAAGTGATGAGAAAAGCTCACTTGGCCCTTCGGGCCAGGTGAGCTAATAATTAGATGTGCACAGAAAAAATAAATGAATGATGAAGATGCATCAATAATGGTTCCTTTGCTTACAACTTACATTGTATCACAGTATATGATTTTTAAGTTTGGAGACAGCCTCATTATGAATGTGTCACTTTCTATCCTGAGTTCTGTGATGGTGGGAGGTGGTAGTGCTATAGCAATGCCAACCAATCCTAAATACTGTGTTGTAGATTTTCTGTTCAGGTTAAAACACATCTGGGGACGAAAATGGGCAGTTACATATACCACCTGAAAAAAAACCCAGAGAGTTGAAGCAGGTCTATGCATTCCATGGATTTTAGTCAAATGTTAAACCATGGAAGTAATATTTAGAAGGAATAACAACGACTAATTAGCATGTATTTATAGCATGCTGAGCTCTGTACTAAAGTCATACAATTTCATCCAATTATAGTCTCAGCGGTAAGACCCCTTTGGTTACTATCTGCGTTACCGCGGTTGTAAAATGGCATCTGGAATTTCTTATCAGTCACGTGGTTTTATCGAGTCCGGTAATTTTAAAGTACCTGTGTGAAATCCGAGGTTTATTAATAAGAAGGTGGCGCTGTATCATATAAAACCTCTGCCTTCAGATGAAGTCGTATGATGTAAAAAACTTGAAAAACGGACGAGAATTGTTCAAACTACAGCAGTTTAACATGGAAAATTGTATTTAATTTAGCATATTTTTGCTTTTTACCTTTTGTTTTAAACTGTTCTAAAAGTATTTTCCGGTTAAAAGCGGATCCCGAGTTAAACAGATAAATACCGTTGAATCGATCAGGTTTCACATGATGTTAAACAAAATAGTGTAGGCAAATGTAGGCATAGATTTTTTTACTGTTGAAATGTGCAAAGTTAATCGAGATTGAATAAAAGAATATTTACTTTCAAGTATTCTAAATTTATGTATATGTCATAAATGTCATTGATTGCATTATTGAAACTGGACAACTAAAATGGGGATAATATTTTCGTAAATATATATTATTGTGGAATGCTTGTATTAATATAATTAGCTATACAGCAAAAATTATAACAAACCGACGAAATGGGCTTAAATCTATCTGTCTTACGGTAAATTCATTTTTACACAAATTAGTTTATGTATCAAGACCTTAAATTGAAGGATAGAACCGTTTAGAATTGTGAATATTTTAATTGACTATAAATACAAGAAGGATTTAGATTTTTCGTATTAAATAAAGGGGGTCCAAATGTATTTTTTTTTACAATCATCTTCTTAACTTACGGAAATGTTTTCTTAACTGTCTGTAAATATTAAAATTGAAATGACACAATCTTGTTCTATGTGATAGCTGTCGGTTTAAACTATTATGATCAAACTAACCAAAAAAAGGCAAAAATTGGACTATAATAAAAATTGAACGAATGACTCTTTCGGCAGCGTACATCAACGGAATGTAACGAATGAACTATTCAGGTTACTTCGCACGTATAAACGACAAAATCTTATCTGTTCGTAGTTCTCCGTGAACACGAAAATGACCGATAAGTGTCAGTGATTTGATCGATCACATGCGGAGAATCAACTTCCACGCCAGATATTGAACCAATTAACAAGTTATTGAAAGATGGGCGGTAACGCAGATGAAACCTTTGAAGTGACGACGTTGTTATTCCTTCTAAATATTACTTCCATGGTTAAACTGACTATACATGTTTATAGTAAAAAATAATTAAAAAATCAAATTGTCACACAAATACAACAAACGTTTTCCCTGTAATTTTGTTGTTTGTAGTTGGTTGGTGCTGCCAATTCTTTTTACCATTTACTGTTTATAGCTGAAATCAAGCAGTTATAACTTAAATGGTACCAATTTTCTGCACCAGATGCATACCTGCCAACTGTCACTATTTGCGGGGGATTTCCCCCATGGAGGCTCCCAAATTGAAATTTTGAAAGAGCAATTTTGTCCACAATTTAAACAAAACAATTACTTTTACAATGACTTTAGGCTCGTAAAAGTATGAAGAAGCCAAAATAACAACATAAGAATGAATTTGCAGGCCCCCTTGAAGGTTTTTTAGGACTATGACAGCCATCTTGCACGCAAAACCCCCATGGGCATTTTAAAAAGTTGGCAGGTATGCAGATGCACATTTCAACAGTCAATGTCTCTTCAGTGATGCTCTTCTCTTTTGAATTGTTTCACATTTTGTCTTCTCACTGCCTTTTATATGGGGTTTGTTCACTGTAAAAGGTGCACAGTGACCAATTTTTTTTTAAATACTCCTTTGATCTTTGGTGAATATTTATCTCATTGGCAGTCATGCATCTTTCTACAACACATTCAACAATTTATTTATCAGCGGTGAATATCTCAAAAACATATAAAATATATCAATACCCTATATCCAGAAGTTCTGACATGAACACCTCTTTTTGTCAGTGTAGATTTCATTCTCAAACAAAATGTTCTTTCTAGTGGTCTGTCAGGATTAGGTATCATATATGCAACTGAAATTATATTATATTCAATGTTATTAATATCAATATGACTTATCTCCCCTTACCCAAAAATTATAATGACCAAAACTGATAGTAAATGTCTAAATAAAAAATCTTATTGGAAGAGAATAAAAAAGTAAAATTTGATACTTAGCTAGACTTCCCAATTGAAGTGTTAAGGATGAATGAACAAGGAACATGATATACCTCTCACTATTGCTCTCTTGGTACATTAACTAGTTTGTAACCTATCGTTTGACATGTCTTTACTTTTTTCAAAATATAACTAGAGGCTCTAAAGAGCCTGTGTCGCTCACCTTGGTCTATGTGCATATTAAACAAAGGACACAAATGGATTCATGACAAAATTGTATTTTGGTGATGGTGATGTGTTTGAAGTTCTTACTTTACTGAACGATTTTGCTTCTTACAATTATATCTATAATGAACTTTGCCCATTAGTAACAGAGAACTATATTTGGTAAAAATTTACATATATTTACCAAATCAATGAAAATTGTTAAAAATTGACTATAAAGGGCAATAACTCCTTAAGGGGTCAATTGACCATTTAGGTCATGTTGACTTATTTGTAGATCTTACTTTGCTGAACATTATTGCTGTTTACAGTTTATCGCTATCTATAATAGTATTCAAGATAACCAAAAACGGCAAAATTTCTTTAAAAATTACCAATTGGAGGGCAGCAACCCAACAACCAGTTGTCCAATTCATCTGAAAAATTCAGGGCAGATAGATATTGACTTGATTACAATTTAACTTCTTGTCAGATTTGCTCTAGATGCTTTGAATTCATAGTTATAAGCCAAAAACTGCATTTTACCCCTATGTTCTATTTTTAGCCGTGGCGGCCATCTTGGTTGAATGGCCAGGTCATCGGACACATTTTTCAAACTAGATACCCCAAAGATGATTGTGGCCTAGTAGTTTCAGTGGAGATTTTGTAAAAGATTACTTTGATTTATGAAAAATGGTTAAAGATTGACTATAAAGGGCAATAACTCCTAAAGGGGTCAACTGACCATTTTGGTCATGTTGACTTATTTGTAGATCTTACTTTGCTGAACATTATTGCTGTTTACAATTTATCTCTATCTATAATAATATTCAAGATAATAACTAAAAACAGCAAAATTTCCTCAAAATTACCAATTCAGGGGCAGCAACCCAACAACCGATTGACCGATTCATCTGAAAATTTCAGGGCAGATAGATCTTGACCTGATAAACATTTTTATCCCATGTCAGATTTCCTCAAAATGCTTTGGTTTTTGAGTTATAAGCCAAAAACTGCATTTTACCCCTATGTTCTATTTTTAGCGGTGGCGGCCATCTTGGTTGGTCGACCAGGTCACGCCACACATTTTTTAAACTAGATACCCCAAAGATGATTGTGGCCAAGTTTGGATTAATTTGGCCCAGTAGTTTCAGAGGAGAACATTTTTGTAAAAGATTAATTTAATTTATGAAAAATGGTTAAAATTGACTATAAAGGGCAATAACTCCTAAACGGGTCAACTGACCATTTTGGTCATGTTGACTTATTTGTAGATCTTACTTTGCTGAACATTATTGCTGTTACAGTTTATCTCTATCTATAATAATATTCAAGATAATAACCAAAAACAGCAAAATTTCCTCAAAATTACCAATTCAGGGGCAGCAACCCAACAACCGATTGACTGATTCATCTGAAAATTTCAGGGCAGATAGATCTTGACCTGATAAAGATTTTTATCCCGTCAGATTTCCTCAAAATGCTTTGGTTTTTGAGTTATAAGCCAAAAACTGCATTTTACCCCTTTGTTCTATTTTTAGCCGTGGCGGCCATCTTGGTTGGTTGACCAGGTCACGCCACACATTTTTTAAACTAGATACCCGAAAGATGATTGTGGCCAAGTTTGGATTAATTTGGCCCAGTAGTTTCAGAGGAGAAGATTTTTGTAAAAGATTACTTTAATTAACGAAAAATGGTTAAAAATTGACTATAAAGGGCAATAACTCCTAAACGGGTCAACTGACCGTTTTGGTCATGTTGACTTATTTGTAGATCTTACTTTGCTGAACATTATTGCTGTTTACAGTTTATCTCTATCTATAATAATATTCAAGATAATAACCAAAAACAGCAAAATTTCCTCAAAATTACCAATTCAGGGGCAGCAACCCAACAACCGATTGACCGATTCATCTGAAAATTTCAGGGCAGATAGATCTTGACCTGATAAACATTTTTATCCCATGTCAGATTTCCTCAAAATGCTTTGGTTTTTGAGTTATAAGCCAAAAACTGCATTTTACCCCTATGTTCTATTTTTAGCGGTGGCGGCCATCTTGGTTGGTCGACCAGGTCACGCCACACATTTTTTAAACTAGATACCCCAAAGATGATTGTGGCCAAGTTTGGATTAATTTGGCCCAGTAGTTTCAGAGGAGAACATTTTTGTAAAAGATTAATTTAATTTATGAAAAATGGTTAAAATTGACTATAAAGGGCAATAACTCCTAAACGGGTCAACTGACCATTTTGGTCATGTTGACTTATTTGTAGATCTTACTTTGCTGAACATTATTGCTGTTACAGTTTATCTCTATCTATAATAATATTCAAGATAATAACCAAAAACAGCAAAATTTCCTCAAAATTACCAATTCAGGGGCAGCAACCCAACAACCGATTGACTGATTCATCTGAAAATTTCAGGGCAGATAGATCTTGACCTGATAAAGATTTTTATCCCGTCAGATTTCCTCAAAATGCTTTGGTTTTTGAGTTATAAGCCAAAAACTGCATTTTACCCCTTTGTTCTATTTTTAGCCGTGGCGGCCATCTTGGTTGGTTGACCAGGTCACGCCACACATTTTTTAAACTAGATACCCGAAAGATGATTGTGGCCAAGTTTGGATTAATTTGGCCCAGTAGTTTCAGAGGAGAAGATTTTTGTAAAAGATTACTTTAATTAACGAAAAATGGTTAAAAATTGACTATAAAGGGCAATAACTCCTAAACGGGTCAACTGACCGTTTTGGTCATGTTGACTTATTTGTAGATCTTACTTTGCTGAACATTATTGCTGTTTACAGTTTATCTCTATCTATAATAATATTCAAGATAATAACCAAAAACAGCAAAATTTCCTCAAAATTACCAATTCAGGGGCAGCAACCCAACAACCGATTGACCGATTCATCTGAAAATTTCAGGGCAGATAGATCTTGACCTGATAAACATTTTTATCCCATGTCAGATTTGCTCTAAATGCTTTGGTTTTTGAGTTATAAGCCAAAAACTGCATTTTACCCCTATGTTCTATTTTTAGCCGTGGCGGCCATCTTGGTTGGTTGACCGGGTCACGCCACACATTTTTTAAACTAGATACCCCAATGATGATTGTGGCCAAGTTTGGTTTGATTTGGCCCAGCAGTTTCAGAGGAGAAGATTTTTGTAAAAGTTAACGACGACGGACGACGACGACGGACTACGGACGCCGGACGCCGGACGCCAAGTGATGAGAAAAGCTCACTTGGCCCTTCGGGCCAGGTGAGCTAAAAAAGAAGATATGGTATGATTGCAAATGAGACAACTCTCCACAAGAGACCAAATGACACAGAATTTAACAACTATAGGCCACAGTATAGCCTTTAATAATGAGCAAAGCCCCCACCAAATAGTCAGCTATAAAAGGCCCCAAATTGACAAATGTAAAACAATTCAAAGAAAAAAGGTCATTACCAGGAAAATGTGTAAGCTCTCTATGCTTTAAAGAGGAGTGCAATATCCCAAGGTAAGGTGAAGTTCTGGTTATATCTCATTTTGGGCTCTGTATTTATTTGCTGGGAAAATTAGCTTCTTCTTCTAGTTCTGATTAAATATTTGAATTTCCCTGTATTGGATGGGGTATGTACTGTTTAATCGTCAGGATTTTTGTAATTTGTTTTGTTGACTGATTTTTGTCTATTCCTCATTTTCTTTTTGGCCATGATATTGTCTGCTTTTCTTTGACATTTATTTTATCATTTTACTGGCCCATGGTACTTTCTCACTCATTTTTATTAGTGTAAATATTTCCACTTTAAAGAGGTGCTGTTGAGTTGGACTGCTAATGAACATTCTGTCGCTAAAAGTTTTTTTATGGCTTTTCATTAATGAATTGGTAAATTTTCATTTACTAGAAAACATTAAAAACACTTTGGCCATAATATTTTGTTCTTTTTAACAGAGTTTAATCAAAGAAGCTCCTATGAACATAGTATGAAGAAAAGGACAATGGCAATCTATTTATGGCATCCATGTATAGAAGATTCTAAATCATAACAGAGTTTACATATACTCTTAATTCAGAAATTATTGCGATGTCTCTATTATTGCCAAAAATGCACATTTAAGTCTAAAATTATGAAATAGCAATAATAAATGCATGAAATAATTTCTGAATTTACAGTAGTCAAAACTACTATAAAGATCGGATATATTATTCTAAAACCTGTAATTTGCCTATTGTAGTAATACTTTTGCATTTCAAACCTTAAGTTCACCTATGTTCACCTATTTAATAAGGTCATGTAGCTTTCTGTGGTTCCACATTTTTCTTATATAGAGGGTTGAATATATATGTATGTAATAATTCAAGGCAGAATAAGTAATATATTACCTCTATCAGGATTGGATGGAGACATTGGACGAGGTGTAGAAGGTGCTGATCCTTCATCTGATGTAGAACCTGGTGATGGAACACTACTGACAACTGAAAAACAAACAAACCATCATTCAACCATAGAAATAATGAACATTTGGACTTTACTGAGAAGTGATGTGTTTACACTGATCCATAATAATACAGAGAAGGTTTATATCCAAAATAGACCAAAACTCTTTTTAATTACAAATGTATAACTTAATTAAAACATTATTTATCTATCTTGCAATAATTTAAAACAATCTGATGTCAACTTCATGTTGAAACAAAAAAAAATGGTTGTCTGGTAAGCATAAGGGTCTGTCTCAAACTTGTAGTGAGGTGTAACTTTTCCTGCACCTTAAAAACCCAAGTGTGACATTGAGATGAAGAACTTCAATCAAATTGTTGATATTTTGCTACAGATTCAATATTTAGTAACATTGACTTTCAATTGCTACAGTTTTCTAACTTTATTCACTATTTGCATTCTTAGAGTGGTGAAAAACAAAGAATCATTATTTACAAAGATGTACTCAAGGCAAATAGCAGACAGGACAGGCTTATATATGAATGTATGTACTAATTGCACAGATTAGACAAATCTCAAAAGGTGATGTAAATATTCAGACTTATACATTTAAATATGCTCCGAAGTTGCAAACATGATAACACACAGAGCTTAAACAAATTTCAATGAAATATGATAATTCTTTGTGCATCAGTCCACAAATGTAAGGACATAGCTTTGACATTTTGTCATGCTAGATATCAATACATGTATAAGCTTCACTATGATCTGGCTGTTAGGAAATCGTCTTGAAATTTGATTTCACATTACAACCCTAAATGCAACATTAAATTTTACAATCACCACACAAAAAAACTGTTAATATCAGGAAAATCCTCCTTTTGATTTGAATGAAATTGTATAATATACAAAAGAATAATTTTCATTCGACAGCTTTATTTTCAAATTTTTAAATATTATCAGTCACCACACACAGGTGAGTTATGCATAACATAATTATTCATAAAACGTGCATTTTGATGTACTTTTATATTTCTATCTCTTCCCCCTCTTATCCATTACAAGCAAATTATTTCAACAATAAATTCAATTTCATTGACTAGGAAACATAAAACAAGCACAAAATGTATTTATGTCAAAATATAAAAAGAAGTGGACACATTATAAATTCTATTACTCAGGTGTTCAACACCATTATGTCAGAATTCTGAGGCTTCTCAATAAATTCCTCGGAAGTAATTTTTTATATGTTTCCTGTAATATTTAATCCTTTGTCATATAGAACGACAATATGAATTCAATGAAGCATAATAGCTAACTTTTACTGATTAATAACACAAACATATATGTACATTTTGTCCCTTTTGAAGATGAGCAAATGTGTGTTTCTTTTTAAGAAAATGACAAAATTGACATCAAATGTACTGAATAATCCCAGGAAGTTGTCAAAGAAAATAGAATAAGAGTAATCAAAGAGTTTGTAAATACCTGTTGTTTTACCTGACTATCAAACCTTTGATGTTCATATTTAACCGATCAGTATATGTCAGTCTGCTCATTATAACATGTTCACATTCTTAAAATTACAAATTTTACTACCAAAACATTCATTTATTTTGTCAATTTTTAAGAATTACAGATTTTATAGTGGTCACTTTTATACTTAATTGGCCATTTTTAAATTAACATACATCTAAATAAAAAACAATATTCATCCAAAATTAGTCATACGTTATTATATATCTAAAATTGTAATTGCCATAAAAAGAAGAACAGATCTACAATATTATTTCAAATTTATAAATTGAAAAAATATTCCTAACATTTTGATGCACTTGGTTTTTGTAGTTAAAAATCATTCAATTGGTTGTGTTTATGTAATTCCTGCATCAATTTTAGATCTTCTATTGTTTTTTCTCAAAATAAATTCCCATGGGCTTTCTCTGCAAATAATATTGCATAGCACTTTAACTGTCATTCAGATATCCCAGTATTTCAGTGGAACAGCGGAGCTGACATGAAGAAGTGCGTGACAAAACGACTATTATTTTAGTAAAAAGATAAACATGAATTTGAAAAGACAAATGTGAAAATCATCAAATTACAGAAACTTATATACCCCTTTTAATATTGCACCACAATTGGAGGAAACCAATCCAACAGAACAGGATCTAAGTTGGACAAAAGCATGCAATAACAATAGTAAAACTATAGACTCAAACTTGGTAGATTTAAAAAAAAAAGCATGGAATAAACTAGAAACTTGAAATTTGATTTTAAAAAATATATTACATGTTCCCCATATATACAAAAAATTCTTAAGGGTTCCGCGGAACCCAGTGTCTCGCCTACTTATGCTGTTAATTGCAGGCTCAACAAAAGAGGAATAAAATCAATAAAAATATTCCTCTTGATACTGTCCAAGTTTGGTAAAAATACAGTATGTTTTTAAAACTTTTTTAAAAAGTCCATTTATAAGTAAAATACAGATACTAGCTTTTGATCATAAACAAGCTTCTGTCCAAGTTTGGAACAGGTCCAAAATAGTATAAGAAAGTTATTAAAATTTTAAAAATTTTAACCACAGAGTGAATGCGTTGTTTCCTGGCAGAAAATCTAAGTCCATTTAAAAGTAAAATGCACAAAAAATGGATTTATTTGTTAACAAAACTTACTTCTGGATACTATGTTATGATCATAAACAAGCTTCTGTCCAAGTTTGGTACAAACCCAGGATAGTTTAAGAAAGTTATTAAAATTTCAAAAACTTTAACCACAGAGTGAATGTAATGTTTCCTGGCAGAAAAACTAAGTCCATTTTTAAGTAAAATATGGAAAAAATGGAATTTTATTTTTCCAAAATTTCCTTCTGAATACTATCTTATGATCATAAACAAGTTTCTGTATAAGTTTGGTACAAATACAGTATAGTTTAAGAAAGTTATTAAAATTTCAAAAACATTAACCACAGAGTGAATGTAATGTTATGGCAGAAAAACTAAGTCCATTTATAAGTAAAATACGGAAAAAATAGAATTTTATTTTTACAAAATTTACTTCTGCATACTATCTTATGAACATAAACAAGCTACTGTCCAAGTTTGGTAGAAATCCAGTTTACTTTAAGAAAGTTATTAAAATTTCAAAAACTTTAACCACAGAGTGAATATTTGTTGACGCCGCCGACGACGCCGACGCCGACGGAATGTAGGATCGCTATGTCTCGCTTTTTCGACTAAAGTCGAAGGCTCGACAAAAATCAATCTAATTAAAAGTAAATCCTTTAACTGCTCCTGTTCTGATATGTCGCGCATCAAGGTGATGCGCGACATATCAGAACAGGAGCAATTAAAGGATTTAATTTTAATTAGATTGACAAAAAATATTCTTTTTCTTAAAACCAATTTAAGAAAAAGTAATCAGGGGTTCAAAAAATCTATTATAACCTGTGATTTTACTGGTTAAAAGCAAATCACCCATATGATGCTTATGAAGGACATGCATTTTTTTCTTCTAGGAATTTTAATAAGTCTTAGTAAGTTTATGATTCATGATAAAATCAATTCATTGGGAAAAATTCTGAATGCTATCCGTAATTTCTCATTTCAAATATACATGTACATGCCCTGTATTACATCATTTCAAGATCTAAAAAAAGCTAGCAGTGATTTGGTGAAATATTGTGAAATTGTGTTAGTCCTAGTCATAATTAGGTCTAAGGAAACCAACTAGACAATATTTGTAGTTTATATGTAACCACTTATTTACAACTAAAAACTGAAAATGGACAAATGTTATAAAATAGATCATTAAAGTCTTCCATTTGCCTGTTTAACCTGAATGGACCTTTGTTAAATAATAGTGGTCATGTTGGTTTATCAGTAGGAACTCAAGGAATAAATTTTAAACAAGGTACACTAAAAAGGATTGTTACCAAGTTTGGCTTCAATTTCAAAGGTGACAATTGATATAGCACAGACTTGAAGCAATTGCTCCAAATGGCGCTATGATAAGGAAATTTAAAAAAAAATAATTAGCTTTTGTAGACAAAAGTCATGTTAATTGCACTCACACCAAAATAATCATCAAAATATTCGCCTTCTTTTACTTTATGGGTCCCGACACTTTTGGACTTTACTTTAGGGGTCCCGGTCCATAAAAGTTTGGGGTATGTAATTCTATAAAAAGATAAGTTCCCTATATACCTGTTCTAAGTGTATTTAATTTTTAGATTAATTATCCAGTCTTTTTGCTGTTTTAAGATGCATTTGCCTATAATTTAATTTTGGATGAAACGCGTCTTCTGATTAGCCGATGTTATTTTGTTATCAGACCATAGACATAATTTAGTCATGTGATGGTGATGTCATCAACGTTTTTTCAAGGTTTTCTACGGTTTAAAATGGAGTTTAGAATTAAATTATAAGAAATGATTGTATTATTTTTTCTGTCTATTCGAAATAACATAAAAATGTGTACATATATTGTGGGACCCTCCATTTTTCAACAGTAATGTCGGGACCCCTAAAGTAAAGGAAGGCCAAAATATTTTCTTTTTCTCAGGACACCAGAATTTATAAATTTTCTCAACCTTCCACTCTACCATAGTACTCTTTAAAAATAGGCTGCTATGTGTAAGTGATAAACTAGTTCATATTTTCAAATACATGTATATTTAAAACTAACCGTTTTGAAAGCCTAATCCAAGATATTCAGCCAGTTCATTGTGGTCTGCATGATGAACATAGTCAAAAATACTGCTACCAGTCATCTCAACCTGAAATTAGAAAAATACAAATTATAACTTATGGAAGCACATTTATGATCTCCAAAAAATAAAAAAATATCCATAGATTTTTTATCACAAATTTAATCTGTGATAAGCTCTTAATTCTGTTTACAAATTTATATTAAAAGTTATGGATAGAGCTAATATTGAAAGCTCTTCTTCTGTATATTGAAGAATATGTTTAGAATCAGCGCTTCTTAAAAACTCTTCTGTATACTGCCATCATAAGTTATTTGAACTAGAGCTTGAAGAAGGCAAATACACATACAATATTGAAGTTAAGACATCTAGACCGCACCAAGCATTTTTTTATATGAGGCAAAATTGTTATTGGGTAATTTAAGTTTCATCCTAACAAATATTCTTATAATCATATTTAATCAGTCATATAATAGGCAGAGAGTTTTACAAACATTTTTCACATGACAGGAGGACTAACTACAAGTATTCCAGTTTATGTACCATAACCTGGTTATTATCTATCTAAATGGCCTTTGTGTAATTGTTTCAGCATAGAACATTTTGTCTTTCGTCTTCAGTGCCACATGGATATTCAAATGTTCACAAATGTAACTTATGAGATAAACTACTGCAGATTCAAATAAAAATGCAATCTTTTTGTTAATTAAAAACATATAACAAACAGCGTAATGAATTTTTATTTTTGTTAGTAACATTATGGTAAAATATGTATGGGCATTGCTTCAATTAATCATTTACTATTGTTCGTTGTTGAAGATTTGCATTAATAATTGCACTAATTTAATTCTGCAGTTACAGTAATTAATAGCATTGCACAATCATAATGCATAATGAAAACTTGTGTGACAAGGTTGAATTTAAATCAGTCTTTTTGAACAAACATATATCAACAATATGACAGTGCTGAAAAGACAGAGGGCAACAAAGTGAAGTGAATTCTGCATGTAATCAATATTTCTTTTACACTGTATTATAAACACCTTATCATGTCGGACAACCTTGGTAAAAGGCTTTAAATAAAGTTCTTTGTAAATAAGTTGATGTAAGGTATATCTAATTATAAGACACATGTGCTATATATAGTCTTGGTTAAGTCCAACTTCATTCATAACCATGACAATATTAACACACTACATGACATATTTTAGACTCATCTGACATATGTTTTCTTTGTCAACTTGTCCGCAATAATTATAAACACTAATTATTTTATTAATTATACTGTAATAAATCTAGTTAATCATAATAAATCTTACACACAGATATGAGGAAATAAATGTCTTCACCACAGAGTAGTTTGTCTTCTAACAAAAACATCTTAAATCTAATTGGTTTACTAAGCTGACTTTAATTTGACCAAATGTAAAATGCAAATATTTAGATGGATGTCAAGGGCAGTTGTGCTCATTTAGAAAAAAAATCTAAGAATAAATAAACAATTAAAAGCAAACCTTTACATTTAAATCATAAATTATGCAAATGAGTACTTGAGAACCTTTTTGAAAAGGAAAAAAATGCAGAGCAAACCTGCAATTGTTGACAATGTCTGAAACTTTTATGAGACAAACTAAAATGATCTATCCACTGTTAAAGTTTCTGTTTATCTATGATACAATAAATGCTATATTGACACCATATAAGGAAGATGAGGTCAGATGAACTGTGTCTATAAGACATCTAGATCTTGAGAGGATCCAATATACCAACACATGAGAAATGCACATGATAAAACAACAAGCACATTTTAATAAGCAGTCACTGAACCATGAAAATGAGGTCAGGGACAAGGGATATAAGACAGATGGAAACTTTGTAACATATGTTTTCCATATACTTGTACAATTTAAGTAAGCATCCAGGTCCCCTTCCTTCCAAAATATAATGCTTTATACACATCATTAAAGCTGTCACAGTCCCTGTTGAATAAGAATCCCTTTTCTTAAGCATCCTGCAACTTTTATCGCAGACAGACAAAAAATTAACCACAAAGTTTGATTAAGATATTCTAATGAATATTTCAAGCAATTTATATGAATATGGTTTGTGGTTTTCATAGAAAGTAAATAGAAAAAAGTTTAAGGGGACAAACCCAAAGAGATGGTGATAGTTCTTTTGGCACGAAACGCAAGGTGAGAGAAAGTATAAATGGTGATCTTGCAACCTGCTTTTACATCTTTGATGATTAATCTTATACTGCAAAAAAACTAAAATATATCATACAAAATCTTATGTTACTGACATTTATTTTATTAGGACTGACAGGTCACAAGTATAAGATTCTACAAGGCATAATTTAATTTTAATAGTTATGTCATTTTAGCTATGAAAGTCTTAGAAAATATATCCCATGTGTCTGCTTAAGTTGTTTTAATTAGTTCCCTGTAAAGTGAGTAATCTCGGGACAATATTTCCTGTCTACTGTACTATTTAAGATGTGTGTTTTTTCTGAAGTCCTGACCTGAGGTAGAACCATGTCCATTTAAAGACCACTTTCGAATTTGTTGCATTTTCGTCAAAAAATTTGGTTTTAGTGAATATTATTTGTGCAAATAGGAGCATTGTCACTTCCTTCCCATGTTGAGTGAGCTGTTTTGTTGCTATATTGCACAAATTACATTCTAAGAGAATAGCTCAAGAGAATAGTGCTCAAGTACCCACAGAACAAGCATTATTTCTAGTATATTCTGCATAAAGCTGATCATGAAGACGCTTGATGAAAGTTAATAGTGCATGGATACAGGTAGTCTCCTCTTTCTGGTCAATGACTTAATAAAGGCGTTCATAATTGATGGAAATTTTCAGATGCAGGACATATCTCGAAAGTGGTCTATTCTAACTGTCAATATGTTGGTTTGTTTGAGCCTTCACAGTTGTTGGTCAGTTGAGTCACATATTAGTCACAAACCTGAGTAATCCAACCTCATTACATGAATAAAAACATATCAAATATAATACAAATAAGCAAAAGAAATTTTACTTTATTCTAGACATCTACATTAATTCAAAAGGAACGGCCATTACAGTGGCTGATTTCTGTAAATTTTTTTTTTTTTTTACTGTTGTTGACTTTTGTTAACTATCCATTTACTGACGGGGTGGTCGGGGGGGTCCTGATCCCGAAATTTAAATCTGACATCCCAAAATTCTTGAAAAAAGAATTCCCGGATCCATAAAGGATCAATCCCGAAATCCCAAGCTAAAAAACACCCTATCCTGACGTCCCGAAAAAAGGTTCTGCTCCCTCCTGTTGTGTCCAGTAATGGTCAATAATAAGGTGTATTCACAGTCACATAATTTTGTCTTTTGATGGACTATGGTCTCATTAAATTTTGCAGTCATTCCACATCTCTTTATTAAACATGGATCAGTGTAATTTGAAAAATGTTAAAATTTCTTATAAAACCAAATACTGAACTGTAAATCTACAATACAGATTCGGCTAATTTGTTTGCTTTTTTGTGCGGGAATTATCATCAGCTTATTCTGTAGAGAAAAACTTATTTTACAAAAATCGTTAATGCAATAAAAACAGTAACCAAACAATTCAGCTATATGTATATAAACAGGTAAACATGCTTGTATGTTTCTGAATTTGACACCACTGTAAGAATATTTTTAACTGACTTGAAACTTGAAAATACACTTGAACATAACCTTTAGTCAAACTTTTTTTTTCTTTATTTTAAAAGCATAATTTCAATAATATTTCTTTCTATTACAAAGGCTGTAAGGGGCTTTTCAAATATTACACCGATACAGTCTGGATTTATATTAACCCCCAGTTACTAATTTTATAACTGAATGATTTTCTCTAACTGGTATTTATCACTTTTGTAATTTTCTTTTATTAATTTCTATACATCTTTTCTGTAAGCAAAAGATCAAGCAGAGTTAAGAAATATGTAAAAGCAACACACCTTTTACTTGTTCATACTTTAGTTTTATAATATTTTACTTTAAGATACAGTGATCATAAAAACGAGGGCTATTTCAGTATATGACCTATGTGTCCTTCAGATGTGTAATATTAAAGGTTCTGGTCTAATTATAAAATCATTATATATTATATATTTTATAAAGAGTTAAGGATTTGTGATTAATGGATGAAAAATAACCATAACTTACTTAAAAAAAAAATTCTTAGTTCCATCCAATGTTTTTATTTTCAATGAATGAAAATTGCTTCACTGACATACAAGCTAAAATTTAACAACTTACATTTAAACTTGAGTTTCTGAAACTAGACCGGAGATATTATAACGAAAATAGGGACCCCAGGTGTTAATTTTAATGATACATCTACCCTCAAATAAAACAATTGAAAAGAGATCTAATAGGGGGATAACAGCGTCTCTCTATGTTTGGTTAACAAATCTATTCTTTCAATTTCTAAACAAAATTAACTGGATATTACACTTATCTATATGGTAACATCCAAAACCTTAATCCATGCTGCTGACAAAAACACATTTTGTAATGGTTTGTAACAAAAATTGGTATACATGTAGTATTTCCTTGTGCTTTATTTTTTTTTTAGTTACATTGCATTTTCTTGTTTTTATTTGCTTTATTAGCTATCCTTAAAATTCTCCCAAAGTTCTGTAGTCTCCAAAAATTTAGTATAAAAAAACTGCTTTTCTTGCAAACATCCTTTCTTTCCCTGCATTTTGAAACTGCTTTAATATATCTTATAAAAAAGAAGATGTGGTATGATTGCCAATGAGACAACTGTCCTGAACTGTCTTAGCCTTTTTGATGAAATAAAAAAATAAACTTTTAACTGTCAACAGCAAACTGTTTGTATATAAAAGGAGAAAATTAATTATTGTAATTTGAGGATTGTTTTAATTTGAGGTTGAATTGTAAATGACAGGATATTATTTATAGCCCTGAGGGAACAGTCATTAGGGGATGACCTCTCTGTCACTGACAGGTATCCAGTCACTACTGACAATAACAAAATTGTCTCCATAATTGAAGAAGTCTAGTTAAGATGCAAAACTGTAAAAGGCAACTTCTAGTACAAATTATTTTGATAGTAATCATTACGACTTATCTGAACGATTGTAAAATGATGATTGTGGTGTTTTGTTAATTTAGTCCGAATCAATTTGTATGCAAACAGATTGCCGCAAGACTGACATTGATAAACATAGGATCTCTGTTAATGACATCCACAGATGAGGTCCCTTTAATCTATAACGGTGTTATTCCATATTAGAATATTACTAGCAATCATTATTTCTTTATAATTTTATACTGAAATCTAATGAAAGATAAAGAAAATTCTATTTAGAATGTCTTATTAGCTTGAATTATGACAAATAAAAATGGGCTTTTAATGACATATATTTGTCATTTTAAATCTTTTCTTGAAATTTACAGATTTAAAACAAAGAAAATATGACTTCTCAAATCATCATTTATATTGCCCAATATGCCTTCAGATCATATTTGCCCCACAAATCTCTTTTTTCAAAGCTTTTCTTTAAATCCAGGGACAAAATTATCTTGAAAATAGTACTGAATTAATAACATCATTCTAAGCATAAAATAAAATGAAACAATTTAATATGACAGATCATCATATCCAGTTAGTATATGTATGAAAGTTCACAACCTATTCATTAATCCTAAAAAAGTTAAAATTCATTTATTATAAAATTATATTTATATGCAAATGTTAAAATTAATTTTCTTTACTTAAACAATTTCATATACAGTTTAAAAAAATGTATATCATGTCTTCTTTATAATTTAAAAACATTATTCGATTGTCAGCTAGAGTAATTAGTGGAGATCATATTTATGAAGTAGAATATTTTTTAAACAAAAATAAGCAAAAACTATCTTCAATTACATCTCTTTAAATTCAGTTTTGCTTGGATTGAAAAAAAACTAAAATTCTTATTTTAAATTTTGTCAACCTATTTTTGTCAATAGTTTATTCAACATCTTTGATGCTTGGCATCCGTATCTTAATATTGTAAACGAATGCAGCTCTACAAGAACATTTTTTGAGGTTCATTGCAAGACAATAGTCAAAAAAATTAACAACTACTGTTGGGTTTTTGTGTATTAATTTCTGCAATAGTGATTGATTTAGACCAAGTTTGAATTAAATGAATGGTTTTCTAAGAAACAATTTGAAATGTAAATCTTCCTGTGGATCCTTTACATAGTAGATGGTTGTAGTTATATTTGATGTGAAGCATAAATTATCTTATAAATTGAAAGTTTTTAAATAATTTTTCTATAAATCGCTAAGTCAGGGAACTTAACAAGTAGAGGGCTGCTTATAGTATAAAGTATAGAGGAGTCCTTATACTGTCCTAACAAGTTTTGGATCAAGGTTCAAATGTTCGGTAAAAAGAAAGACTAAACAATACAAATGTTTTTTATTGAATTATGACAAGGCCGTAAAACTTTTCCCAACATTCACTTTACATGGTATGTTACATTCTTGATATCAGTGCCAATAATATTTATTACTATTGCCAAAAAGGCAGAAAGTAAAACAGGTCACTGGCTTATAAATATCTTATTTAAACATTATTCGCTGGCATTAAGACATAATGTTTACAGTACTGGCATCTATTCAAATGGTTCTAGTTTTGTAATATACAAATCTAGAATATGCAGATGACTTTAGGATTGTGTATCTTGATTTATACCACACATCATATCTGATTTTAATTAAATTCATATTAAACACATTCTTAATAGCTAGTTTCTGTTATATGCTTGCATTGTTAACCTGTACTATCATATTTTTTTACTTCAGTTTTGACTTCAACAACTCTGCATAAACAGAACATTACTTTTAATACAGAAAGGGGGTGGGGGGGGGGGCATAAATTGACCCCCTTTAGTGCTGTCATGCCACTGCATCAATATCAACCCTAATTTCTTAAAAGAACACTTAATCTGTTGTATGTCCTTATATGGAAACTGACCATGTATTTTTTTTATAACCATACTGTATGCAATCAAAATGTGTTCCATGTGTTTATAAATTTCATAGAGGCGACATTAATATGCCTTTTTGTTATCCTTATCACTTCATGGCTGTCCTAAACATTTTCTTCGTTTATATGCACTTAAAAGAACCATGACAACCTCATAGTCGGCCAATAGAACAACTGTATTTAGTTACATGGTTGTATGTCAAGTTTTTTTTTATTCTAAAGGAATGTTGTAATTAATTCATATGAATCAAATTTGTTCTGTTCTATGTATCTGTAATTCATTTCGTTTCTAGAGTTCATATAATTTGTTAAGCTCTACGGATTAATGGTAAAAGGTTCTCCAAATGAAGAAAACTTACTTGTGAAAGCCCTAGGTATATTGAGACAGTTTCTGATATGTACAAAAATCTTCCATCACTTCCAAGAGCAAAGGCAAAACCATCAAGAGACTGAAAACAAATATATGCAAATTTAATATGCACAGTTACAGTTAAATTAAATTGACATGCTTTTGACAGATAAACAATATGGTAATATGTATGTATGCAAATTGAAAAATATTTTTATCAATAAAAGACATGAACATTCTATTGCATGCTACCATTGAAACCACTAATTCATAACGTCAAGTTAAAATGTCTTCTTGCTTCCTTTTGTGTTAATTTTGTTTTGTTAGTCCTGAGTAAAATTGGTATCTTCAGCTATAAAACCAACCATACTCTTGTTATCTTGAGATCCTTGTTGAAGAAAATGATCCTTATATTCCAACTATCATTTTTAAATTTAAGTGGCACTTGATAATAAGCAGACATTTTTTACATATGTCCATAAAATTCATTTTAATTAAGTTTTCAGATTATAAATAAGTAACAGACAGATAGAAGCATGACCCAACATTACACTTTGACATAATGAATTGAAGTGATTTGTTACTCAAACATCTAATTTTTATAGACACAAATATATGCACCATTATAATTGAATTTACCAGTAAATATGTTTTGATATACCCTAAAACTGGCTATCAGAACCACAGATGCAATAGGTAAAACAGATCAAAATCTGCTGTACAAAAAATGATAGCAAAACCCTTTGAACAGACACATCTACTGAACACAATATCAACAATTGTTTAGAGTGACAATTTAGATCACAGACCTTAATGTATCTGCTGGAATGATAGCAAACAATAGGGTGTGATTAAAGGGCTTGTAATCTAGTGTAGTCTTTGGTCTCTATCTGCTGTTATACTTTAAATCAATATGTTGATTTTCTCTATTTGAATAATTGTTATATTTTTCCATCTAAAAACCTTTCACCTGAAGGACTCAGGAAAGATAAGCAATTGTAACTAACTGTGCTTACCCTCGTTAAATAAAAAAAAATATTGTCATTAGTATTATTATCATTTTATAGTTTACAATATGGTATGAGTTTTGTTTATAGTTTGGTGAACAGAGACGGCTTTAGGGGGGGGGGGGGGCCCTTTTTGGGAAAAAATTTGTTTGCTTATATAGGGAATCACTGAAGCATGACTGGAGCGGGCCCCCTCTTAGGTCAGTCAGTGGGCCCCCACTTATGAAAATTTCTGGATCCGCCACTGGTGAAGACTGTATTGTGACTTAATTACAGTTGAACCCATCCATGTTCTTTGGTTTTCAGAGTATAGTTTTCTCATTGGCTACCATAAAATTTCTCTCTAGTTTTTCAAAAATGCAAAAATTGGTAAAAAAATTATTATTTAAAACCAAAACTCTTATAAAGAGTTGTCTGTATTCTGAGCTTTTACACCAAATCAGAATTTTCATACTATACTTTCAAAGCTATCAGACAATTATTTATTCTACCCTTGTGAGCTACTTTAAGATGAAGTGACCATGTTCATTTGAATATGAATCATTGGACATACTTTTTTAAGTAAACTTTAAATTATAAGAATGCATGTGCAAACAAAGTATGATTTCAATTGGCTAGGAGGAGATGCTTTGTTTAAAATTCCTAGAAAAGAGGCATCAGATGCAGGGTATTGACAAAATGAAAGAATGTCTCGTTAAAACAGGTAAAATACATACCCGTAGCTTATTCATTGTAATGTATATAACCAGTGGCGGATCCTGAACTTTTTCTAAGGGGGGCCCGCTGACTGACCTAAGGGGGGGCCCGCTCCAGTCATGCTTCAATGATTCCCTATATAATCAACCAATTTTTTCCCACAAAAGGGGGGGCCCGGGCCCCCCAGGGCCCCCCTTGGATACGCCTATGATAACACGGTTCTTCTATGATAATCAAACAATAGAAAATAGGCAAAAAATATGTAGTAAATCTTTTTATCATTTGCACTTTTATCAGTTGACAATAGATGGACTTTAATAGGCAATCAAAGTTAGAAAGAAATTAACATAATAACCCATAAATCTCATATAAATACATTAAAATACCCAATACAATATGTACAAAAGTCATTAGGAATGAAATCATACATGAAATTACAATAACACCAAATCAAGAACCATTTTAGTTTTTGTGATATATCCTCACAATTGAATTGAGTGAAATCAGCAACCGCTGTTATGGCATTCATACCTTTTGTTAATTTTGTTATGATGCAAAATAATTATTACCCATTTTTTTCTAAATTACCATCAAATGACACATGAATCGTGTGCCATTGACATTGATATTGTAAATTGACCTTAAATTGTAAGGTCAGCTGATGGTTATTGTCCTTTATTGGACTGGATCTTTGTTGGATTAGGATGGATTATACTGGTCTTTAGCACGATCATTGCTTCTAATATTGTCTCAGGAAATGAAAATTGTTCTTTGTGGAAATTCAATAAAATCAAATGGCAGAATATGTCATTGTTAACATTGTAATGTTACAAATAGTACTGCATCAAACAAATAATGCTATTATTCTCTCATACTTAAAATGTATTGCTTAATTACTGGGTTATTTTAGATGTGGAATTCATATATGACTAAACAAGGTTAAAATGTATTGATATATTTTTACAGAAAACGAAGGAAGTGTAGCAGTCATTTCAGTCTTGTTAAGTAAAAAATATGATACAATCTTCTAATACACTCTTATTTTTATCATGAAAGTAAAGATAGTAGTGTATTTTTTGTCAATGGGTCTTAGCTAAGTCAAAATGATAGATTTAGAGGTCATTCCTAAATTTGTTTGATTTATAAATGTTACTGGCAAAATCTGGGTGTGAAAATACCACTTATTCCTACAGTTATTTTCTATAAAAGTTTCCATTTTTGAGATCCAATGAATTTTTGAACAATTTAGAATAGTTTTGACCAACTTAGAAAAAAATAATGTTTAAGATAATGTTAGGGACGACATCAAAAGATTGATGTAGGATAAAAAACTTAAATCAAATAGTTTGGGGGTGGGTGTTAAAATTCTGCAAGTTTTGTATATCTAAATCGATTTTTACATATATCCCTATTGGTAAATGAATTTTTCCCAAATTAAGTTAAGAAGGGGGGGGGAGGGGGGAGTGAAAAAACTATGTAAATTAAGTTTTTTATCATACATTGAACTTTTGATGTCATCCCTTAGTTATGAAAAAACATGAAGTTATTTG
The DNA here is from genome assembly GCF_963676685.1 of Mytilus edulis. Classification (NCBI taxonomy): domain Eukaryota; kingdom Metazoa; phylum Mollusca; class Bivalvia; order Mytilida; family Mytilidae; genus Mytilus; species Mytilus edulis. The sequence goes on along the minus strand of NC_092346.1, from coordinate 74,519,277 downwards.
TATAAAAAACAAAGAAATGATAAAAGGGGCACAGCTAGTCTCCATTGGAATACCAATCACTTAACATTATCTTTTGACCTGCAGTAAAACCTCGCCAAAATGGGGAGTCCATATTTTCTGCATTTAAAAAACTTTACCGAAAGGTCCATAAGTGGTCTGTTGCATGTCTGATCTATCCAATATGGCCCCATTATTCAGTAGCATTCTAAAATTCTTGTCCATTATCCCCTTATTTCAGGACCTACACATTGTATTTATTGTTTATTTGATCTCAATCTAAACATGCATGAAATATTTACCACTGGATATAAAGCAACAAACGATATCTTATCAATCAATCTTGAATGAAGAAATCATAATTTATTTCTAGTTATCAAAATGTGTATATAAATGTTTTTTTGACAATATATAAGGTGATTTATGAATGCAGTTGGAGACAAATTTGTTAAGTTAAATAAATATTTATGCACCAGTTGATCTGTAAGTGGAAGACTTTTATACATACTGGGGCCAAAAATCCTGTAAAAAGCAGTCAATAAGATGAATTAAGATTGAACTTTTAATGTTAATACTAATTATCAAATCATAGTTTAAAATAAAATCTACATTAATGAAGTGACAATAACAGAATTATTTTAAGAAAAAGATATTTTAACTTGTCATAAAGTGTTGTTTTTTCACAAAATATAATGTACAAATTAGTGTTTATTATTGATAATCACCATTTATTACAAAAATCATTTGTCACTGTCAGAATGAATTTAAATATTAATTATTGGTAAATCTAGACTCAAAATGTCCAAAGTGGGTGGTGCATGCTCCTGTGTCCATCCAATGAAGAGGGTTCTAATTTGCTTTCAACTTTCTAGACTTGACAAAACTTTAGTCTTTCAAAACACTAATATGGGTAGACATATATAGAAATAAAATTCATACTTTAAAATAAAAAAAATAATTTATGTGCACTTTTGTTACAGTGTGAGATTGCAAATTTCTTGAAATGAATTATTCATAGTTTATAAAAGTTTAAAAACTAGATGTGTCAAAGCAACACGAATGGCCCCGTCCCAAAAAGTTGAAAAATCTGCAATTTCAATATAAACACATGTGGACACAAACATGATGGTAGCCTCACATATCAAAAATCAGCTCAAAAACTGGAGGGGAATAGAGAAAAAATCCATATAACTGTGATTTTCAATACTTTATCAAAGTCAAAAGCCTGAAATTTCAGCGAAAATTAGCGGAACAGAACGAAACTTAAACTTGATCTGCAACTCGTCATGGTTAACTCACATACCAAAATTCAGCCCAATATCTGAAGGCGTTTAGAAAAAAAGTCTGTATAACTGTGATTTTCAACAATTACTCAAAAGTCCAAAGCCCGTAATTTTCTGCAAAAATTAGTAGAGCATAACAAAACTTAAATTTGATCTGTAACTCATCATGGTTAACTCATATACCAAAAATCAGCCCAATATCTGAAAGCGTTTAGAAAAAAAGTCTGTATAACTGTGATTTTCAACAATTTCTCAAAGTCCAAAGCCCGTAATTTTCTGCAAAAATTAGTGGAGCGGAATGAAACTTAAACTTGATCTGTAACTTATCATGGTTAACTCACATACTAAAAAATCAGCCAAATATCTGAAGGCGTTTAGAAAAAAACGTCGTATAATGGTTTGTTGCGGAATGCAGAATGACGGAATTACAGAAAGACGGAAAGATGGAATTACGGACAAGGGTAAAACTATATGGCATCGACAACTTTGTTGCGGGGCCATAAAAAGTATGCTTTACTTATCCAGAAAGGTCTAAAGTAAAAAAGGAAGAACAAAAGTTAATTTGAGTTATCTTCTTTTTTATAAGTGACTTGCAATTGGTACTCAAATATTTTAAATAATGGAATGAAATTTTAGATTCTCTGGCTAAATAGACCAAAAGTTTAACAGGGACTTTTAAAATATCCTTAAAAGTTTTGCAGTCCAACTATCATACTGATATGTACCAGGAAAAAATGTTCTTCTCAAAAAACATAAATACCTGTAATATATGTGTCCCCTGATGACTTTCAATCAAATCTACACTGGTCAAGTTACGTCGTCTGCCATGCCCTGATGGAAAAAAACAACATATAAAATTCATAAATTTAGCTGTTTTTGTTATGTTTATTTGTGAATAATTTTTTCATGAAGCAATTATTTACAGGACTTTTTTTTATCATGTTAGATCATGGAAGTCAAAGTACCAATGACTGTGATTTTAACTCAATACAAAATATTGAATTAGATTATAGTATATATAAATGTGCATCAAGAAGAGTTTATTGGTCAAAACACAGCGATTAATATAATGTCAGCCATAAACTGTTCCCTCAACTATGTTGTGAAAAGAAAGGACAGTTTCAATAAGCACAAATATGGCCAATAATTTTCTCACAAATATAAAATAAGGACTTATTGACCCATATCACAATAAATCATAGCTAAAACAATTACGAGATAGGAAATAGGTTTATTAGTTAAAAAAAAAATGTAATAGCATTGTCTTCATGACGTCACAAATAACATAAAACTTTGGCCCATTTTGAATGTGAGTTCAAAAGCTTAATAAGTCTGAAAAAAAAGTTGTATTTCACTTTCTTGTATGTCTTTTCATTTACTTTATACATTTATAATCTGGAAACAATGGACTTAAATCTGAGGCCAAACATCACACTAATACCAAACTTACTCATTTGATGAACCATCATATGATTTGTTATGTATGTATGTTTTTTTTAACTCTTAAAAGGCCATTATTCTTCCAATTATAAATAAGAATGGAAATGGAGAATGTGGCAAAGAGACAACAACCCGACCAAAGAGTAGAAAATAGCTAAAGGCCACAAATGGGTCTTCAACAAAGGGAGAATACAGCAGGAACAAAGCATCAACCATCAAATGCAGAGAAAATCTAAAATTACCCTTTTATAAATATCCATACTAAAAATCAACTTTCAATCAGCATGAATATAATATGAACAAGAGGCTGTCACAACGACAGCAAACCGGATTTATTAATATTTATTTGTGTCCTGGCAATATCACAAGAACCATTACTGATGAATGGTGAAAGTGAAAATCATCAATATCAAATTTGACCTCCATTTTGTCATCAGTATCAACATCTTAAAATTTGAAAAGCTTAGATTGAATGGTTCATGAGTAAATGCAACAACGTGAATGGAAACGCCATTTCACAATCTTTCAAGAACCATAACTCCTGAACGGTAAAAGTCAAAATCGTCATTATTGAACTTGACCTCTAATTTGCCATCAGTAACAACATATAAAAATTTCAAAAGCTTTGGTTGAATGGTTCATGAGAAAATGCACGGACACGACTGGAAACACCATTTTTCAATCTTTCAAGAACCATAACTCCTGAACGGTAAAAGTCAAAATCGTCATTATTGAACTTGACCTCTATTTTGTCATCAGTAACAACATATTAAAATTTGGGAAGCTTTGGTAAAACAGTTCATGCGTAAATGCACGAACACGACTGGAAACACCATTTTTCAATCTTTCAAGAACCATAACTCCTGAACGGTAAAAGTCAAAATCGTCATTATTAAACTTGACCTCCATTTTGTCATCAGTAACAACATATTAAAATTTGGGAAGCTTAGGTAGAACAGTTCATGCGTAAATGCACGGACACGACTGGAAACTCCATTTTTCAATCTTTCAAGAACCATAACTCCTGAACGGTAAAAGTCAAAATCGCCATTATTGGACTTGATCTCCATTTTGTCATCAGTAACAACATATTAAAATTTGGAAAGCTTAGGAAGAACAGTTCATGCGTAAATGCAGGGACACGACTGGAAACTCCATTTTTCAATCTTTCAAGAACCATAACTCCTGAACGGTAAAAGTCAAAATCGCCATTATTGAACTTGACCTTCATTTAGTTGTCAGTAACAACATATTAAAATTTTAAAAGCTTTGGTTGAACGGTTCATGAGTTAATGCACGGACAACATTTGATTCCCGCCCGCCCGCCCGACCGACCGACCGACCGCCCGCCCGAATGACCGCCCGCCCGACCGCCCGCCCGCCGTACATCCCCAAATCAATAACCGACATTTTTGTCACAAAAATCCGGTTAAAAATGATAATTTTAGTGAGTTTCAAATGCAATGAACATCCCTGTAAAAAACGGCCAATCTGAATTTGCAATGAACTTCTGCATTCAGAAAAAATAGAACCTCTTTGACATAAGTGTTTCTAGATAAAGTTTAAACAAATCAAAAAGATCAAATAAAAGTATCAACACATCTATAAAACATTATTTTTCAGTGTAACATCATTGTGAATGTTGTCATGTACATCTACCACATATTTCTTTTCCCATTTATAACAAAAAAACGGAACACACATACTTCCAATCCTATGGAAATTGATTCTAAAGAATTATAATAAACTCACCATACCTCTATCACAGTGAGGTACCGATAAATTGGAAAATTTAACTTTTAGTTAAAAAAGTATTTTTACTGGATGTGATCAATTAAAACACATGTGGTTTCCTTTTCCACATAAAAAATATATGTGTTAATAAGTTTAATTATCCTTTCCTTTTAGGTCAAATATGTCATTCCAATTCACATATAATGATTAAGTAGTTGGTAAACCAGGTTCATTATAAAAAATCACACCAAAATCTGTAAAAAGATCAATAATGCATTTATTATCTAGTACTTAAACCACAAGTCTGGTTACATATTACAAATGTATAATTGTATGTAAATATATCTAAAAATGTCAAAAAAAGGATAAATTGTTATTGATCTACTTATTAAAAGAAAGAGAAATCTGATAACCAAACATAGGCTATATGGTGAAATGTCTGGGTTTACCCCTTAAAAATTGAAGAATTGAAATACTCTCTATCAGAAATAGAAAGATTTAATGATAAAAATTTCTGTAAGACAATTTAAGCATTTATATATTAAGCAAACACAGTATACAGTAAAAAACTTATTCAGTTACATTTGTAATTTTTATGGAGATTATTGAATTAATATTAATAAATATAAAAATATTTTGACCTCCATCAAATTTTTCTTTTGACAGGTACATTTGTATAACCCATATGTAGACCAGTAAAATATATTTTTATTCAATTTCTTGGAATGGAATCTATTCATTATAAAATATCTATTGTAGGAATGAATAAAAGAGGGACGAAAGATACCAAAGGGACAGTCAAACTCATAAATCTAAAACAAACTGACAACGCCATGGCTAAAAATAAAAAAGACAAACAGAAAAACAATAGTACACACGACACAACATAGAAAACTAAAGAATAAACAACACGAACCCCACCAAAAACTAGGGGTGATCTCAGGTGCTCCGGAATAAAAGAGATGGGTAAATATGACCCCAAAAAGAGATAACATGCTACTTAACCTTAACACATGGTCACAAAGCTTTTTTCAAGCTGCAGAGTGTGAAAAAATTTACAGATTTTGCAAAGATTATACATGAAACAAGAAGCTCTCCACAGCCTGAATTGCTCCTGTATATCATTTTGATATGCATTTCTCTTTCGTTTGCCATCATATGTTTACTTATTTGTTTATCTTATTTAGGGACTTTTTATAGATTTAATTGGTAGGTCAAATTTTCTAAAAATCCACAATAGTTCTTGACAAAAATTACCACTTAGGGGAAATAACTAAATATTGTAGATCTTATTGTGCTGAACATTTTCCCTATTTATAACTATTCCTCTTTGTTATAGATTATGCAAGCTATCTTTTAGGATTTCTAAAAAAAATTATCAAAAATTGTAACAAAAAATCTTTCATGAGCAATAACTCTTTTAAGGGTTCATTTGATGATTTTGACTTGTTAGTAGATCTAATTACTCTGAAAATATTTGCTTAACAAATTTCTATTTAAGTTTAGTACAGAAAAATGGATAAAGGACATCTCAAAGCAACACTGAAAAGACATTTATTTAGTATTAACAAAATGTACATGTATGGTGCAAAAGTCGTTCATGATCATTATTAGTTTGCTGTAAAGATGTCTTTTGCTAATTTGTGTCATCGGGTAGCTGTCTCATTAGCATATACTCTGCATTTAGCATTTACTCTAAATTAAGTGAAAAAGAGGGGGATTAAAATGAGTTAATATGAATTGCAACTGATTATATGATCTTTTGGAGAAATGCAATACTTTAGAAACAATTGTTTTTTCGTGAAATGCATGCATTTGCAAAAAAAAAGCGAAAAGACAGGTGTACTGCATCTATAGATTAAATAAATACTTTGAAACTTAATCTTGAAATACTAATAAAACAATGTAGGATCAAATAATCTCCCAGAAACATCACATGTAAATGATTTCTATGCAAATATCTACAATTAAAATATCTGTTATGCTCTGACGTAGGTCTATTACAACAGAAGTCCAGCTTCCATTTCAGTGACTTTTTGAATTCTAAAGTTAGAAAGATAATGTTAACATATGATAAGGATTTATCTGTCAATAAAGTCAACCAAATTAATGCCAAGTAACAAAGATATTACCTACGGGTCAAAGAAAAACTGCAAAGGCTATACAACTTGAAACATTTGCATCTTTCTGTTTCATTCAACCTCTGACCCTATTGGTTACGCTTCATTTAGATTGCTGGCATATCAGATAACATGCTTGAGTGATAAATCAAACAAAAAACGGTATCAAAGACCAGATAGGAATTTTGGTAACATCATCTACAAACAATGTAATTGCAAGTAAAAAATTACATGGCTGGGCGAAATTTAACCGATTTAATAAAAAGTGGGTGGGAATTAAAACACCTGGTTAAATAGATATACTACTTTACTATTCAGCTATCTTTTATATGATACTTCAATATCTATATATCTTGATGAATAAAAAGACTTAAGTTATCAATAATAACCTCTTTCAAATTTATATAGAATTGTATATTCTAAGTGGATTCTTTTTTTTTAATTGACACACAAATAAAAGAATTTTTACTTCTTGCCTCTAAAATCTATGGTATTTAAATATCTTTTCAAGAGCTTATAACTTGATTTAAACCTGAAGTCAAATGCCATGTCATGAACATGCATTACCTTTATGAAGTCAGCATATTAAACTTGCTTATTTATTCTTCTTCAAAGCTTTAATTATTATCTATTAATGACCTTAATTAAAGTTGATAAATGTTGTAAGATTCACACGTCAAGTAATTAACCAGACTTTACAAATATTATTTTCTGAGTGCTAACATTTGTCCAGTGACGAAAATATACTATCACTGGATCCAGCCCCATTTAATGCACAAATGATTAAATTTTTCAAGCCTCTAGAGAATCAGAAATTATTTTAAAGGCAAAATTAATCATAGCACCTATTTTGCATTGTGTACTTTAGTAATTTACATTCATTACCCATTTCTACACTACCAACTAGAAACAAGTTTGAGTACAGATCATATCTACTGACCATAACACCAGTTTGAGTACAGATAATGTTTACTGACTTAAACACCAGTCTGAGTACAGATAATTTCTACTAACAAGAACACCAATCTGAGTACAGATAAATTTTACTGATCAGAAACAAATCGGAGTACAGATAATTTCTACTGTCCAGCAGACCAGTCTGAGTATAGATAATTTTTATCAACTAACAAGTCTGAGTACAGATAATTTCTACTGCCCAGAAGACCAGTCTAAGTATAAATAATTTTTTATCAACTCAAAATAAGTCTGAGTACAGATAATTTCTACTAACCAGAACACCAGTTTGAGTACATATCAATTTTACTCACTAGAAACAAATCTGAGTACGGATCAAATTTCACAGACCAGAACCCTAATTTTAGTACAGATAATTTCTACTGACCAGAACCCTAATCTTAGTACAGATAATTTCTGCTGACAAGAGCCTGAATCTGAGTACAGATAATGTCTACTGTTATAAAACAAGTCTGAGTACAGATCAAATTTTACTGACCAGAACCCTAATCTGAGTATAGATAATTTCAACTGAGTACAGATAATTTCTACTGACAAAAACAAGTCTAAGAATGTTTCAATTTTTACTAACCCAAAACCATATCAATAACAGATAATTTCTACTAACCAGAACCCTAATCTGAGTACAGATAATTTCTACTGACCACAACAGCAGCCTGAGTACAGATCATATCTATTGACCAGAACAGCAGTCTGAGTACAGATAAAATTCTACTGGACAGATTACAAGTCTGAGTACAGATCATATCGACTGAACAGTTTCATATAAAATTGCACCTGTATATTACAGCAGCATATCAACAAATGGAAAGTTTCGCATGTGTATTTTAAAAGAGAGAGACCAGAGCATTTGTCTGAAATGTTGATAAGGTTTCGCCTCTTTGGAACCAATTGTATCGAAGAACCCATAGAATTCAATGTTGAAATGTTGAAGATAAGAATTATTATTGAAAGAAATAAAGAGCCAGAATAATAACTGATTTAAATAAACGCTGCCCATCAAAATAAGTAATTACAGTTATTTTCTTTGGTCCTTTTATCAAGTCCCTGTCATCATATGTTAGTCCTATTTGTTGAATGCTATGGGAAATAAGATATTTCACTAAAATTTAGGAGGAGTGATGGTACAAAACCAGTGACACAGCAGACAAGGTCTTTGGTCCAGTCAAAACAGTAAATAAAAAATTTTAGTATCTGCTAACTTTGTCCTACCTTTTAAATTTTTATTATTTGGTAAAGCATCTCTGTTCCAAGGTGGATCCCCATGATTAGAAAATTCACGTAATTTGAGGTAACTTATAGAAAGACGGATGATCGATGCTTTGTCTAGTTGACTTGTGATTGCAGCAGGCAATGGCAATAACTTTGCAAGTTCATAAAATTCATAATTTTCTTTTCCTCGCCTTGATCTGGCAGCATCTCGTGATTTTTCTTTTCTTAACTCCAGGATGCTGAAAAGAAAGATATAATATGTCAGTTTTGTGTTTATAGTAAAGCCTTTTATAGATATATGAACCTGACACACATCAAATTTTAAAGGACTGTTCCCAAACTCAATCTTAAATTCTCCTGCCTCAAATATATTATTTAGGAGCACCTCAGATCACCCCCATTTTTTGTCTTTAGTTTTCTATGTTGTGTCTTCTGTACTATTATTTGACTGTTTGTTTTTAGCCATGGTGTTGTCACTTTATTTTCAATCTATGAGTTTGACTGTGGTATCTTTCATCCTTCTTTTACATGGTAAGTGCTTCTGACTTATTTGTTTGGACATTATGACAAGTATGGTTGTATCACTTATTGTTTTAAGAAAAATTTCTGTTAACCAGGAAAGTTTACGGTTCTGGAGCTGACAATTCTTAAAACATTTGGGGTGAAAGATAAATAATATCAATCAATTTCAACCCAGAATATCATGAGAGATATAGGGAAAGTTTTTATGATTTCATTAGGTTTACCTGCCAACTAAAACTACTTTTTTCACATAGATTGGCACTCACTCAATAGTGCAGTTATATCACAGGACATTTAACTTATAAAAATAATATAATGAATTTCTGGGTATATGACTAGATCTGGATGTACTTCTCAAAACACTAAAAATGTCACCAGTGAAACCCGTCTAGAGAAAAGTGACATTTCCATATTGGTGACTGAATTAAATCATTAACGATGAAACAAGATTGAACATTACTACATAAAGACCAAGATTAGCTGCAAATCTGAAGAATATCATAAGTACTATTTTATTGTAAATGACTAAATTCAGAGCATCTTGGGGATTTTTCAATCAAAACGTTGAAAGTTTTACGAGAAAATAAGAAGTACAGTGCCTAATCATAGAGAGACACAATAATGAAATCTAAAGCCCTTGAAAAAACTTGTGGCAATTTCTTCCTCCCCATTTAATCAGCAAGCAGGAAATAAAACGATTATATTTTTTCTACTGTATCCCTAATGTTATTTTCTTTTACCAAGTTGATGGGCATTTACCGTACACTGCAATATGAGCATGAAGCGTAATTCTGTTTGCTTTATTAGATTACCATAGCTAAAAACAAGACAGTAATTTATTTTCACTCTATTTCAATAATTGAGTAATTTAATTATTCCAATAGTTTGTATGTTGATAAAGGATTATAAAAGACAATGAAAAATATTGACAGAAGATTGGCTTTAAACTCGCGGGATTGCACCGGCCAGTGTATTATGACTGTGTTCATCACAATGTTATTATTAGATCAGCCTCGTATCAACGAGAATTACTCGCCTCACAAATCAATTATCAAAGCCTAAGTAAGTCAACTCGTGGGTTAATAACATTAAATACATCCAAACAGTATGTCTATCACTTGTTAACTTTGACTCTAATCATTATTTTTACTTCATTTGCAAAAGAAAAGGAAAATGAAATTTAATATTACATCTGAACTTTTGATATCAATAAATTTGATGAATAAATAATATTCTGAAAATGAAATTTTAGATAGAAGAAAACATCATCTAATAAAGTCCCAATTTAAATTTAAAATTATCACAAAATCATTCATAAAAATTAACAATCCTTATATTTTGCTTTGAAATACCATTCTTTATTCTATTCAACATATAAAGTGTATGAATATTCCTATTGTTAGTAATAAATATATAGAGACCTATCCTTCAATTGAATAAACCATGTTCATAATATCTTGTAAAAATATCATCATCTATACATAAATTCAATTTGTAGTTTTTGAACTGAAATAACTATCAATCTACTATCCCAGACGTTTATTTATACCCTACTTCGGATGGAATTGTGGACACCCTACCCCCCCACAAACATTACAAAAAGGTGGCAATTATGACAACTCTAACTGCTACATTAAGTTTAAATATACAAATATTTCTACAAGACTCTCACCTTACTTTAAGCAATTCATAAGTCTGTTCCCATTTTTACAATATAGATTATGTAACATGTTCTAATGAAAATATCAAATGCATTTAAACGGGTAAAAATAAATAAATCTATTTGCAATAAAAGGAGATTTAATGTCAATATGCACTTCTTTTGTTGCAAGTTTCTTCACCAAGTAAAGTCAACATCTAATTATTTTTTTATACAACATGCTTAAAGATCTTTTTTATATTCAAATAGGAATAAAATGAGATGTTAGGTAAATGCCAAGGAGACAGAAACCAACCAATACAAATATCCGAAAGACGCCTTTAATGAGATAATTATAAAGGTAACATCTTTATATTTACTGCATCTGATACATGCATGTATCAGTAAAATGAATACTTAATTTTGATTACAGATTTGTTAATAACAAAAGGACAATTTATGTTTAATGCACTTTTAAAAAATTCACATTTAAATCTAGTTTACACTTTACAATAACCTAAAGTCCATTGCCCTCTTATTCTGTTAATAAACAAAGTAACGTGCTGAAATGCACAATAAAATTTTTAATATCAATCATTCTTATTTTAAGTCATAATCAACAAAAAAAGAAGATTTTTCAAAAATATTATAACCTATGATTTAGAAAAGTGGGACAATATCTAAAAATTGCTGTTGAAATGAATCCATCATTATTTCTATAAATTCATCAATGAATATTCATATATAAACACAACTGTAATGTTTTCTACTATATCAAAGTAATTAAAATTCAGGTAGTAAATGTCAAAATGATTGAAAAATGAAGCGATGTTGTGGTAGTAGGAAAAAATTACATATGCAAAACAAATTACGTGGTTGTTAGACAATTAAGAGCTCATTTTTACAAGAAAAGACAGAGAACATAAAAAATTAAATGTTATTTGTCAAAAAAACTCATGTCAGCTTTTCTGACAAAAAAATATAATATCTTGCTTTTTATAACCTGTGATGCATTTGCCAAACATTTAAAATGTTAATGCTTATAATGGGTAGGCATGCACTATTTTTATGGAATTGGAAACACAGTTTTTTTATCAGTTCAAAGTTGATGACAGTTATTCAATACCCACGGCAATTTGTGCATTTGCTAATCTGGTTTTAAAAATCAAAATACTAGGATATTCATTTTACTGTAACTATTCAAATCTTTTAACTTTTATTAAAAAAGAAATAAAAAGCATATGCATAAATGATACATCTTAGACCTCCCCCCACCCCTCCCCTCCAAATTTGAACATAATACAATATTTTATACTTTTCAATGATGTAATGGAATCTTTAATATAGGGTACAAGCTCATACCAAAAAGGTCTCAGTGATTTTGATGATTTTCAAGAGTTATGGATATCAATAGAAAGTTATGTATTTTTCCATATTTCAAATGATACTTTGATTGTTTTGACAGAATAATCTGTCATTTTACACATATTCTGTTAACTATCAGGAGTTAATAAATATCAAAGTGTATTATGACAGATCTACATTTAATAGATTTGATCAACTTTTATTGGGTATAAAAATGAGTACATCATGATCTTTTGTTAAAAAATGGCAAACAAAGACTACTTAATTGTAAAGTCTGTTATTTTTCAGAGATTTTCATGAAGGTAAAATCACTATAAAACCATCATAGTGTATGGCTTTGAACCTATAAAAATACTAATTAAAACTTTTAAATTACATAAATACCTTTAACAGATAGAATGCCAAAGCAGAAATAATAATCCTTCATACCAACTATTCATTCAATACATAAAAGCCTCAGAAAGTATATAAAATTGACTTTATCTATCACTTAAAACCCTTGTTAATGTATTTTATTGTACATAAATGGATCAAACTTATATATCTTTCTCAAGTGACTATTGAGAATTTGGACATCGTTCAGGATTAAGGTTACATTGCATACATTCACTTGGTAAAATGATACCAATTTGTCACATCACTTCATATATACATGTACATTAAACAAATTTGCTTCAATAACTACTCTAAAACAGTCACTTAGGTGATTGCAGGCTGGTAGGGAGAAGACATAATAATGGCACACCAGATGAAAAACGTAGTTAAAAAGAAGTCAAATGTTACTTCCTGTACACAGCGTTTATCATCTTTTGTCGGTAACCTCTAACCTCGCAGTGAGAGGTATCCTCTCCTTCTGATGATACAATTTGTACATACATGTATAATCATATAAACAAAGGTCGATAAAAACTTATTGAATTGCTTAGAGATGTATATAAAAATAAAGAGATATGGAAATATTGCCGATGGGATTACTATCCACCAGAGACCAAAGGTAGTGAAAGTAAACAGCTATATATCACCAAACAGCATTCAACAATTAACCAGTCCTGTAGATTGTTTGGGGGGACCTTGACTGCAATGCCCTTATCCCAGCTTTAACATTTATACATGCAAATCAATGAGTGTGTTTTTCAGTTACATACATTTGATTAACCATTTTTTTTTTTAATTTGCCCTATCATTTTTTAAAAGGAACTTTAACATCCAGCTTTTATGATACCTAAAACAACAGGATCATTATTTCTTTAGGGCAAGCCATGAAATATCACATTGTAAATAGACCATAGACCAACTAAAAAAAACTTTTTAAAGATCACAATGAAAGTATACGATCACATGACTCAAACTGTGATATATACTGAAGTTACAGTTGAAACAATTTAAAAAAAAAATTGATGTAATCTTTCTAAAAAAAGATTGTTTTAAAAAGAGACAGACTATAAATGAAGAAAGTTATAAATGTTTTAATTGTTCAGGCAGATAATTAGCATTAGTATTTATTCACAAAATTTGCATTAATATGGTCAAAACACAATTAGCATATAATGCCATAAAATTAGCATGACAGCAAAATAATTGCATGTACAAAGAAGGACAAAAGACAAAAGGGACACAGATAAATGTTTCTGTCATTGGGCTTTGACAAGCCACACCCTTAATAACAGTTTGATACATTAAGAAGTTAAGATTTTTAAAAATAAATTCAAATTATACACTCTAATGTAAACATCTTCTTCAACATAGATTTATTAGACGAAACTATTTTCAGAACATCGGAAATTGAGTAAATTGTCTTGTGTTTTAAATGGTTTTTTTTATATACAAAGACTAATATTTAGATACATGTGCACTTTTAGAATAATTTGAAATTCAAACATCAGGAAATCAAATCAGTCTTAATTTTATCAATCTCATTATCTTTCTCAACTTTTTTTTTGCATCCCAACTGCAATCAGATACTTGAAAGAAAAAATCACCTACATGCATATGCCTTTCACAAGCTGTGAACTGATATCAAGTGTAGCTTACATAATCATGAACCTACAATTTGAATTCGGATCAGGCCCTTTAACTTAAAACCAATTAAAAATAGAAAAAAAAGGATGCTAGACGGATCTAAATGAAGTAAAGCTTAATATTTCTGTATAAGTGTAACAAGTACTATACAACCCATTAAGCAAAATGTCAGTTAATCATGGGGCATAAGAATAAACATTATGTTTATTACGGGAGAATAACATATTGTAGCATAGATTTATTTATATAGGTTTAATGCTGATCTTACATTTGTTAAAAAAAAGTAATAAATGTTGACATCAAAAGTCAATGGTGGTCAGACATCAAATCAAAAGATTGCTTCTTCTTTTCGCTTGAGTTCTTTTTTAAGGTCTTGAAAGTAGTCGACATATAAAACATGCAAGTACATAAGACCTTTATTCTTTTCGTCTCATTTCACTTTAACTTTCAACTCATGATTTTAATATTTGTACCAATTCATCAATTATTTACATAAATTGCAATTTGTGTGCAATCGCTAAATTGTAGATAGAATTCAAAGAACTATTTTTTAGGGTTTTAATATCAATCAAATATGCATGTATGCATAATGCCTATTTTTCTGCAATTAAAAGCTGCACTTTTAATTTAAGTTTAAATTTGAATTAGTACAGAGAAAGTATGAAAAAGTCACCTTTTTTATAAAATATTTCTATTTATATCCTCTGTTTAGTTAACTACATATACCTGTATACCTTTATCAACCATAATGATAAAATTCTGGGAAATCATTTTTGGCAAATCGGAATGGTATAAAATAATGATGCTGATAATGTGCTTTGTTCAATTTAGGATAACTGAATAAAAACAAAGAACAAGTCAATATCATTAGGACTGGTTCAAGTTTTCACTTCCAATTCCAAAATTGGATTATCATCACTGACTAAGATAAATTGGATAGATGATGCATTCGACCTGAGACAAATCTTCACAACAAACTGAAAAGCTCTTCTTTAACTCGTCTGTCACTTTGAGGATCACAGAATGACGGACAATAAATGTGGTTAAGCCTCACTTGTGTTTTACTAGGTCTTGTTGCAATGTCACAGGGTCGTTACTGTTGTTTATTGAATTACATGTTCTTAAGGACCCTTGACAAGTTCAAACGACAGCATCTTTTATTCAAGTATCAAAGTTTTTTAACTGATTAAATGAAAATCAGAAGAAATCCATAGTGCTAAATTGGCAATGTAAATTTTGTTAATGAAATGAAATTAATGTAAAGAAATAGATAATAGTACAAAATGCTTTTCCAATAATCTTTGTTTAAATTTCAATAATAAAGAGAAAATCTGTATTTACTGGAAAAGAAGGAGTAACACGCAGTGTCAATCAATACAAACAGCGAAACAGAGAAAACATTTCACACAATTTCAAATTTCAAACAAAACTTGTCAACGGTTGTTCTGTTCATACTAGCCTACCCAGATCATTTAGAGTATGAAACTTCCTAATATTACACAATCCACTGGTTTATATATGCAAAATTTTTATTTTTTTAAAACTTATTTTATTAGGGCATAACTTTGTATGTGCAAAAACAAAATAATCTGCGAAAATAAAAATATTTGAAGCCTAATTCTTCTGTAACTGTTACATATTTACTGTCTGTTTACTTGAAATTTCAGACAAAATGTATCAGGTAAATAAAAATAATACAAATCTTTAATTTGGGAAGTGTTTCAAATTTTGGACAGACAGGACAGAAAAAAAGAAAAAGGATTTCAAATAAAACTGTGACATAAATCTATTCTCATTCATTTTCGTTGGTCTTTAACTTGAAAAATAAATAAAACCAGAATCAATTATTTTTATTTCTTGCTTGGTCTTTTTTCTTTATATACTTATATCTATATTTATATTTTGTTATTGCAGTTCCTTGGCTGGATGTATAAACTACTAACATTCAGGATGGTTAAATGTTTTAATGTATGCCACTTTGAAAGTAATGGAAATGATAAGACAGATATTAAACACACTAGCTTACAAAAAAGATATGCTACACCACCTGGACTCCTTATTTTGATTGGTTGTCTGAATTCTTACTTCAAAATAATGCTTTCTTAGCAACAAATACTTAATTCAGACTTTTTATTTTACCCTCCCGAGGATTAATTACCCAAATTCACCTAATTTCTGGCATAAAAGTAAAGATTTAAAGTCCAAAATTTCAGACACCAAAAGTTGAAATTTGTTAGTATATAGATTATTTTTTTATACTTTACCTATTGTATGTCAACATGAGATGCATAGTAGAGTTGAGATATATTCATTTTAAGAAGACAAAAATACACCTTGAAAGGGCAGGTTCATATGTTTATTAAATTTGAATGAAAAAAACGAAATTTCACAGACAAAAAAGTATAAATATTAAGATTACAATATTTCAGTACTGAGCTAAATAAACTTATTGATGTCATGAGTTGCAAGCATTTCCTGTCAACTGTTAAATCAGTTTTCTGAGTCTTGTCTGAATATTTAGCTATTAACCAGAGATTTTTAAATCATGAGCCCTCACTGTGTATCATCGTACAGCGGATATAGGTACTAATCAAAGCGGGCATGATCGATTTTGTACTGACACGGTAACGAAAATCTTTGTTTTGTTTTATCAACATTTAGTGTACATTTCTCAACATCTGAAATTCCTGCTCAAAAATAATTTTCTCATCGATTTTTTCCTATTTATAAGACAACTTTTATATTCTAATAAGAACAATTAACTTGTAAATGTGCAAATAGTTGTGAATGTCAACACCAACTTTCAATTTTCGATACAATTGTCGAGACATTTACATGTTTTACCTGAAAGAAAGCTAATACAGGGCAAAAGTAATAGTAACCAATCATAAACCTACCTGTGATTACTCATTCCTTGAAACTTTTTGGGTGATAAAAGAGTATGAAAATTTTGTTTTTATGTAAGGTGTACAGCAACTTAACTATGCACCGTACAGAAGGATTTATTTGGTCAGCGTACACAACGCTTTTTTTCGTAATAAAATAAAGAAAAAAACATATGCATGAAATATTTCAATGCCAATATATTGATACAACTATACTTATTACACACGCACAGTGGCCTTCTATCAGAAAAAGAGTTGCAATGAATATAGAATTATATCGGATGAGAGGAGTGCCAACTTCTTTGACAAGTATTTGCACATGTTTTTAGTAATCGTTCTTGTTTTGGGAAAATACTGAGACATCTCTAATCATCAACTTACGACCAAATCACCAAATCATTTCTTAAAAGAACAATTATGTTAAGACTGAGGTACACATTGATATTATGTGAACAAAACAAAGATTTTTGTTACCGTGTGAGGTCAAAACCGATCATGCCTGCTTGGTTAGTACCTATATCCGCTGTACTGATGATACATGGTGGCCCTCTCTACATCTACATAATACTTCTTAACTTCAATATGTTGAAGATTACAAGAAGCAGTGGCGGATCCAGAAATTTTCATAAGTGGGGGCCCACTGACTGACCTAAGAGGGGGCCCAATCCAGTCACGCTTCAGTGATTCCCTATATAAGCAACCAAATTTTTTTCCCAAAAAGGGGGGGCCCGGGCCCCCCCCCCTAAATCCGCCTATGATAGAAAAAAAACAACAGCAGAAGGTCACCAACAGGTCTTCAATGTAGCGAGAAATTCCCTAAACATATTTACAATAATTGCAAAAACATTTATTTTTATTTTTTTGTATATAGATAAAAACATGATTTGATTTAGCAATACATATGTGGTTTTGCACCAGACTTTAAAGCTTCTAAGTCTGGGCTACAGGCTACTTGGTATGGTAGGGAATTCTTCAACCTTATTGTTCTTATTGGCCTTTGTATTATATGTCTCTGGACTTTTTAGGGCTCTAAATTGTTGCTTTAATACAGTTTTTAGAAATTTGAAACATGTCATCACATTTAACTGCTTATTCCGGAGAATAAAGAAAATCAATACATATCAAGCTTATTTCAGGAAGTTCATTTTACCTTCACTAGATACACACATCTCTGCATCAATTTAGAAACCGGAAACTTATTTTATAAGCACCTGACCAAAGATGGAAAATGGACTTTTCCGGTTTAACGAATTCACATTTCTTGGACAGGCACTTTTTTGGAATGGAGTCAAAACCTTAGATAAATATAAAAAAAATCAGGGGCGGATACAGTATTTTGGGTTAGGGGGCGCAAATTGATTTTTTTGCCGAACGGAGCGATGCGATTTTTTTTAGGTAAAATTATCGGAATATTCTTTATTATTTAAGCTGAGGACAACCCATGCTTAAAGATCATTATTTAACATAGGCGGATATAGGGGGGGGGGGGGCTAGGGGGCCCGGGCCCCCCTTTCGTGGGAAAAAATTTGTTGGTTATATAGGGAATCATTGAAGCATGACTGGAGCGCCCCCCCCCCCCCCCCCCGTTTTAGGCCAGTCAGCGGCCCCCACCCCTTAGGAAAAGTTCTGGATCCGCCACTGATTAAAGCCAATCTTTACGCGGCCTCACACTGCCTAGTCCCTATTGGATCTGCATTTGAAGTAATTTTACTTGGTAATAAATCACTGCAAACTCCTGGTGGCTTACATAAGTGTTATAGTGTTCGATTTTTATCCGAATAAACGATTCAATTATGAAATCAAAACTGCCACACTGTGAAAGCAAAAGTGTTTCAGTGTGCAAACCCAAAGACATGCATTGGTATATAGTATATATCTCTTTGGCAAAATGTTTGTTTTGCAACATTTTCAAGACTGATTTTCATAATCTCAAAGTTCTTATGCCATCTTATCGTTTGTGTTTGCTTTGCAAACTAGATCTCACATGTTTGATGAGATAACAGTATAAGCAAATTAATGCAAAGAAATGTTAAACATGCTAATCGATTGCTATGCAAAAACCACGTCTAAATAAGAAAAAAAACTGAACGTGCAACATAATTTCCAGAATTATATATGTTGCCAGCAAGCTGAGGATTTTATAGCAGGGACATACGTATAAATCACCAAAATTGGTCTAATCAATCATAAAATTCATATGTTGCAACAAGTGCACCTTAAGAGGTTATGGAAATAATTTATACATTGAAAATTACACACAAATTTGCATATTATTTCTCAGGATTGAGCAGTAAAGTAATAGACAGAATAATAAAATTCAAATAAATACGTTTAAAAATCCCCATGTATCTTCTCGTGGTATGGAAATATTTTTTGATATTCAGGTATTGATATTTATAATGTATATAAAAACTAAGCGTAAAGTCATGTTCACGATGACGTCAGGTTATAATGGAAAAAAAACACCAAAACGTGTGCAAGAAATAAATTGTGAAATCTTACAATTCTTCAGTGCAGCATATACACATAATGTGATGTTGCTTGCTTGTCAAAAAGACAACTTTACCTATAAAAAAAAACACGAAAGGACACGAATATTAACAACTATACAGTTCACCGTGGTAAGTTATAAAAGATCCCAAGAACAACAAAATGTGATACAATTTTAAAGAGAAAAACAAGGCCCGATTTTATTTGAAAACATTTAAAAAAAAACAGTAATTATTATGACAAACAGCAACATAAAGGTGAGAAAACACAAGCAACCGAACTTTAACTCAAAGCTAGTTCCAATCCCAATTTCAACTAATAAAAACCCATGTTCGTTTTAAAAAACATTTGATTGATAAAATTGAAATGACTAGTTCTATGTATACTCTCAAAGATTATTTCAGTAAATGAAATAGAACAACTCAAATAAATGTACTTTTGGTTTTCAGTTACTGCACTTCTCATTTCAGTAAGAAGTGCAAAGAAGAAATGTAAATAAGTGCAAACTCATCAACACCTCGAAAATAAATTCGACAATTGAAAAATCCTCATGTCATTCATCAAACTTTATAAAATTATTAGGACAAATATGATAATTTGGGATGTATCATGTTGAAAGAATTTCAAATTTATTGTCTTTTTTGAGAAATTGATGGAAATGAGATAAAACATAATCATTCAAATACAGAAAATCTGACACGTTGATTGATCATTTTAATGCATCTATCGACCAATCAAAACAAACTGAAAATTTTGGTTAAAGCATAGCTATTGACAATTTAAATGTACTACAGAAAATGCATTTCCTGCATAGTGAAACATGCACGTTGTGTGAAATAAAGACTACGAATGGGAAATTTGTTCTCCATTACCAGTTACCCATGACTGACTTAGTTCCATTAATGGCATTTTTTTTTTACATTGGTTGTATATATGTATAGGGGGAGGGTTGAGCTCTCAAACAACATGTTCCACCCGCCGCAAGTTTGCGCCTATCCCGCCAAGTCAGGACCCTCTTGCTTTTGACAGTCTTGTATGATTTTTAATTTTAGATAGTTATATATTTTGGAGTTAAGTGTGACGTCCATTTTCACTGAACTAGTGCACATTTTTGTTAAGGGGCCCGTAGAAGCCTGCCTCCGGGTGTGGGATTTTCTCTCTGTGTTGAATACCCCGTGGTGGTCTTTGGTCGGATTATTGTCTCTTTGAAACATTCCCCATTTTCATTCTCAATTTTATTAGGACCGAAAGAGAACAAAGATCAGCATATGTCTAGTTACTTTATTCGTTTTAAGTGCAAATGTAACGAACTGTTGTCAAGCAGATTTGAAAAAAGATATTTGTAAAAGAAAAAGATTCTATTTCCATTTATAAAATTAGTGCTCAAATGATAAGTGATGTTCTAGTATGCAGTTACATTGTATTCACAGTCGGTTTAAAAGTACAAGTTCAATAGAATTGCAAAATTAGGCCGCAGTGAAAAGTGCTCCTGAAAAACATGACCTTTTGCAATGGCAAGATACAGGCATGATGCAGGTATCGACAGATTGTAGGGAGAGCCATGCATATGCATATATGCATATAAAAATAATAGATATAAGAAGATGTGGTATGAGTGCCAATGCATGAGACAACTCTCCATCCAAGTCACAATTTATAAAAGTAAACCAATAAAGGTCAGAGTACGGTCTCCAACACGGAGCCTTGGCTCACACCGAACAGCTATATAGGGCCCCAAAAATGACTGGTGTAATACCATTATTTGCTCAAAGTAATAAAATAATTGAATTGAATTGAGTAACTTGTGGTAAAGAAATCCCAGCCTTAATCATTTACCAGTAATATATAGAAATCGAAAACGTCACCACAGTATGGGAACGAATTGTGGTAAATAAACACCGTTAATATAGGGTACCAAAGGAACATGACCGTCCAAAAAAGGAAAAATAACAATAGGAAACGTTCCTTTTGTCGTACACTATAGTGTAGAGTTTCCCGTTTAAAACTAAAATATCAAAATCTAGGAAAGAACAGTTCTTATCGTTTATATTCTATTTATTTAAAGATAAGTTCCTTTGTGTAAATTTCGACAGTAAATTTAAGAAATCTTGATTATTTAACGAAAACATATCATCAAGGTAACGAACAGTGTCGTTGAAATTATTAATCAAATGCAATTTTGACGGGTCTTTACTGAGATTGGCCATAAACTGTGATTAATAACAGTACTCTGTATTCAAAGGTGCGCAACTGGTGACCATAGGAATACCCACAACCTGTCGATAAAAACACCCATGCTCACTTCCACGACGTTAAATGTGGTTTGTCAATTGACCAATGCTACTGTTTGAGTCATGGGATTTTGGCAAAATATAATTTAATGAAGTAAAAACAATTGTCTGCGTTTCCTATCAGGTCCTTTCAGTTGATGCCGTCCACCAGTATACCTTTTCTAAAATAGAGGGCTTTCACGTTGTTATATGAAAACATAATGAAGACCTTTTTCGGAATTAGGGGGGGGGGGCTTCGCTTTGAATTGTGAAAACATAAATACGCAAGCAGTGATATCCAATCGGAATTGGTGCATTTATTACAAAGGTCTGTTTTGGAAGAGTATTACAGTAATTGTAAAATAAAGACGCATTGAGAAATATTTTCGGGGTCCGTAACGATGCCTTGTTGCAAGGCGACATTTCGGGTCGTTCTCAAACGACGCTCTCATTCTCTTCATAAGTTTTCCCTCCTGCATCCCAGTCCAGTCAAATTTTTTTTGGCAATGACAAGCCTTTTGATTTATGCTAAATGTGTTTTCACAACAGGTGTGAAATACTCGCCACTGGACGCCAAGTAAACACTAGAATTACGAATTATTAAACATTATTATACATTATAGTGACAGTATTTATACTAGAATTTGAAACGTTTATTATATAATATGCATTGCTTTATATTAAAACACTTTTATAGCTCAATCAATTTATTTATAATATAAAATCTAAATGAATAATTCAATTGTTTCTTTATAGTTTGATTAGAATAATACAATGATTTCACGAAACCAAAAAATAAACATACAAATATTGATAGCATTACATACAACAAGTTACTGTAGTATGCACTGATCACGTACACAAATACTCAATCTAAAGAGGTATTATTTACAGAGCATGAAACTTAAACTACGAGGAAATCTTACCTTTAATGACCAGAAAAACACGAAAATTTGACGGTTTAATCCACTTATCTCAGGTAAAAGGTTTAAGAAAAAGTGGCACATTTTAATAGACACATCTTTGAAGAGATAAGACTGCTAAAGAAAGTTATTTCACCTGTACAGGTATTCCAAATGTTCATTGAATATACTATTTTACATAACAAAGCCACATCCTATGTTTGGATACATTATACTGCACATTTATTTGAGAAGGAATCATTTGTGAATAATATAAAATTTTGACATTAATAATGGCTGATTTGAATGAATAAGGAAACTTTCATTTAGAGTTACCGAACTTACTTGTCGATTTGATCAAATATAAAACAAATGATATCTTTTACCTATATTTCTAATCAGGACCTATATGCACCTGAAATTTTACAAAGTAACCTCCTGGTACCTATCGAAAATTCAAATAGAATACGATGACAATAAGAAATAAGTAATGTATCTTACAAAAGGTAGTTTCGAAATATACCTGTTTGAACTGATTAGTTAGGTGCATGGTCGTTGACGTCTAACGTCTAGTGGCAACGTACACTATAGAAAATATTCGAGGGATGCTTGTCCTTTGAGATTTGTTGTGTTTAGCCATGAGAAAGATTAGTGTTCCACACATTTGATGTTACTGTTTCGTGTGAAAGAGCAGATGGGGTTTGTCAACTTTGGACACTTGAGGCTTAGACCCCCTTTTTTTATTCAAAATATAAACTGCCACAAGGAATCCAAGATTGTGTTGAAAATAAAAGTAAAGGGGCGACGGATATAAACTGCTAACAAGAATGTAAGAGAGAGTGTTGAAAATATAGAAGAGGGGCGGGCGGCAGATATAAACTGCTACCAGGAATGCAAAATTATGTTGAAAATAAAATTTGGGGCGGCAGATATAAACTGCTTACACGAATGTAAGATGTGTAAAAACAAATTAGAATAGAGGGTGAGGGCAAATACAAACACTGCTGCCAAGAATGTAAGATTGTGTAAAAACATAAGAGCAGAGGTGGCGGCAGATATAAACTGCTATCAAAAAAGTAATATTGTGTGGGAAATAAAAGAAGCAAGCGGCAGCGACATTAATATAAACTTCTACCATAATAGAATAATTTTTTTTTACAAGAGCACGAAAAATAAATGAAATAATAGACAAAAATGAAGATGTGAAGTCGAAAATACCGGCAGTGTAGCCAGTGACTTTCTATACTAATATACTAATATTAGTATAGACAGTCCCTGGTGTAGAACATCAAATGACAAAAAGAGACATGCCCATGCGACTGTGATTTTCTCTGAGGGATCAAACTCCGACAGTTGAGGAAACTTTATAATTCTATTGTTAAAGGCTTACTTGGACTATTATTTAAAAATTTGTACCAAAATTCGTTATTGGAACTCTTATCAAATGCTATGTATTGCATGCAGTATACATGTATATAAATTCCCATATTATTACCAATCTTTCCAATTTTACATCGAGTGACATGCATTATAAATAAACATGTATCTGGAAGATATTTGATACATAACTGAATTTTCCGATAGATATTTGGTATTATTTGAAGATGTCCTTATTCGTTTTATATATACTAAAAATTCGACAAAATCTTTTAAACTTGCAACTTTGTGTCATTTTTACGTATCTAAGATTGGTTGCATCCTTGAATTATTATAGGATTTCATAATTTATAAAGTTACACATTTTGAGTTCAAATTTGGTGGTACCTCTGGATAAGAAAGTACCGGTAACATGGATATTAACACATATTTCACAATTTCAAGTTGAAAATGTTAAATTGAAAACTGATTATTTCGATATTTTTTTTTATCATAGAACAAACGGACACTGCATGTCTATAAAGTTATTCAGATAACATTTGAAAAGTCTTCGGCTTTGCTCAGGTTGGACCAAAACGTGAAAATTTTGAGAACACATTATAAAGATATTCTGAAAAGGGGGCACCGTTTGTTTAATTCTTCGATGTTTTGAAATAGTATGCTTCGAATCATGTTCATTTAGTTTGACACATACTATATAATTCCTTCACAAAGAGTATGTATTATAACAATTATTTTGCTTAATGTCTATTTCTATTACAGGCGAAATTAAACGAGCTTTTTGAAGAAAGAAATGAATTGTGAAAATCTGCGATATCTAGTTAAAATTTCAATATACGGAGAAGTGGAATAAAAGATAGTTGTGAATGGTTTGCTAGTGATCTTGTAGAAAAGATATAAAAAAAATATTAGATCAAAGTTAGAAAATATCAAACTTATTTGTTCTCGGCATGCAACCAGACTTAAGATTTGGGTAGGTATAGGGTGCCCGCCCCTCTAATGGAGCTTCCGACAAAACCTTTCCCTTCCGATGTTTCAAAGCCTCAAATAGCAAAGCTGATATTTTTCTGACATTGTCCTGAAATGAATAACAATCAATCATCCGTTTTTTCAACCGGTCCGCAAAAAAAAAAACCTAAAAAAAACCAAACCAAACCAAACATGCACTTATCAAACTTTTTAAAACTTGAATTGTACATTTAACAACAGCATTAGAGACCACGTGAACATTTAAACTAATACGATATTCCTTTGCTATAGTTTCTAAAGTCCAATATAGTAATGAACTTCTCATAGTACCAATATTCTCGCCTGGTATCCTGCTTCCAATGTGAGCTAACGGCACTTTTTTCAAACGACTGTGTTTTTGTTCTTTTTCAGGTCCGTGTTTAATAAACCATGTCTATTTCTATGAAAGCATACAACGAATGAATTTTAAAATATCTTAATATTTTTAAATCTTCTGCTTTCAAATTTTTAGAGTTGAACGCTTCTAGTGGTGTAATTCCAGAGAAGTAAAAAACAAATCACTGACATAATACTTTAATTTTTCTGTCTGTATACCTTGGTGGTTGTTTCATTTTCTTCTATTTTCTATAATATTTTTTTGGGGTTAAATTAACGACAACTGTTATCTTTGTTTCATTCTGTTTATTAAGATAGCTTTACAAGGGAGTGACTGAATCATCATTTAATTACAAAATCTTTAAATCCAGATCGCATATGTATAATATATTATTTTTAGGCAATACATGTTAGAATAAAATCAATAATAATTAAAAAAAAAAATGTTTAACGATCAAAAATGAAAATGAATTTAAAAAAAACTCTTGAAATTCATTTTTTCTACACAAAATTCACATTCTAATTCATTTAAGCATGCAAACTAGAAAGGGAAGAAAAAGAGGACAGTTCAAATCCGTCCAAGAACGTTATGCAACTCCGTTGCGGAAGGACAAAACAATACACAGAAAACCATATATATAGTATATATAGATTTAAAACAAATCCCATTCAATTCCCTGGAGTAAAGTAATGTGTTGAGATGGCTCAGATGAGACATAGATGTAATACATCTATGGATGAGATAAGTAGTTTTTGTTCTCCTTGTGGTACCACTCATGCAACACGCCAGCAGATGTCACAACGGATACAACCTATACCTTCTTAACCAACTAAAGAGTTCAATTTCTTGTAGTGTTTCTATATATGTTTTTAAGAAAGTAAGGGTAGGAAGGAACCCCCCCTCCCCAATTGGATGTCACCAATATAACAGCTAAAACCTTCTCGAAGTATTCGTTTTGATGAGATATAAAACATAATTTCTCCAACTGTCAAAATTATTCTGAAAACAAGCAGGGTTTTTCATATGCCTCTAAAATAACATTTTTCCAAATGGCCATGCACTTCGCCATTTCATTTAGCTTTATTAAAGTTTATATGGTTTATAATAAATGCTTTGTCAATAACTTATAGAAACTGCAGATTAAATACATAAAAAAACAGTGAACCACAATCTTTGTAGTAAAATGTACAAAATGCCAACACATAGAAATTAGAATACTAGGAATTAAATTGAGGCTGAAACTTTTACATGTAAAATACGGTTCGTTTGTTTTTAATGTTAATGTAAGGCGGTTCAACCCCCAAAAATTGTTATATCTAATATATACGTTGTATTTGTCTCATTAAAAATAAATTTGACTTAAAGATGAATGATATTACACATACAGGACACATGAATAATTAGGGAGGATATCTTTGTGGGATTATTGTTTAATCTTTGAGGTTAAATTGGAATTTGTTTTATTTACATTTTTTAAACGAGAAAATTTCTTTTAACATGCATCTGTCACAAAACGA
The DNA here is from genome assembly GCF_963676685.1 of Mytilus edulis. NCBI lineage: Eukaryota > Metazoa > Mollusca > Bivalvia > Mytilida > Mytilidae > Mytilus > Mytilus edulis. The sequence goes on along the minus strand of NC_092346.1, from coordinate 74,492,185 downwards.
TGCATAGTTCACCAACACCACTGAAAGGCATTAATGTATGTAATGAAGAATGTGTTTAATTCATTAATCATTAAGTTACATATCAGATTTTTGTATATTATTTAGAAATTAATAAAAAATAAAATCTGAAATCAGTGCTTGATCCTGATTTTTTTTTAAACAAATCGGTACTGCCATTTTGTCAATCAATAAAAGCAAATAAATGAACAGTTTTATTTTCTACTAAAATGCTTTTGATACTCATGAAATAAATACATAAAATCTCAGTTAAAAATTGAAGTGTCCGTATAATTCTATATCAAATGGAGAAAAGTTAGGTTAAAACCAAGATAACGTGACTATATAGGTTAAAACTTAAGTCAGTTGTAAAAGATATATTCCAGTTTTTAGGATAGAAGTAAGGGGTATTTTATAGTAATTTATGTAATTTTGTAATTCAATTCGAATAAAAACACATAAACGAAATATTTGATTTCTGTTTGCACATATATGCTTCGTCTTAAGTTCAGTAAAAGGTTGTTTGATATTTCTTTTTCTTTCAAATTAACACTTTTATTTTTTGTTCTTTTCGGAATTACAATCGTTTTAAATAACTGGGGGAAAAAATTGACGACAATGTAACTAATGTCTTTGCGATTATTAATTAGTTAAGGTTAAAAATTTATTGTACTTTCAGTTTTATTAAGACAGTTTTCTATGTAACGGTGCATGAAAGTCTCCTTATTTTTATTCGTAAAAATATAATTTACTATCGGAGTTTGATTTTTCAATTTTCTAGAGTAAAATTACGCTGGGCTTAACATACATAAAATATATTAATGTATAATTGATATTCTAATTGTCCAGTTGCGTATATGTGAAACTTGAAAATCAAATTTGAATTTAGCCATAAATGTTGATAGCATATGAAATTTGAATTGGATATTTTCTGACGTTGATGATTTAATTTACAACTGTATTCGCTAATTAATACTTTTTATCGAACATGAATGCAATTATGCAGGTTTCGTACACTATGTTTATTTTTATTTTTATTTTCATTTTTTCATTATTTGTATTGCTTTCTCATAAAATATTCAAAAACACATATTTGATATTTTCTCTTAATATAAATGATATATTTTTTTTTATCGCTAAGCTTACCTGAAATCAAGAAGGGATGCCCCCATGCCAAAGGCTTGACCCTGAAGAGGCTGGCGTACCAAATCCCATTGAAAAAATGATTGTTCATTCATGGTGAAAATTTTCCGTTCAACCGTGCATACTACAAGAAAACAGGTAGCATTTTGTAACACACGGTATAAAGTAAACCCATCGATGAAAAAAGAGTAATAAACTACTTATTAAAACAGTTCTAATGTTTTACAAGTTTCCTTAGTCATGCGCACTGTCAAGGTTTTGGTCGACTTTCCGTCATTGTCTAAGACAAGTCTTGCAAAAGTAGAAGTATTTTGATTAACATTGATTGATTGAACAATTCTAATTGGGCAAAGCAAATCCAAAACAGCCAGTAGAAAATTTCTGCAAATTATCAAGAACTGATAATTTATACAAACTAATGCATTGATATTTTGTATACATTTATTATTACTGCATTAACAAAAAAAACAGAATTATGTATATATTTCAGCATGATAAGTGAAATTTTAAAATATCCACTGACGCATTTGAAGTCAAACAATAGCCAAATATAGGAATTCAATGCACTTCAAAACTTTTAAATTAAATTACTACGCTAAACCGAGCATGATGCGATTTTTAGTTTCATAATTTATGTATGTTCAATATATAAAGATAATTCAATCAAAGATAGCCTAATGCGCATTTTCAGACCGAGCGATTTACGTAAAACACTTTGTAGGGTTTCTTTTCTGTTTGTTATGTAATATTGTCAGTAGGTTTTCTTATGCTAAATAACTTATTAATTTAAATGGAGGATAGAAATAAGAAAATAAATCTCCTGAACTAATATCGCAACTCCGCTAACATTTTATTATAATTTTATTTGAATATCCATATAAATGAAAAACTGAATCTTGTATAAATCGTATTACTTAAACTTTCATCAATTAAAATACATTCAAATGTCATTTCAACAGTTTGGAAGGAATCAAGTACAAAGATTTAAAAGTGAGTTTTTGTTATAACTTTGAATAAAATTAATATACTCCTTTGAAAAAATTTGAATGTAAGACCCCTCTGCGTTGTGTTTATCTAAATTTGTTGCCGTCACAGCAGTGAGAGTTGTTTTAAATACGAAATTATATATAATAAGAGAATTTCCGGAAGCCGAAGGAGATTTAGAATTTAACACGAATGATATAATTCATTCCAATCAGTTTAATCTGAGAACAACTTATTCATAAAATTGAGAATGGAAATGGGGAATGTCCCAAAGAGACAACAACCCGACCATAGAAAAAAAAAACAACAGCAGAAGGTCACCAACAGGTCTTCAATATAGCGAAAAATTCCCGCACCCGGAGGCGTCCTTCAGCTGGCCCCTAAACAAATATATACTAGTTCAGTGATAATGAACGCCACACTAATCATAGCTACATAGAAAAGTACTTTTTAATTTTAAATCCTATTCCATTGAAAGTTGTCTGTGGCAGCTCAAAATGAATCAACGCGGACACAAATTTGGGCCACGTCAAAATTATTTACCCCATTATCGTGTATAGTTTAGTCGTTTTATGTTTGGAGATTCGTAAATGCACGATATGTGGAATTTCTATGAAATTTCCATCTGTATTACACTTTCATCATATTGGTTCTAGATTTTATTACACATGGGGACATTTAAAAAAGTCTTGCAATTGTGGTCAGAATTGACGAAAACGCGGTAGTTTCATGCAATTTTCTTGGTACTACTATTACAACAGTCTCAGATCATAACGCAGTAGTTTCATCTGAGATTCTTGGTACTAGTATTACAATAGTTTCAGTTCATAACGCGGTAGTTTCATGTGAAGTTCTTGGTACTACTATTACAGTAGTCCCAGATCATAACGCGATAGTTTCATGTGAGGTTATTGGTACAACTATTACAATAGTCTCAAACTATAACGCGATAGTTTCATGTGATTTTCTTGATACCACTATTACAGAAGTCTCAGATCATAACGCGGTAGTTTTGTGTGAGGTATTTGGTACTTCTATTACAGTAGTCTCAGATCATAACGCAGTAGTTTCATGTGAGGTTCTTCGTACTTCAGTAGTCTTAGATCATAACGCGGTAGTTTCATGTGAAGTTCTTGTTACTACTATTACAGTTGTCTCTTCATGTGAGGTTCTTCAGTGGTACTACTATTACAGTAGTCTTAGATCATAACGCGGGAATTTATGTGACGTTTTTGGTACTAACTATTACGTGGGGGGATAAGGGGGGATACATTTTTTTGTTAACCTGTTTTGGCCTTTTTCAAGGTGTTGTTAACTGTTATCTAAAATAAATTTAGACTGTTAATTGTTTTCAACCTACTGTGTTAACTGTTATCAGTATTTCTGCATTTGTAGTTGACTGTTTTTTTCCAAAATCGAGGTGTTGTTAACATGCTATTGTCCCCCTCTATATTACAGTTGGCTCAGATCATAACGCGGTAGTTTCATGTGAGGTTTTGATTCTACTATTACAGTAGTCGCAGTTTATAACGCAAAGTTTCATGTGAGGTGTTTGGTACTCACTATTACAGTTTTTTCTGATCATTACACGGTAGTTTCATCTTAGGTGTTTGGTTCTCACTATTACAGTTTTCTCAGATCATAACACGGTAGTTTCATGTTAGGTGTTTGGTACTCACTATTACAGTTTTCTCTTATCATAACATGGTCGTTTCATGAGACGTTCTTTGTACTACTGCCAAAGTTGTTATAGATCATAACACGATAGTTTCATTTGAGGTGCTTGGTATTACTATGACAGTTGTCTCAGATCATGATGCGGTAGTTCCATGTAAGGTTTTTGATTCTACTATTACAGTAGTCTAAATTCAGAACGCAGTAGTTTCATATGAGGTTTTTGGTACTACTATAACAGTAGTCTTAGATCACAACGCGGTAGTTTCATGTGAGATGATGGGTACTAGTATTATAGTAGTCTCACGTCATAACGCATAAGTTTCATGTGAGGTTTTTGGTACTACCATTACAGTAGTCTCAGATCATAATGCGGTAGTTTCATGTGAAATTATTGGTACTAATATTACAGTAGTCTAAGATCATAACGGAATAGTTTCATACGAGGTGGCTGGTACTACTATTACTGCAGTCTCCGATAACGCGGTATTTTCATGTGAGGTTTTTGGTACTACTATTACAGTAGTCTCAGATCATAATGCGGCATTTTCATGTGAGGTGCTTAGTATTACTATTACAGTAGTCTCAGATCATAACGGGATAGTTCTATGTGAGGTGCTTGGTACTATTATTACAACAGTTTGAGATCATAACGTGGTAGTTTCATGTGAGGTGCCTGGTATTACTATCACAATAGTCTCACATCATAACGGGATAGTTTCGTTTGAGGTGCTTGGACTACTATTACAGTAGTCTCAGATAACGAGGTAGCTTCATGTGAAGTGCTTGGTATTACTATGACAGTTATTTCAGATCATAACGTGGTAGTTTCATGTGAGGCGCTTGGTACTACTATTACAGTTGTCTCAGATCATAAGGCGGTAGTTTCTGTGAGGTGCTTAGTATTACTATGACAACAGTCTCAGATCATAGCGAGGTAGTTTCATGTGAGGTGTTTGGTACTACTAGTACAGCTGTCTCACATCACAACGTGATACTTTCATGTGATGTACTTGGTACTATTATAACAGCAGTCCAAGATCGTAACGTGGTAGTTTCATGTGAGGTGCTTTGTATTACTATTACAGTAGTCTCAGATCATAACGGGGTAGTTTCGTATGATTTGCTCAGTACTACTATTACAGTAGTCTCAGATAATGCGGTAGTTTCATGTGAGGTGCTAGGTATAACTATGAAAGTAATCTCAGATGATAACGTGGTAGTTTCATGTGAGGAGCTTGGCACTACTATTACAGTTGTCTCAGATCATAGGGCGATAGTTTTATCCGAGGTGCTTGGTATAATTATAACAGTAGTCTCAGATAACGCGGTAGTTTCGAGTGAGGTGCTTGGTATTACTATTACAGTAGTCTCAGATCATAACACAGTAGTTTCATGTGAGGTGCTTGGTACTACTATGCAGTAGTCTCACATCATAGCGGGATAGTTTCATATGAGGTTCTTGGTACTACTTTAACAGTAGTCTTAGATTATAATGCGGAAGTTTTCTGTGAGGTGTTTGGTACAACTACCAAAATAGTCTCAGGTCATAACGTCAGTTGCGGATCCAGAGGGGGGTTCCGGGGGTTGGAACCCCCCCCCTTTTTTTTGGCCGATCAATGCATTTGAATGGGGACATATAGTTGGAACCCCCCCTTTATCCTGGGTTGGGAACCCCCCTTTTTAAAATGGCTTGATCCGCCCCTGAACGTGGTAGTTTCATGTGAGGTGCTTGGTACTATTATTACAGCAGTCTAAGATCATAACGTGGTAGGTTTTTGAATCTATAAGCAGATTCTCAGTGATAACTTCACAGGTGTTGGTCGGTCAAGATAGAAGAGAAATCATAGGGTTTCCAGTACGGTTGGTAGATACAATGTTGAATATTAAAGGTAAAGCATTACAAGAGCATGTATCGATTACGTAGTTCTAAGTGCACCTTGAACAATGGAAGCTCTCCAATATTGTAGTCTAGAATAGAATTGAAGACAAATCTTCTTTTTTGTTGATCGTGCGTTGCTGATCATTCTTTTTCTGTTAACATTTCTTCTCTGTCTTCTATATATTTTGTCTAAGAAACAAAATAAGGGTAGACAAAAAACGTCATTCAAGAGCACTCACTCTTATATAGTCTACTACAGTCAGCGAACATTTGACCTATTTGTAGATTTTGTGTTGCCGAAAGTTTTGGCTTTCAATGTTTCTCTCTATCTATAATAGTTTTGAAATAAATATGCCAAAAACGAAAGAAAATTGTATCATTCGTCATATTTTGACAACTGCTTTCAGAAGTCGTCTGACATGCAGTTGAAAACTAAATAGAGAGGAAAACGGGATTGACGGGAGAGAATACAAAGGGCATACTCATAAACTGTTAACACAGAGATATGACTTGTCTGTTTGTAATTTTAATAATGTAAATGTTAAGATTAATATAGCTATACTTTTACATTTAATTTGCCAAGGTGAAAAAAGGGGATGGAAGGAAGGACATACAAATGGGACATGATCAAAACCGCACATGAAAGACAGACAGCACCAAGGTAAAATAAACTAATATACAACGAAAACTGGAAGGATAAGTAGTTCCTGCTCCACTACTGTACTCCTTATGTGCTCAGTGTAGGAACAGCAAGATATGCAAACATTTATTCTACCAGTTTTATATGTTTCAAGTGTAAACTAAGGAAGATGTATTTAAACTAAATCTTACCTATGACATTAAAATCAGACCAAAATATTCAGAAGAATGTGTCTGTGGTTTTACAATATTAAACAATAGTTCCATATATAAACAAGAGGCTGTCACAACGACAGCAAACCGGATTTATTAACATTTATTTGTGTCCTGGCAATATCACAAGAACCCTTACTGATGAATGGTGAAAGTGAAAATCGTCAATATCAAATTTGACCTCCATTTTGTCATCAGTATCAACATATTAAAAGGAGTAGGTCCAGTAAGACCCCTTTTTGGCCCCAAAATATAGCAGTTTTACAAAATTGTTAAAATGTAAGCTTTTAGTTATTTATTGGACAGTAGAATGCTTCTGCTAAATAAAAATGGGCTGTTTTTGACAATACAATGCACATATATCGGGTACTAGCACCATTAAGTCATGCTAAATTACTGAAATCTTCAAAATTCTTGCATTTTAGTTAAATTTTAGACAGTCTTCGTGTGAAACGAAAGTGGCCGCATTCGTGTTCATCCTTAATATTGAAATGTAAGTTGTATTTTATGATAATACATAACATATATGTTAAGAATTGCACATGAGGTGTACCCGCTACCGCTCTCCATGTCCAGGATACGAGCAGGACACGAATGTCATGCTCAAAACCGCAATTAATCCTGTAAGTTCAGGACTACAATCTTTAGATGCCAACATTCTTTTTGATGAGGGCGCACAGAGGTCGTTCATCACAGAAGACTTAGCCGCTAAATTACAGTTATCAATAATTGGCACAGAAAGTTTAAATTTATCCGGGTTCGGGGACAGTGCAGAAAGTACGAAAATTAGACACCCTCACATTTACTCTACGGAAGAAGAATTACGAGTTTACCGTACACCGGAACTTTAGATGGAAACATTGAAAATTCAAAAAACTTAACACACGCATCAGCTAATAAATTGTTACAGATTCAAAATCATATCATTGACAATTTCTGGACAAGGTGGAAACGTGAATACCTTACATCACTTAGAGAACAACATCGAACTAAAGGAGTGGACAAACAGAACATTAATATTGGAGAGGTAGTTCTAATACATGATGAAACTTCAAGAACAACTTGGAATGTAGGGATCATCGACAAATTGATTCAAGGACGAGATGGGTTTAGCAGATCAGCTATTTTACGGACTAAAAATGGTCAAACGTCTAGACCTATTAGCAAGTTATATCCTCTAGAACTAACATCTAATGAATACACAGGACCGTGTGATGAAATACTACCCGCCAGACGAGCGAAGACCGATGCAAAGGAAAAGATAAAGATGTGGACCAAATGAGACTATCGTTTAATTTCATGGACTGTTAACTATTCGTGCTTTATTACAGAAATAATTTTATTTTATTCGTGTTCATGATCAAAGACAGTTAAAGCTATTCAAAGTTTTCAGAGACAGTAATTCAAAGTTAAATTTTCATAATTTATTTTCATTTTATTGTAATTAAATTCATTTGCGGGCCCCCAGAATGTTAAGAATTGCACATGAGGTGTACCCGCTACCGCTCTCCATGTACACGACGTCACCGTTGTTGTGACGTTAGCTTTTCAGAGTTCAATACAAGTATCATTGCAAGCAGACGTTCTTATTTACTAAGCCTTAATTTGTGTCCGATACAACCACTCTACGATAATATATAAAGGTTGAGGATGAACACGGATGCGGCCACTTTCATTTTTGACAAAAATCATCTAAAAGTGACATTTTCCGACATATTTGGTAGATTTTTCATATTTGAGCTTGAATCGGGTTGTTTTTAATGACTTAATCAGTTAAAATCTTTCACATAAATTAATTGATTCAAATGAAATAGACACTTAAGTGTTTAAAAAGTGGTCAAAATCTTTCGTAAGATGAACCTGAAATTTGAGGCCAAAATCGGTCCTTACCGGACCCACTCCTTTGAAAAGCTTAGATTGAATGGTTCATAAATGCAACAACGTGAATGGAAACGCCATTTTACAATCTTTCAAGAACCATAACTCCTGAACGGTAAAAGTCAAAATCGTCATTAGGCAGCAACCATTTGATTTTCTGGGGGGGGGGGGGGGGGGGGGCTATGGTTTTTTTTTGGAAAAAAAAGTTTGTTTCCAGTTTTTGGAGAAAAAAATAATTTGTTTTTGATTCTGAGAAAAAAAAATTGTTTGTTTCACCCTCAGCTGCCACT